>NW_028127110.1:0-357955 GCF_965231255.1 Vanellus vanellus | reverse complement strand
CGCCGAAAGCAAAAATAGGTTCTTTTGAGGATGGAGTCCGCAGGAAAGCAGAGAGGGCCAAATTGTCTGTGGCATTTGAAAGGGTTCCAGGAGGCAGTGAGAACCAGCATTACTTTTCCCCGCTGGCACCTTTGCTGTGGCAGCAAAAGCTGGAAGTTTGTCTTTTTTGCTCCGGAGGCTGCCCAAAGCGAAAACAGGTGCTTTTGATGATGGAGTCCGCAGGAAAGCAGAGAGGGCCAAATTGTCTTTGGAATTTAAAGAGGTTCCAGGAGGCAGTGAGGACCAGCATTACTTTTCCCCGCTGGCACCTTTGCTGCGGCAGCAAAAGCTGGACGTTTGTCTTTTTTGCTCCGCAGGCTGCCGAAAGCGAAAACAGGTGCTTTTGAAGATGGAGTCCGCAGAAAAGCAGAGAGGGCCAAATTGTCTGTGGCATTTGAAAGGGTTCCAGGAGGCAGTGAGAACCAGCATTACTTTTCCCGCTGGCACCTTTGCTGTGGCAGCAAAAGCTGGACGTTTGTCTTTTTTGCTCCGGAGGCTGCCGAAAGCGAAAACAGCTGCTTTTGAGGATGGAGTCCGCAGGAAAGCAGAGAGGGCCAAATTGTCTGTGGCATTTGAAAGGGTTCCAGGAGGCAGTGAGAACCAGCATTACTTATCCCCGCTGGCACCTTTGCTGTGGCAGCAAAAGCTGGACGTTTGTCTTATTTGCTCCGGAGGCTGCCGAAAGCGAAAACAGGTGCTTTTGAGGATGGAGTCCGCAGGAAAGCAGAGAGGGCCAAATTGTCTGTGTCATTTGAAAGGGTTCCAGGAGGCAGTGAGAACCAGCATTACTTTTCCCCGCTGGCACCTTTGCTGTGGCAGCAAAAGCTGGACGTTTGTCTTTTTTGCTCCGGAGGCTGCCGAAAGCGAAAACAGCTGCTTTTGAGGATGGAGTCCGCAGGAAAGCAGAGAGGGCCAAATTGTCTGTGGCATTTGAAGAGGTTCCAGGAGGCAGTGAGAACCAGCATTACTTTTCCCCGCTGGTACCTTTGCTGTGGCAGCAAAAGCTGGACGTTTGTCTTTTTTGCTCCGGAGGGCGCCGAAAGCAAAAATAGGTTCTTTTGAGGATGGAGTCCGCAGGAAAGCAGAGAGGGCCAAATTGTCTGTGGCATTTGAAAGGGTTCCAGGAGGCAGTGAGAACCAGCATTACTTTTCCCCGCTGGCACCTTTGCTGTGGCAGCAAAAGCTGGAAGTTTGTCTTTTTTGCTCCGGAGGCTGCCCAAAGCGAAAACAGGTGCTTTTGATGATGGAGTCCGCAGGAAAGCAGAGAGGGCCAAATTGTCTTTGGAATTTAAAGAGGTTCCAGGAGGCAGTGAGGACCAGCATTACTTTTCCCCGCTGGCACCTTTGCTGCGGCAGCAAAAGCTGGACGTTTGTCTTTTTTGCTCCGGAGGTTGCCGAAAGCGAAAACAGGTGCTTTTGAGGATAGAGTCCGCAGGAAAGCAGAGAGGGCCAAATTGTCTGTGGCATTTGAAAGGGTTCCAGGAGGCAGTGAGAACCAGCATTACTTTTCCCCGCTGGCACCTTTGCTGTGGCAGCAAAAGCTGGACGTTTGTCTTTTTTGCTCCGGAGGCTGCCGAAAGCGAAAACAGCTGCTTTTGAGGATGGAGTCCGCAGGAAAGCAGAGAGGGCCAAATTGTCTGTGGCATTTGAAAGGGTTCCAGGAGGCAGTGAGAACCAGCATTACTTTTCCCCGCTGGCACCTTTGCTGTGGCAGCAAAAGCTGGACGTTTGTCTTTTTTGCTCCAGAGGCTGCCGAAAGCGAAAACAGCTGCTTTTGAGGATGGAGTCCGCAGGAAAGCAGAGAGGGCCAAATTGTCTGTGGCATTTGAAAGGGTTCCAGGAGGCAGTGAGAACCAGCATTACTTTTCCCCGCTGGCACCTTTGCTGTGGCAGCAAAAGCTGGACGTTTGTCTTTTTTGCTCCGGAGGCTGCCCAAAGCGAAAAAAGGTGCTTTTGAGGATAGAGTCCGCAGGAAAGCAGAGAGGGCCAAATTGTCTTTGGCATTTAAAGAGGTTCCAGGAGGCAGTGAGGACCAGCATTACTTTTCCCCGCTGGCACCTTTGCTGCGGCAGCAAAAGCTGGACGTTTGTCTTTTTACCACCGGAGGGCGCAGAAAGTGAAAAAAGGCGCTTTTGAGGATAGAGTCCGCAGGAAAGCAGAGAGGGCCAAATTGTCTGGGGCATTTGTAAGGGTTCCAGGAGGCAGTGAGAACCAGCATTACTTTTCCCCGCTGGCACCTTTGCTGTGGCAGCAAAAGCTGGACGTTTGTCTTTTTTGCTCCGGAGGTTGCCAAAAGCGAAAACAGGTGCTTTTGAGGATGGAGTCCGCAGGAAAGCAGAGAGGGCCAAATTGTCTGTGGCATTTGAAAGGGTTCCAGGAGGCAGTGAGAACCAGCATTACTTTTCCCCGCTGGCACCTTTGCTGTGGCAGCAAAAGCTGGACGTTTGTCTTTTTTGCTCCGGAGGCTGCCAAAAGCGAAAATAGGTGCTTTTGAGGATGGAGTCCGCAGGAAAGCAGAGAGGGCCAAATTGTCCGTGGCATTTGAAGGAGTTCCAGGAGGCAGTGAGAACCAGCATTACTTTTCCCCGCTGGCACCTTTGCTGTGGCAGCAAAAGCTGGACGTTTGTCTTATTTGCTCCGGAGGCTGCCGAAAGCGAAAACAGGTGCTTTTGAGGATGGAGTCCGCAGCAAAGCAGAGAGGGCCAAATTGTCTGTGGCATTTGAAAGGGTTCCAGGAGGCAGTGAGAACCAGCATTACTTTTCCCCGCTGGTACCGTTGCTGTGGCAGCAAAAGCTGGACGTCTGTCTTTTTTGCTCCGGAGGGCACCGAAAGCGAAAATAGGTTCTTTTGAGGATGGAGTCCGCAGGAAAGCAGAGAGGGCCAAATTGTCTGTGGCATTTGAAAGGGTTCCAGAAGGCAGTGAGAACCAGCATTACTTTTCCCCGCTGGCACCTTTGCTGTGGCAGCAAAAGCTGGACGTTTGTCTTTTTTGCTCCGGAGGTTGCCGAAAGCGAAAACAGGTGCTTTTGAGGATGGAGTCCGCAGGAAAGCAGAGAGGGCCAAATTGTCTGTGGCATTTGAAAGGGTTCCAGGAGGCAGTGAGAACCAGCATTACTTTTCCCCGCTGGCACCTTTGCTGTGGCAGCAAAAGCTGGACGTTTGTCTTTTTTGCTCCGGAGGCTGCCGAAAGCGAAAACAGCTGCTTTTGAGGATGGAGTCCGCAGGAAAGCAGAGAGGGCCAAATTGTCTGTGGCATTTGAAGAGGTTCCAGGAGGCAGTGAGAACCAGCATTACTTTTCCCCGCTGGCACCTTTGCTGTGGCAGCAAAAGCTGGACGTTTGTCTTTTTTGCTCCGGAGGGCGCCGAAAGCAAAAATAGGTTCTTTTGAGGATGGAGTCCGCAGGAAAGCAGAGAGGGCCAAATTGTCTGTGGCATTTGAAAGGGTTCCAGGAGGCAGTGAGAACCAGCATTACTTTTCCCCGCTGGCACCTTTGCTGTGGCAGCAAAAGCTGGAAGTTTGTCTTTTTTGCTCCGGAGGCTGCCCAAAGCGAAAACAGGTGCTTTTGATGATGGAGTCCGCAGGAAAGCAGAGAGGGCCAAATTGTCTTTGGAATTTAAAGAGGTTCCAGGAGGCAGTGAGGACCAGCATTACTTTTCCCCGCTGGCACCTTTGCTGCGGCAGCAAAAGCTGGACGTTTGTCTTTTTTGCTCCGCAGGCTGCCGAAAGCGAAAACAGGTGCTTTTGAAGATGGAGTCCGCAGAAAAGCAGAGAGGGCCAAATTGTCTGTGGCATTTGAAAGGGTTCCAGGAGGCAGTGAGAACCAGCATTACTTTTCCCCGCTGGCACCTTTGCTGTGGCAGCAAAAGCTGGACGTTTGTCTTTTTTGCTCCGGAGGCTGCCGAAAGTGAAAACAGGTGCTTTTGAGGATGGAGTCCGCAGGAAAGCAGAGAGGGCCAAATTGTCTGTGGCATTTGAAAGGGTTCCAGGAGGCAGTGAGAACCAGCATTACTTTTCCCCGCTGGCACCTTTGCTGTGGCAGCAAAAGCTGGACGTTTGTCTTTTTTGCTCCGGAGGCTGCCGAAAGCGAAAACAGCTGCTTTTGAGGATGGAGTCCGCAGGAAAGCAGAGAGGGCCAAATTGTCTGTGGCATTTGAAAGGGTTCCAGGAGGCAGTGAGAACCAGCATTACTTATCCCCGCTGGCACCTTTGCTGTGGCAGCAAAAGCTGGACGTTTGTCTTATTTGCTCCGGAGGCTGCCGAAAGCGAAAACAGGTGCTTTTGAGGATGGAGTCCGCAGGAAAGCAGAGAGGGCCAAATTGTCTGTGTCATTTGAAAGGGTTCCAGGAGGCAGTGAGAACCAGCATTACTTTTCCCCGCTGGCACCTTTGCTGTGGCAGCAAAAGCTGGACGTTTGTCTTTTTTGCTCCGGAGGCTGCCGAAAGCGAAAACAGCTGCTTTTGAGGATGGAGTCCGCAGGAAAGCAGAGAGGGCCAAATTGTCTGTGGCATTTGAAGAGGTTCCAGGAGGCAGTGAGAACCAGCATTACTTTTCCCCGCTGGTACCTTTGCTGTGGCAGCAAAAGCTGGACGTTTGTCTTTTTTGCTCCGGAGGGCGCCGAAAGCAAAAATAGGTTCTTTTGAGGATGGAGTCCGCAGGAAAGCAGAGAGGGCCAAATTGTCTGTGGCATTTGAAAGGGTTCCAGGAGGCAGTGAGAACCAGCATTACTTTTCCCCGCTGGCACCTTTGCTGTGGCAGCAAAAGCTGGAAGTTTGTCTTTTTTGCTCCGGAGGCTGCCGAAAGCGAAAACAGGTGCTTTTGATGATGGAGTCCGCAGGAAAGCAGAGAGGGCCAAATTGTCTTTGGTATTTAAAGAGGTTCCAGGAGGCAGTGAGGACCAGCATTACTTTTCCCCGCTGGCACCTTTGCTGCGGCAGCAAAAGCTGGACGTTTGTCTTTTTTGCTCCGCAGGCTGCCGAAAGCGAAAACAGGTGCTTTTGAAGATGGAGTCCGCAGAAAAGCAGAGAGGGCCAAATTGTCTGTGGCATTTGAAAGGGTTCCAGGAGGCAGTGAGAACCAGCATTACTTTTCCCCGCTGGCACCTTTGCTGTGGCAGCAAAAGCTGGACGTTTGTCTTTTTTGCTCCGGAGGCTGCCGAAAGCGAAAACAGCTGCTTTTGAGGATGGAGTCCGCAGGAAAGCAGAGAGGGCCAAATTGTCTGTGGCATTTGAAAGGGTTCCAGGAGGCAGTGAGAACCAGCATTACTTTTCCCCGCTGGCACCTTTGCTGTGGCAGCAAAAGCTGGACGTTTGTCTTTTTTGCTCCGGAGGCTGCCGAAAGCGAAAACAGGTGCTTTTGATGATGGAGTCCGCAGGAAAGCAGAGAGGGCCAAATTGTCTGTGGCATTTGAAAGGGTTCCAGGAGGCAGTGAGAACCAGCATTACTTTTCCCCGCTGGTACCTTTGCTGTGGCAGCAAAAGCTGGACGTTTGTCTTTTTTGCTCCGGAGGGCGCCGAAAGCAAAAATAGGTTCTTTTGAGGATGGAGTCCGCAGGAAAGCAGAGAGGGCCAAATTGTCTGTGGCATTTGAAAGGGTTCCAGGAGGCAGTGAGAACCAGCATTACTTTTCCCCGCTGGCACCTTTGCTGTGGCAGCAAAAGCTGGACGTTTGTCTTTTTTGCTCCGGAGGCTGCCGAAAGCGAAAACAGCTGCTTTTGAGGATGGAGTCCGCAGGAAAGCAGAGAGGGCCAAATTGTCTGTGGCATTTGAAAGGGTTCCAGGAGGCAGTGAGAACCAGCATTACTTTTCCCCGCTGGCACCTTTGCTGTGGCAGCAAAAGCTGGACGTTTGTCTTTTTTGCTCCGGAGGCTGCCCAAAGCGAAAAAAGGTACTTTTGAGGATAGAGTCCGCAGGAAAGCAGAGAGGGCCAAATTGTCTTTGGCATTTAAAGAGCTTCCAGGAGGCAGTGAGGACCAGCATTACTTTTCCCCGCTGGCACCTTTGCTGCGGCAGCAAAAGCTGGACGTTTGTCTTTTTACCACCGGAGGGCGCCGAAAGTGAAAAAAGGCGCTTTTGAGGATAGAGTCCGCAGGAAAGCAGAGAGGGCCAAATTGTCTGTGGCATTTGAAAGGGTTCCAGGAGGCAGTGAAAACCAGCATTACTTTTCCCTGCTGGCACCTTTGCTGTGGCAGCAAAAGCTGGACGTTTGTCTTTTTTGCTCCAGAGGCTGCCGAAAGCGAAAACAGGTGCTTTTGAGGATGGAGTCCGCAGGAAAGCAGAGAGGGCCAAATTGTCTGGGGCATTTGAAAGGGTTCCAGGAGGCAGTGAGAACCAGCATCACTTTTCCCCGCTGGCACCTTTGCTGTGGCAGCAAAAGCTGGACGTTTGTCTTTTTTGCTCCGGAGGCTGCCGAAAGCGAAAACAGGTGCTTTTGAAGATGGAGTCCGCAGAAAAGCAGAGAGGGCCAAATTGTCTGTGGCATTTGAAAGGGTTCCAGGAGGCAGTGAGAACCAGCATTACTTTTCCCCGCTGGCACCTTTGCTGTGGCAGCAAAAGCTGGACGTTTGTCTTTTTTGCTCCGGAGGTTGCCGAAAGCGAAAACAGGTGCTTTTGAGGATGGAGTCCGCAGGAAAGCAGAGAGGGCCAAATTGTCTGTGGCATTTGAAAGGGTTCCAGGAGGCAGTGAGAACCAGCATTACTTTTCCCCGCTGGCACCTTTGCTGTGGCAGCAAAAGCTGGACGTTTGTCTTTTTTGCTCCGGAGGCTGCCAAAAGCGAAAATAGGTGCTTTTGAGGATGGAGTCCGCAGGAAAGCAGAGAGGGCCAAATTGTCCGTGGCATTTGAAGGAGTTCCAGGAGGCAGTGAGAACCAGCATTACTTTTCCCCGCTGGCACCTTTGCTGTGGCAGCAAAAGCTGGACGTTTGTCTTATTTGCTCCGGAGGCTGCCGAAAGCGAAAACAGGTTCTTTTGAGGATGGAGTCCGCAGGAAAGCAGAGAGGGCCAAATTGTCTGTGGCATTTGAAAGGGTTCCAGGAGGCAGTGAGGACCAGCATTACTTTTCCCCGCTGGTACCGTTGCTGTGGCAGCAAAAGCTGGACGTTTGTCTTTTTTGCTCCGGAGGGCGCCGAAAGCGAAAATAGGTTCTTTTGAGGATGGAGTCCGCAGGAAAGCAGAGAGGGCCAAATTGTCTGTGGCATTTGAAAGGGTTCCAGGAGGCAGTGAGAACCAGCATTACTTTTCCCCGCTGGCACCTTTGCTGTGGCAGCAAAAGCTGGACGTTTGTCTTTTTTGCTCCGGAGGTTGCCGAAAGCGAAAACAGGTGCTTTTGAGGATGGAGTCCGCAGGAAAGCAGAGAGGGCCAAATTGTCTGTGGCATTTGAAAGGGTTCCAGGAGGCAGTGAGAACCAGCATTACTTTTCCCCGCTGGCACCTTTGCTGTGGCAGCAAAAGCTGGACGTTTGTCTTTTTTGCTCCGGAGGCTGCCGAAAGCGAAAACAGCTGCTTTTGAGGATGGAGTCCGCAGGAAAGCAGAGAGGGCCAAATTGTCTGTGGCATTTGAAGAGGTTCCAGGAGGCAGTGAGAACCAGCATTACTTTTCCCCGCTGGTACCTTTGCTGTGGCAGCAAAAGCTGGACGTTTGTCTTTTTTGCTCCGGAGGGCGCCGAAAGCAAAAATAGGTTCTTTTGAGGATGGAGTCCGCAGGAAAGCAGAGAGGGCCAAATTGTCTGTGGCATTTGAAAGGGTTCCAGGAGGCAGTGAGAACCAGCATTACTTTTCCCCGCTGGCACCTTTGCTGTGGCAGCAAAAGCTGGACGTTTGTCTTTTTTGCTCCGGAGGTTGCCGAAAGCGAAAATAGGTGCTTTTGAGGATGGAGTCCGCAGGAAAGCAGAGAGAGCCAAATTGTCTGGGGCATTTGAAGTAGTTCCAGGAGGCAGGGAGAACCAGCATTACTTTTCCCCGCTGGCACCTTTGCTGTGGCAGCAAAATCTGGACGTTTGTCTTTTTTGCTCCGGAGGCTGCCGAAAGCGAAAACAGGTGCTTTTGAGGATGGAGTCCGCAGGAAAGCAGAGAGGACCAAATTGTCTGTGGCATTTGAAAGGGTTCCAGGAGGCAGTGAGAACCAGCATTACTTTTCCCCGCTGGCACCTTTGCTGTGGCAGCAAAAGCTGGACGTTTGTCTTTTTTGCTCCGGAGGCTGCCGAAAGCGAAAACAGCTGCTTTTGAGGATGGAGTCCACAGGAAAGCAGAGAGGGCCAAACTGTCTGTGGCATTTGAAAGGGTTCCAGGAGGCAGTGAGAACGAGCATTACTTTTCCCCGCTGGCACCTTTGCTGTGGCAGCAAAAGCTGGACGTTTGTCTTTTTTGCTCCGGAGGCTGCCGAAAGCGAAAATAGGTTCTTTTGAGGATGGAGTCCGCAGGAAAGCAGAGAGGACCAAATTGTCTGTGGCATTTGAAAGGGTTCCAGGAGGCAGTGAGAACCAGCATTACTTTTCCCCGCTGGCACCTTTGCTGTGGCAGCAAAAGCTGGACGTTTGTCTTTTTTGCTCCGGAGGCTGCCGAAAGCGAAAACAGCTGCTTTTGAGGATGGAGTCCACAGGAAAGCAGAGAGGGCCAAACTGTCTGTGGCATTTGAAAGGGTTCCAGGAGGCAGTGAGAACGAGCATTACTTTTCCCCGCTGGCACCTTTGCTGTGGCAGCAAAAGCTGGACGTTTGTCTTTTTTGCTCCGGAGGCTGCCGAAAGCGAAAATAGGTTCTTTTGAGGATGGAGTCCGCAGGAAAGCAGAGAGGGCCAAATTGTCTGTGGCATTTGAAAGGGTTCCAGGAGGCAGTGAGAACCAGCATTACTTTTCCCCGCTGGCACCTTTGCTGTGGCAGCAAAAGCTGGACGTTTGTCTTTTTTGCTCCGGAGGCTGCCCAAAGCGAAAAAAGGTGCTTTTGATGATGAAGTCCGCAGGAAAGCAGAGAGGGCCAAATTGTCTTTGGCATTTAAAGAGGTTCCAGGAGGCAGTGAGGACCAGCATTACTTTTCCCCGCTGGCACCTTTGCTGCGGCAGCAAAAGCTGGACGTTTGTCTTTTTTGCTCCGGAGGTTGCCGAAAGCGAAAACAGGTGCTTTTGAGGATAGAGTCCGCAGGAAAGCAGAGAGAGCCAAATTGTCCGTGGCATTTGAAGGAGTTCCAGGAGGCAGTGAGAACCAGCATTACTTTTCCCCGCTGGCACCTTTGCTGTGGCAGCAAAAGCTGGACGTTTGTCTTATTTGCTCCGGAGGCTGCCGAAAGCGAAAACAGGTGCTTTTGAGGATGGAGTCCGCAGGAAAGCAGAGAGGGCCAAATTGTCTGGGGCATTTGAAAGGGTTCCAGGAGGCAGTGAGAACCAGCATTACTTTTCCCCGCTGGTACCTTTGCTGTGGCAGCAAAAGCTGGACGTTTGTCTTTTTTGCTCCGGAGGCTGCCGAAAGCGAAAACAGGTGCTTTTGATGATGGAGTCCGCAGGAAAGCAGAGAGGGCCAAATTGTCTGTGGCATTTGAAAGGGTTCCAGGAGGCAGTGAGAACCAGCATTACTTTTCCCCGCTGGCACCTTTGCTGTGGCAGCAAAAGCTGGACGTTTGTCTTTTTTGCTCCGGAGGCTGCCGAAAGCGAAAACAGGTGCTTTTGAGGATGGAGTCCGCAGGAAAGCAGAGAGGGCCAAATTGTCTGTGGCATTTGAAAGGGTTCCAGGAGGCAGTGAGAACCAGCATTACTTTTCCCCACTGGCACCTTTGCTGTGGCAGCAAAAGCTGGACGTTTGTCTTTTTTGCTCCGGAGGGCGCCGAATGCGAAAATAGGTTCTTTTGAGGATGGAGTCCGAAGGAAAGCAGAGAGGGCCAAATTGTCTGTGGCATTTGAAAGGGTTCCAGGAGGCAATGAGGACCAGCATTACTTTTCCCCGCTGGCACCTTTGCTGTGGCAGCAAAAGCTGGACGTTTGTCTTTTTTGCTCCGGAGGCTGCCGAAAGCGAAAACAGGTGCTTTTGAGGATGGAGTCCGCAGGAAAGCAGAGAGGGCCAAATTGTCTGTGGCATTTAAAGAGGTTCCAGGAGGCAGTGAGGACCAGCATTACTTTTCCCCGCTGGCACCTTTGCTGCGGCAGCAAAAGCTGGACGTTTGTCTTTTTTGCTCCGGAGGCTGCCCAAAGCGAAAACAGGTGCTTTTGATGATGGAGTCCGCAGGAAAGCAGAGAGGGCCAAATTGTCTGTGGCATTTGAAAGGGTTCCAGGAGGCAGTGAGAACCAGCATTACTTTTCCCCGCTGGCACCTTTGCTGTGGCAGCAAAAGCTGGACGTTTTTCTTTTTTGCTCCGGAGGTTGCCGAAAGCGAAAATAGGTGCTTTTGAGGATAGAGTCCGCAGGAAAGCAGAGAGAGCCAAATTGTCCGTGGCATTTGAAGGAGTTCCAGGAGGCAGTGAGAACCAGCATTACTTTTCCCCGCTGGCACCTTTGCTGTGGCAGCAAAAGCTGGACGTTTGTCTTATTTGCTCCGGAGGCTGCCGAAAGCGAAAACAGGTTCTTTTGAGGATGGAGTCCGCAGGAAAGCAGAGAGGGCCAAATTGTCTGTGGCATTTGAAAGGGTTCCAGGAGGCAGTGAGAACCAGCATTACTTTTCCCCGCTGGCACCTTTGCTGTGGCAGCAAAAGCTGGACGTTTGTCTTTTTTGCTCCGGAGGGCGCCGAAAGCGAAAATAGGTTCTTTTGAGGATGGAGTCCGCAGGAAAGCAGAGAGGGCCAAATTGTCTGTGGCATTTGAAAGGGTTCCAGGAGGCAGTGAGAACCAGCATTACTTTTCCCCGCTGGCACCTTTGCTGTGGCAGCAAAAGCTGGACGTTTGTCTTTTTTGCTCCGGAGGCTGCCGAAAGCGAAAACAGGTGCTTTTGAGGATGGAGTCCGCAGGAAAGCAGAGAGGGCCAAATTGTCTGTGGCATTTGAAAGGGTTCCAGGAGGCAGTGAGAACCAGCATTACTTTTCCCCGCTGGCACCTTTGCTGTGGCAGCAAAAGCTGGACGTTTGTCTTTTTTGCTCCGGAGGCTGCCGAAAGCGAAAACAGCTGCTTTTGAGGATGGAGTCCGCAGGAAAGCAGAGAGGGCCAAATTGTCTGTGGCATTTGAAGAGGTTCCAGGAGGCAGTGAGAACCAGCATTACTTTTCCCCGCTGGTACCTTTGCTGTGGCAGCAAAAGCTGGACGTTTGTCTTTTTTGCTCCGGAGGGCGCCGAAAGCAAAAATAGGTTCTTTTGAGGATGGAGTCCGCAGGAAAGCAGAGAGGGCCAAATTGTCTGTGGCATTTGAAAGGGTTCCAGGAGGCAGTGAGAACCAGCATTACTTTTCCCCGCTGGCACCTTTGCTGTGGCAGCAAAAGCTGGACGTTTGTCTTTTTTGCTCCGGAGGTTGCCGAAAGCGAAAATAGGTGCTTTTGAGGATGGAGTCCGCAGGAAAGCAGAGAGAGCCAAATTGTCTGGGGCATTTGAAGTAGTTCCAGGAGGCAGGGAGAACCAGCATTACTTTTCCCCGCTGGCACCTTTGCTGTGGCAGCAAAATCTGGACGTTTGTCTTTTTTGCTCCGGAGGCTGCCGAAAGCGAAAACAGGTGCTTTTGAGGATGGAGTCCGCAGGAAAGCAGAGAGGACCAAATTGTCTGTGGCATTTGAAAGGGTTCCAGGAGGCAGTGAGAACCAGCATTACTTTTCCCCGCTGGCACCTTTGCTGTGGCAGCAAAAGCTGGACGTTTGTCTTTTTTGCTCCGGAGGCTGCCGAAAGCGAAAACAGCTGCTTTTGAGGATGGAGTCCACAGGAAAGCAGAGAGGGCCAAACTGTCTGTGGCATTTGAAAGGGTTCCAGGAGGCAGTGAGAACGAGCATTACTTTTCCCCGCTGGCACCTTTGCTGTGGCAGCAAAAGCTGGACGTTTGTCTTTTTTGCTCCGGAGGCTGCCGAAAGCGAAAATAGGTTCTTTTGAGGATGGAGTCCGCAGGAAAGCAGAGAGGACCAAATTGTCTGTGGCATTTGAAAGGGTTCCAGGAGGCAGTGAGAACCAGCATTACTTTTCCCCGCTGGCACCTTTGCTGTGGCAGCAAAAGCTGGACGTTTGTCTTTTTTGCTCCGGAGGCTGCCGAAAGCGAAAACAGCTGCTTTTGAGGATGGAGTCCACAGGAAAGCAGAGAGGGCCAAACTGTCTGTGGCATTTGAAAGGGTTCCAGGAGGCAGTGAGAACGAGCATTACTTTTCCCCGCTGGCACCTTTGCTGTGGCAGCAAAAGCTGGACGTTTGTCTTTTTTGCTCCGGAGGCTGCCGAAAGCGAAAATAGGTTCTTTTGAGGATGGAGTCCGCAGGAAAGCAGAGAGGGCCAAATTGTCTGTGGCATTTGAAAGGGTTCCAGGAGGCAGTGAGAACCAGCATTACTTTTCCCCGCTGGCACCTTTGCTGTGGCAGCAAAAGCTGGACGTTTGTCTTTTTTGCTCCGGAGGCTGCCCAAAGCGAAAAAAGGTGCTTTTGATGATGAAGTCCGCAGGAAAGCAGAGAGGGCCAAATTGTCTTTGGCATTTAAAGAGGTTCCAGGAGGCAGTGAGGACCAGCATTACTTTTCCCCGCTGGCACCTTTGCTGCGGCAGCAAAAGCTGGACGTTTGTCTTTTTTGCTCCGGAGGTTGCCGAAAGCGAAAACAGGTGCTTT
This sequence comes from Vanellus vanellus, assembly GCF_965231255.1. Classification (NCBI taxonomy): domain Eukaryota; kingdom Metazoa; phylum Chordata; class Aves; order Charadriiformes; family Charadriidae; genus Vanellus; species Vanellus vanellus. The sequence continues at coordinate 345,222 of NW_028127110.1, read as the reverse complement.
TGAGGATAGAGTCCGCAGGAAAGCAGAGAGAGCCAAATTGTCCGTGGCATTTGAAGGAGTTCCAGGAGGCAGTGAGAACCAGCATTACTTTTCCCCGCTGGCACCTTTGCTGTGGCAGCAAAAGCTGGACGTTTGTCTTATTTGCTCCGGAGGCTGCCGAAAGCGAAAACAGGTGCTTTTGAGGATGGAGTCCGCAGGAAAGCAGAGAGGGCCAAATTGTCTGGGGCATTTGAAAGGGTTCCAGGAGGCAGTGAGAACCAGCATTACTTTTCCCCGCTGGTACCTTTGCTGTGGCAGCAAAAGCTGGACGTTTGTCTTTTTTGCTCCGGAGGCTGCCGAAAGCGAAAACAGGTGCTTTTGATGATGGAGTCCGCAGGAAAGCAGAGAGGGCCAAATTGTCTGTGGCATTTGAAAGGGTTCCAGGAGGCAGTGAGAACCAGCATTACTTTTCCCCGCTGGCACCTTTGCTGTGGCAGCAAAAGCTGGACGTTTGTCTTTTTTGCTCCGGAGGCTGCCGAAAGCGAAAACAGGTGCTTTTGAGGATGGAGTCCGCAGGAAAGCAGAGAGGGCCAAATTGTCTGTGGCATTTGAAAGGGTTCCAGGAGGCAGTGAGAACCAGCATTACTTTTCCCCACTGGCACCTTTGCTGTGGCAGCAAAAGCTGGACGTTTGTCTTTTTTGCTCCGGAGGGCGCCGAATGCGAAAATAGGTTCTTTTGAGGATGGAGTCCGAAGGAAAGCAGAGAGGGCCAAATTGTCTGTGGCATTTGAAAGGGTTCCAGGAGGCAATGAGGACCAGCATTACTTTTCCCCGCTGGCACCTTTGCTGTGGCAGCAAAAGCTGGACGTTTGTCTTTTTTGCTCCGGAGGCTGCCGAAAGCGAAAACAGGTGCTTTTGAGGATGGAGTCCGCAGGAAAGCAGAGAGGGCCAAATTGTCTGTGGCATTTAAAGAGGTTCCAGGAGGCAGTGAGGACCAGCATTACTTTTCCCCGCTGGCACCTTTGCTGCGGCAGCAAAAGCTGGACGTTTGTCTTTTTTGCTCCGGAGGCTGCCCAAAGCGAAAACAGGTGCTTTTGATGATGGAGTCCGCAGGAAAGCAGAGAGGGCCAAATTGTCTGTGGCATTTGAAAGGGTTCCAGGAGGCAGTGAGAACCAGCATTACTTTTCCCCGCTGGCACCTTTGCTGTGGCAGCAAAAGCTGGACGTTTTTCTTTTTTGCTCCGGAGGTTGCCGAAAGCGAAAATAGGTGCTTTTGAGGATAGAGTCCGCAGGAAAGCAGAGAGAGCCAAATTGTCCGTGGCATTTGAAGGAGTTCCAGGAGGCAGTGAGAACCAGCATTACTTTTCCCCGCTGGCACCTTTGCTGTGGCAGCAAAAGCTGGACGTTTGTCTTATTTGCTCCGGAGGCTGCCGAAAGCGAAAACAGGTTCTTTTGAGGATGGAGTCCGCAGGAAAGCAGAGAGGGCCAAATTGTCTGTGGCATTTGAAAGGGTTCCAGGAGGCAGTGAGAACCAGCATTACTTTTCCCCGCTGGCACCTTTGCTGTGGCAGCAAAAGCTGGACGTTTGTCTTTTTTGCTCCGGAGGGCGCCGAAAGCGAAAATAGGTTCTTTTGAGGATGGAGTCCGCAGGAAAGCAGAGAGGGCCAAATTGTCTGTGGCATTTGAAAGGGTTCCAGGAGGCAGTGAGAACCAGCATTACTTTTCCCCGCTGGCACCTTTGCTGTGGCAGCAAAAGCTGGACGTTTGTCTTTTTTGCTCCGGAGGCTGCCGAAAGCGAAAACAGGTGCTTTTGAGGATGGAGTCCGCAGGAAAGCAGAGAGGGCCAAATTGTCTGTGGCATTTGAAAGGGTTCCAGGAGGCAGTGAGAACCAGCATAACTTTTCCCCGCTGGCACCTTTGCTGTGGCAGCAAAAGCTGGACGTTTGTCTTTTTTGCTCCGGAGGTTGCCGAAAGCGAAAACAGGTGCTTTTGATGATGGAGTCCGCAGGAAAGCAGAGAGGGCCAAATTGTCTGTGGCATTTGAAAGGGTTCCAGGAGGCAGTGAGAACGAGCATTACTTTTCCCCGCTGGCACCTTTGCTGTGGCAGCAAAAGCTGGACGTTTGTCTTTTTTGCTCCGGAGGCTGCCGAAAGCGAAAACAGGTGCTTTTGAGGATGGAGTCCGCAGGAAAGCAGAGAGGGCCAAATTGTCTTTGGCATTTAAAGAGGATCCAGGAGGCAGTGAGGACCAGCATTACTTTTCCCCGCTGGCACCTTTGCTGCGGCAGCAAAAGCTGGACGTTTGTCTTTTTACCACCGGATGTCGCCGAAAGTGAAAAAAGGCGCTTTTGAGGATAGAGTCCGCAGGAAAGCAGAGAGGGCCAAATTGTCTGTGGCATTTGAAAGGGTTCCAGGAGGCAGTGAGAACCAGCATTACTTTTCCCCGCTGGCACCTTTGCTGTGGCAGCAAAAGCTGGACGTTTGTCTTTTTTGCTCCGGAGGCTGCCGAAAGCGAAAACAGGTGCTTTTGAGGATGGAGTCCGCAGGAAAGCAGAGAGGGCCAAATTGTCTGTGGCATTTGAAAGGATTCCAGGAGGCAGTGAGAACCAGCATTACTTTTCCCCGCTGGCACCTTTGCTGTGGCAGCAAAAGCTGGACGTTTGTCTTTTTTGCTCTGGAGGCTGCCGAAAGCGAAAACAGGTGCTTTTGAGGATGGAGTCCGCAGGAAAGCAGAGAGGGCCAAATTGTCTGTGGCATTTGAAAGGGTTCCAGGAGGCAGTGAGAACCAGCATTACTTTTCCCCGCTGGCACCTTTGCTGTGGCAGCAAAAGCTGGACGTTTGTCTTTTTTGCTCCGGAGGCTGCCGAAAGCGAAAACAGCTGCTTTTGAGGATGGAGTCCGCAGGAAAGCAGAGAGGGCCAAATTGTCTGTGGTATTTTAAGAGGTTCCAGGAGGCAGTGAGAACCAGCATTACTTTTCCCCGATGGTACCTTTGCTGTGGCAGCAAAAGCTGGACGTTTGTCTTTTTTGCTCCGGAGGGCGCCGAAAGCAAAAATAGGTTATTTTGAGGATGGAGTCCGCAGGAAAGCAGAGAGGGCCAAATTGTCTGTGGCATTTGATAGGGTTCCAGGAGGCAGTGAGAACCAGCATTACTTTTCCCCGCTGGCACCTTTGCTGTGGCAGCAAAAGCTGGACGTTTGTCTTTTTTGCTCCGGAGGCTGCCGAAAGCGAAAACAGGTGCTTTTGATGATGGAGTCCGCAGGAAAGCAGAGAGGGCCAAATTGTCTGTGGCATTTGAAAGGGTTCCAGGAGGCAGTGAGAACCAGCATTACTTTTCCCCGGTGGCACCTTTGCTGTGGCAGCAAAAGCTGGACGTTTGTCTTTTTTGCTCCGGAGGTTGCCGAAAGCGAAAACAGGTGCTTTTGAGGATGGAGTCCGCAGGAAAGCAGAGAGGGCCAAATTGTCTGTGGCATTTGAAAGGGTTCCAGGAGGCAGTGAGAACGAGCATTACTTTTCCCCGCTGGCACCTTTGCTGTGGCAGCAAAAGCTGGACGTTTGTCTTATTTGCTCCGGAGGCTGCCGAAAGCGAAAACAGGTGCTTTTGAGGATGGAGTCCGCAGGAAAGCAGAGAGGGCCAAATTGTCTGAGGCATTTGAAGAGGTTCCAGGAGGCAGTGAGAACCAGCATTACTTTTCCCCGCTGGCACCTTTGCTGTGGCAGCAAAAGCTGGACGTTTGTCTTTTTTGCTCCGGAGGCTGCCCAAAGCGAAAAAAGGTGCTTTTGATGATGGAGTCCGCAGGAAAGCAGAGAGGGCCAAATTGTCTTTGGCATTTAAAGAGGTTCCAGGAGGCAGTGAGGACCAGCATTACTTTTCCCCGCTGGCACCTTTGCTGCGGCAGCAAAAGCTGGACGTTTGTCTTTTTACCACCGGAGGGCGCCGAAAGTGAAAAAGGGCGCTTTTGAGGATAGAGTCCGCAGGAAAGCAGAGAGGGCCAAATTGTCTGTGGCATTTGAAAGGGTTCCAGGAGGCAGTGAGAACGAGCATTACTTTTCCCCGCTGGCACCTTTGCTGCGGCAGCAAAAGCTGGACGTTTGTCTTTTTACCACCGGAGGGCGCCGAAAGTGAAAAAGGGCGATTTTGAGGATAGAGTCCGCAGGAAAGCAGAGAGGGCCAAATTGTCTGTGGCATTTGAAAGGGTTCCAGGAGGCAGTGAGAACCAGCATTACTTTTCCCCGCTGGCACCTTTGCTGTGGCAGCAAAAGCTGGACGTTTGTCTTTTTTGCTCCGGAGGCTGCCGAAAGCGAAAACAGGTGCTTTTGAGGATGGAGTCCGCAGGAAAGCAGAGAGGGCCAAATTGTCTGTGGCATTTGAAAGGGTTCCAGGAGGCAGTGAGAACCAGCATTACTTTTCCCCGCTGGCACCTTTGCTGTGGCAGCAAAAGCTGGACGTTTGTCTTTTTTGCTCCGGAGGCTGCCCAAAGCGAAAACAGCTGCTTTTGATGATGGAGTCCGCAGGAAAGCAGAGAGGGCCAAATTGTCTGTGGCATTTGAAAGGGTTCCAGGAGGCAGTGAGAACCAGCATTACTTTTCCCCGCTGGCACCTTTGCTGTGGCAGCAAAAGCTGGACGTTTGTCTTTTTTGCTCCGGAGGTTGCCAAAAGCGAAAACAGGTGCTTTTGAGGATGGAGTCCGCAGGAAAGCAGAGAGGGCCAAATTGTCTGTGGCATTTGAAAGGGTTCCAGGAGGCAGTGAGAACCAGCATTACTTTTCCCCGCTGGCACCTTTGCTGTGGCAGCAAAAGCTGGACGTTTGTCTTTTTTGCTCCGGAGGCTGCCGAAAGCGAAAATAGGTGCTTTTGAGGATAGAGTCCGCAGGAAAGCAGAGAGAGCCAAATTGTCCATGGCATTTGAAGGAGTTCCAGGAGGCAGTGAGAACCAGCATTACTTTTCCCCGCTGGCACCTTTGCTGTGGCAGCAAAAGCTGGACGTTTGTCTTATTTGCTCCGGAGGCTGCCGAAAGCGAAAACAGGTGCTTTTGAGGATGGAGTCCGCAGGAAAGCAGAGAGGGCCAAATTGTCTGTGGCATTTGAAAGGGTTCCAGGAGGCAGTGAGAACCAGCATTACTTTTCCCCGCTGGTACCTTTGCTGTGGCAGCAAAAGCTGGACGTTTGTCTTTTTTGCTCCGGAGGGCGCCGAAAGCGAAAATAGGTTCTTTTGAGGATGGAGTCCGAAGGAAAGCAGAGAGGGCCAAATTGTCTGTGGCATTTGAAAGGGTTCCAGGAGGCAGTGAGAACCAGCATTACTTTTCCCCGCTGGCACCTTTGCTGTGGCAGCAAAAGCGGGACGTTTATCTTTTTTGCTCCGGAGGCTGCCGAAAGCGAAAACAGGTGCTTTTGAGGATGGAGTCCGCAGGAAAGCAGAGAGGGCCAAATTGTCTGTGGCATTTGAAAGGGTTCCAGGAGGCAGTGAGAACCAGCATTACTTTTCCCCGCTGGCACCTTTGCTGTGGCAGCAAAAGCTGGACGTTTGTCTTTTTTGCTCCGGAGGCTGCCGAAAGCGAAAACAGCTGCTTTTGATGATGGAGTCCGCAGGAAAGCAGAGAGGGCCAAATTGTCTGTGGCATTTGAAAGGGTTCCAGGAGGCAGTGAGAACCAGCATTACTTTTCCCCGCTGGCACCTTTGCTGTGGCAGCAAAAGCTGGACGTTTGTCTTTTTTGCTCCGGAGGTTGCCAAAAGCGAAAACAGGTGCTTTTGAGGATGGAGTCCGCAGGAAAGCAGAGAGGGCCAAATTGTCTGTGGCATTTGAAAGGGTTCCAGGAGGCAGTGAGAACCAGCATTACTTTTCCCCGCTGGCACCTTTGCTGTGGCAGCAAAAGCTGGACGTTTGTCTTTTTTGCTCCGGAGGCTGCCGAAAGCGAAAATAGGTGCTTTTGAGGATAGAGTCCGCAGGAAAGCAGAGAGAGCCAAATTGTCCATGGCATTTGAAGGAGTTCCAGGAGGCAGTGAGAACCAGCATTACTTTTCCCCGCTGGTACCTTTGCTGTGGCAGCAAAAGCTGGACGTTTGTCTTTTTTGCTCCGGAGGCTGCCGAAAGCGAAAACAGGTGCTTTTGAGGATGGAGTCCGCAGGAAAGCAGAGAGGGCCAAATTGTCTGTGGCATTTGAAAGGGTTCCAGGAGGCAGTGAGAACCAGCATTACTTTTCCCCGCTGGCACCTTTGCTGTGGCAGCAAAAGCTGGACGTTTGTCTTTTTTGCTCCGGAGGTTGCCAAAAGCGAAAACAGGTGCTTTTGAGGATGGAGTCCGCAGGAAAGCAGAGAGGGCCAAATTGTCTGTGGCATTTGAAAGGGTTCCAGGAGGCAGTGAGAACCAGCATTACTTTTCCCCGCTGGCACCTTTGCTGTGGCAGCAAAAGCTGGACGTTTGTCTTTTTTGCTCCGGAGGCTGCCGAAAGCGAAAATAGGTGCTTTTGAGGATAGAGTCCGCAGGAAAGCAGAGAGAGCCAAATTGTCCATGGCATTTGAAGGAGTTCCAGGAGGCAGTGAGAACCAGCATTACTTTTCCCCGCTGGTACCTTTGCTGTGGCAGCAAAAGCTGGACGTTTGTCTTTTTTGCTCCGGAGGCTGCCGAAAGCGAAAACAGGTGCTTTTGAGGATGGAGTCCGCAGGAAAGCAGAGAGGGCCAAATTGTCTGTGGCATTTGAAAGGGTTCCAGGAGGCAGTGAGAACCAGCATTACTTTTCCCCGCTGGTACCTTTGCTGTGGCAGCAAAAGCTGGACGTTTGTCTTTTTTGCTCCGGAGGGCGCCGAAAGCGAAAATAGGTTCTTTTGAGGATGGAGTCCGCAGGAAAGCAGAGAGGGTTAAATTGTCTGTGGCATTTGAAAGGGTTCCAGGAGGCAGTGAGAACCAGCATTACTTTTCCCCGCTGGCACCTTTGCTGTGGCAGCAAAAGCGGGACGTTTATCTTTTTTGCTCCGGAGGCTGCCGAAAGCGAAAACAGGTGCTTTTGAGGATGGAGTCCGCAGGAAAGCAGAGAGGGCCAAATTGTCTGTGGCATTTGAAAGGGTTCCAGGAGACAGTGAGAACCAGCATTACTTTTCCCCGCTGGCACCTTTGCTGTGGCAGCAAAAGCTGGACGTTTGTCTTTTTTGCTCTGGAGGCTGCCGAAAGCGAAAACAGGTGCTTTTGAGGATGGAGTCCGCAGGAAAGCAGAGAGGGCCAAATTGTCTGTGGCATTTGAAAGGGTTCCAGGAGGCAGTGAGAACCAGCATTACTTTTCCCCGCTGGCACCTTTGCTGTGGCAGCAAAAGCTGGACGTTTGTCTTTTTTGCTCCGGAGGCTGCCGAAAGCGAAAACAGCTGCTTTTGAGGATGGAGTCCGCAGGAAAGCAGAGAGGGCCAAATTGTCTGTGGTATTTGAAGAGGTTCCAGGAGGCAGTGAGAACCAGCATTACTTTTCCCCGATGGTACCTTTGCTGTGGCAGCAAAAGCTGGACGTTTGTCTTTTTTGCTCCGGAGGGCGCCGAAAGCAAAAATAGGTTATTTTGAGGATGGAGTCCACAGGAAAGCAGAGAGGGCCAAATTGTCTGTGGCATTTGATAGGGTTCCAGGAGGCAGTGAGAACCAGCATTACTTTTCCCCGCTGGCACCTTTGCTGTGGCAGCAAAAGCTGGACGTTTGTCTTTTTTGCTCCGGAGGTTGCCGAAAGTGAAAATAGGTGCTTTTGAGGATGGAGTCCGCAGGAAAGCAGAGAGAGCCAAATTGTCCGTGGCATTTGAAGGAGTTCCAGGAGGCAGTGAGAACCAGCATTACTTTTCCCCGCTGGCACCTTTGCTGTGGCAGCAAAAGCTGGACGTTTGTCTTTTTTGCTCCGGAGGCTGCCGAAAGCGAAAACAGGTGCTTTTGAGGATGGAGTCCGCAGGAAAGCAGAGAGGGCCAAATTGTCTGGGGCATTTGAAAGGGTTCCAGGAGGCAGTGAGAACCAGCATTACTTTTCCCCGGTGGCACCTTTGCTGTGGCAGCAAAAGCTGGACGTTTGTCTTTTTTGCTCCGGAGGCTGCCGAAAGCGAAAACAGGTGCTTTTGAGGATGGAGTCCGCAGGAAAGCAGAGAGGGCCAAATTGTCTGTGGCATTTGAAAGGGTTCCAGGAGGCAGTGAGAACGAGCATTACTTTTCCCCGCTGGCACCTTTGCTGTGGCAGCAAAAGCTGGACGTTTGTCTTATTTGCTCCGGAGGCTGCCGAAAGCGAAAACAGGTGCTTTTGAGGATGGAGTCCGCAGGAAAGCAGAGAGGGCCAAATTGTCTGAGGCATTTGAAGAGGTTCCAGGAGGCAGTGAGAACCAGCATTACTTTTCCCCGCTGGCACCTTTGCTGTGGCAGCAAAAGCTGGACGTTTGTCTTTTTTGCTCCGGAGGCTGCCCAAAGCGAAAAAAGGTGCTTTTGATGATGGAGTCCGCAGGAAAGCAGAGAGGGCCAAATTGTCTTTGGCATTTAAAGAGGTTCCAGGAGGCAGTGAGGACCAGCATTACTTTTCCCCGCTGGCACCTTTGCTGCGGCAGCAAAAGCTGGACGTTTGTCTTTTTACCACCGGAGGGCGCCGAAAGTGAAAAAGGGCGCTTTTGAGGATAGAGTCCGCAGGAAAGCAGAGAGGGCCAAATTGTCTGTGGCATTTGAAAGGGTTCCAGGAGGCAGTGAGAACCAGCATTACTTTTCCCCGCTGGCACCTTTGCTGTGGCAGCAAAAGCTGGACGTTTGTCTTTTTTGCTCCGGAGGCTGCCGAAAGCGAAAACAGGTGCTTTTGAGGATGGAGTCCGCAGGAAAGCAGAGAGGGCCAAATTGTCTGTGGCATTTGAAAGGGTTCCAGGAGGCAGTGAGAACCAGCATTACTTTTCCCCGCTGGCACCTTTGCTGTGACAGCAAAAGCGGGACGTTTATCTTTTTTGCTCCGGAGGCTGCCGAAAGCGAAAACAGCTGCTTTTGATGATGGAGTCCGCAGGAAAGCAGAGAGGGCCAAATTGTCTGTGGCATTTGAAAGGGTTCCAGGAGGCAGTGACAACCAGCATTACTTTTCCCCGCTGGCACCTTTGCTGTGGCAGCAAAAGCTGGACGTTTGTCTTTTTTGCTCCGGAGGTTGCCAAAAGCGAAAACAGGTGCTTTTGAGGATGGAGTCCGCAGGAAAGCAGAGAGGGCCAAATTGTCTGTGGCATTTGAAAGGGTTCCAGGAGGCAGTGAGAACCAGCATTACTTTTCCCCGCTGGCACCTTTGCTGTGGCAGCAAAAGCTGGACGTTTGTCTTTTTTGCTCCGGAGGCTGCCGAAAGCGAAAATAGGTGCTTTTGAGGATAGAGTCCGCAGGAAAGCAGAGAGAGCCAAATTGTCCATGGCATTTGAAGGAGTTCCAGGAGGCAGTGAGAACCAGCATTACTTTTCCCCGCTGGCACCTTTGCTGTGGCAGCAAAAGCTGGACGTTTGTCTTATTTGCTCCGGAGGCTGCCGAAAGCGAAAACAGGTGCTTTTGAGGATGGAGTCCGCAGGAAAGCAGAGAGGGCCAAATTGTCTGTGGCATTTGAAAGGGTTCCAGGAGGCAGTGAGAACCAGCATTACTTTTCCCCGCTGGTACCTTTGCTGTGGCAGCAAAAGCTGGACGTTTGTCTTTTTTGCTCCGGAGGGCGCCGAAAGCGAAAATAGGTTCTTTTGAGGATGGAGTCCGCAGGAAAGCAGAGAGGGCCAAATTGTCTGTGGCATTTGAAAGGGTTCCAGGAGGCAGTGAGAACCAGCATTACTTTTCCCCGCTGGCACCTTTGCTGTGGCAGCAAAAGCGGGACGTTTATCTTTTTTGCTCCGGAGGCTGCCGAAAGCGAAAACAGGTGCTTTTGAGGATGGAGTCCGCAGGAAAGCATAGAGGGCCAAATTGGCTGTGGCATTTGAAAGGGTTCCAGGAGGCAGTGAGAACCAGCATTACTTTTCCCCGCTGGCACCTTTGCTGTGGCAGCAAAAGCTGGACGTTTGTCTTTTTTGCTCCGGAGGTTGCCGAAAGCGAAAACAGGTGCTTTTGAGGATGGAGTCCGCAGGAAAGCAGAGAGGGCCAAATTGTCTGTGGCATTTGAAAGGGTTCCAGGAGGCAGTGAGAACCAGCATTACTTTTCCCCGCTGGCACCTTTGCTGTGGCAGCAAAAGCTGGACGTTTGTCTTTTTTGCTCCGGAGGCTGCCGAAAGCGAAAACAGGTGCTTTTGATGATGGAGTCCGCAGGAAAGCAGAGAGGGCCAAATTGTCTTTGGCATTTAAAGAGGTTCCAGGAGGCAGTGAGGACCAGCATTACTTTTCCCCGCTGGCACCTTTGCTGCGGCAGCAAAAGCTGGACGTTTGTCTTTTTACCACCGGAGGGCGCCGAAAGTGAAAAAAGGCGCTTTTGATGATGGAGTCCGCAGGAAAGCAGAGAGGGCCAAATTGTCTGGGGCATTTGAAAGGGTTCCAGGAGGCAGTGAGAACCAGCATTCCTTTTCCCCGCTGGCACCTTTGCTGTGGCAGCAAAAGCTGGACGTTTGTCTTTTTTGCTCCGGAGGCTGCCGAAAGCGAAAACAGGTGCTTTTGAGGATGGAGTCCGCAGGAAAGCAGAGAGGGCCAAATTGTCTGTGGCATTTGAAAGGGTTCCAGGAGGCAGTGAGAACCAGCATTACTTTTCCCCGCTGGCACCTTTGCTGTGGCAGCAAAAGCTGGACGTTTGTCTTTTTTGCTCCGGAGGCTGCCGAAAGCGAAAACAGGTGCTTTTGATGATGGAGTCCGCAGGAAAGCAGAGAGGGCCAAATTGTCTGTGGCATTTGAAAGGGTTCCAGGAGGCAGTGAGAACCAGCATTACTTTTCCCCGCTGGCACCTTTGCTGTGGCAGCAAAAGCTGGACGTTTGTCTTTTTTGCTCCGGAGGTTGCCAAAAGCGAAAACAGGTGCTTTTGAGGATGGAGTCCGCAGGAAAGCAGAGAGGGCCAAATTGTCTGTGGCATTTGAAAGGGTTCCAGGAGGCAGTGAGAACCAGCATTACTTTTCCCCGCTGGCACCTTTGCTGTGGCAGCAAAAGCTGGACGTTTGTCTTTTTTGCTCCGGAGGTTGCCGAAAGCGAAAATAGGTGCTTTTGAGGATAGAGTCCGCAGGAAAGCAGAGAGAGCCAAATTGTCTGTGGCAATTGAAAGGGTTCCAGGAGGCAGTGAGAACCAGCATTACTTTTCCCCGCTGGCACCTTTGCTGCGGCAGCAAAAGCTGGACGTTTGTCTTTTTACCACCGGAGGGCGCCGAAAGTGAAAAAGGGCGCTTTTGAGGATAGAGTCCGCAGGAAAGCAGAGAGGGCCAAATTGTCTGTGGCATTTGAAAGGGTTCCAGGAGGCAGTGAGAACCAGCATTACTTTTCCCCGCTGGCACCTTTGCTGTGGCAGCAAAAGCTGGACGTTTGTCTTTTTTGCTCCGGAGGCTGCCGAAAGCGAAAACAGCTGCTTTTGAGGATGGAGTCCGCAGGAAAGCAGAGAGGGCCAAATTGTCTGTGGCATTTGAAAGGGTTCCAGGAGGCAGTGAGAACCAGCATTACTTTTCCCCGCTGGCACCTTTGCTGTGACAGCAAAAGCGGGACGTTTATCTTTTTTGCTCCGGAGGCTGCCGAAAGCGAAAACAGGTGCTTTTGAGGATGGAGTCCGCAGGAAAGCAGAGAGGGCCAAATTGTCTGTGGCATTTGAAAGGGTTCCAGGAGGCAGTGACAACCAGCATTACTTTTCCCCGCTGGCACCTTTGCTGTGGCAGCAAAAGCTGGACGTTTGTCTTTTTTGCTCCGGAGGCTGCCGAAAGCGAAAATAGGTGCTTTTGAGGATAGAGTCCGCAGGAAAGCAGAGAGAGCCAAATTGTCCATGGCATTTGAAGGAGTTCCAGGAGGCAGTGAGAACCAGCATTACTTTTCCCCGCTGGCACCTTTGCTGTGGCAGCAAAAGCTGGACGTTTGTCTTTTTTGCTCCGGAGGCTGCCGAAAGCGAAAACAGGTGCTTTTGAGGATGGAGTCCGCAGGAAAGCAGAGAGGGCCAAATTGTCTGTGGCATTTGAAAGGGTTCCAGGAGGCAGTGAGAACCAGCATTACTTTTCCCCGCTGGTACCTTTGCTGTGGCAGCAAAAGCTGGACGTTTGTCTTTTTTGCTCCGGAGGGCGCCGAAAGCGAAAATAGGTTCTTTTGAGGATGGAGTCCGCAGGAAAGCAGAGAGGGCCAAATTGTCTTTGGCATTTAAAGAGGTTCCAGGAGGCAGTGAGGACCAGCATTACTTTTCCCCGCTGGCACCTTTGCTGCGGCAGCAAAAGCTGGACGTTTGTCTTTTTACCACCGGAGGGCGCCGAAAGTGAAAAAAGGCGCTTTTGAGGATAGAGTCCGCAGGAAAGCAGAGAGGGCCAAATTGTCTGGGGCATTTGAAAGGGTTCCAGGAGGCAGTGAGAACCAGCATTCCTTTTCCCCGCTGGCACCTTTGCTGTGGCAGCAAAAGCTGGACGTTTGTCTTTTTTGCTCCGGAGGCTGCCGAAAGCGAAAACAGGTGCTTTTGAGGATGGAGTCCGCAGGAAAGCAGAGAGGGCCAAATTGTCTGTGGCATTTGAAAGGGTTCCAGGAGGCAGTGAGAACCAGCATTACTTTTCCCCGCTGGCACCTTTGCTGTGGCAGCAAAAGCTGGACGTTTGTCTTTTTTGCTCCGGAGGCTGCCGAAAGCGAAAACAGGTGCTTTTGAGGATGGAGTCCGCAGGAAAGCAGAGAGGGCCAAATTGTCTGGGGCATTTGAAAGGGTTCCAGGAGGCAGTGAGAACCAGCATTACTTTTCCCCGCTGGCACCTTTGCTGTGGCAGCAAAAGCTGGACGTTTGTCTTTTTTGCTCCGGAGGTTGCCAAAAGCGAAAACAGGTGCTTTTGAGGATGGAGTCCGCAGGAAAGCAGAGAGGGCCAAATTGTCTGTGGCATTTGAAAGGGTTCCAGGAGGCAGTGAGAACCAGCATTACTTTTCCCCGCTGGCACCTTTGCTGTGGCAGCAAAAGCTGGACGTTTGTCTTTTTTGCTCCGGAGGTTGCCGAAAGCGAAAATAGGTGCTTTTGAGGATAGAGTCCGCAGGAAAGCAGAGAGAGCCAAATTGTCTGTGGCAATTGAAAGGGTTCCAGGAGGCAGTGAGAACCAGCATTACTTTTCCCCGCTGGCACCTTTGCTGCGGCAGCAAAAGCTGGACGTTTGTCTTTTTACCACCGGAGGGCGCCGAATTTGAAAAAGGGCGCTTTTGAGGATAGAGTCCGCAGGAAAGCAGAGAGGGCCAAATTGTCTGTGGCATTTGAAAGGGTTCCAGGAGGCAGTGAGAACCAGCATTACTTTTCCCCGCTGGCACCTTTGCTGTGGCAGCAAAAGCTGGACGTTTGTCTTTTTTGCTCCGGAGGCTGCCGAAAGCGAAAACAGCTGCTTTTGAGGATGGAGTCCGCAGGAAAGCAGAGAGGGCCAAATTGTCTGTGGCATTTGAAAGGGTTCCAGGAGGCAGTGACAACCAGCATTACTTTTCCCCGCTGGCACCTTTGCTGTGGCAGCAAAAGCTGGACGTTTGTCTTTTTTGCTCCGGAGGCTGCCGAAAGCGAAAATAGGTGCTTTTGAGGATAGAGTCCGCAGGAAAGCAGAGAGAGCCAAATTGTCCATGGCATTTGAAGGAGTTCCAGGAGGCAGTGAGAACCAGCATTACTTTTCCCCGCTGGCACCTTTGCTGTGGCAGCAAAAGCTGGACGTTTGTCTTATTTGCTCCGGAGGCTGCCGAAAGCGAAAACAGGTGCTTTTGAGGATGGAGTCCGCAGGAAAGCAGAGAGGGCCAAATTGTCTGTGGCATTTGAAAGGGTTCCAGGAGGCAGTGAGAACCAGCATTACTTTTCCCCGCTGGTACCTTTGCTGTGGCAGCAAAAGCTGGACGTTTGTCTTTTTTGCTCCGGAGGGCGCCGAAAGCGAAAATAGGTTCTTTTGAGGATGGAGTCCGCAGGAAAGCAGAGAGGGCCAAATTGTCTGTGGCATTTGAAAGGGTTCCAGGAGGCAGTGAGAACCAGCATTACTTTTCCCCGCTGGCACCTTTGCTGTGGCAGCAAAAGCGGGACGTTTGTCTTTTTTGCTCCGGAGGCTGCCGAAAGCGAAAACAGGTGCTTTTGAGGATGGAGTCCGCAGGAAAGCAGAGAGGGCCAAATTGTCTGTGGCATTTGAAAGGGTTCCAGGAGGCAGTGAGAACCAGCATTACTTTTCCCCGCTGGCACCTTTGCTGTGGCAGCAAAAGCTGGACGTTTGTCTTTTTTGCTCCGGAGGTTGCCGAAAGCGAAAACAGGTGCTTTTGAGGATGGAGTCCGCAGGAAAGCAGAGAGGGCCAAATTGTCTGTGGCATTTGAAAGGGTTCCAGGAGGCAGTGAGAACCAGCATTACTTTTCCCCGCTGGCACCTTTGCTGTGGCAGCAAAAGCTGGACGTTTGTCTTTTTTGCTCCGGAGGCTGCCGAAAGCGAAAACAGGTGCTTTTGATGATGGAGTCCGCAGGAAAGCAGAGAGGGCCAAATTGTCTTTGGCATTTAAAGAGGTTCCAGGAGGCAGTGAGGACCAGCATTACTTTTCCCCGCTGGCACCTTTGCTGCGGCAGCAAAAGCTGGACGTTTGTCTTTTTACCACCGGAGGGCGCCGAAAGTGAAAAAAGGCGCTTTTGAGGATAGAGTCCGCAGGAAAGCAGAGAGGGCCAAATTGTCTGTGGCATTTGAAAGGGTTCCAGGAGGCAGTGAGAACCAGCATTACTTTTCCCCGCTGGCACCTTTGCTGTGGCAGCAAAAGCTGGACGTTTGTCTTTTTTGCTCCGGAGGCTGCCGAAAGCGAAAACAGGTGCTTTTGAGGATGGAGTCCGCAGGAAAGCAGAGAGGGCCAAATTGTCTGTGGCATTTGAAAGGGTTCCAGGAGGCAGTGAGAACCAGCATTACTTTTCCCCGCTGGCACCTTTGCTGTGGCAGCAAAAGCTGGACGTTTGTCTTTTTTGCTCCGGAGGCTGCCGAAAGCGAAAACAGGTGCTTTTGATGATGGAGTCCGCAGGAAAGCAGAGAGGGCCAAATTGTCTGTGGCATTTGAAAGGGTTCCAGGAGGCAGTGAGAACCAGCATTACTTTTCCCCGCTGGCAACTTTGCTGTGGCAGCAAAAGCTGGACGTTTGTCTTTTTTATTCCGGAGGTTGCCAAAAGCGAAAACAGGTGCTTTTGAGGATGGAGTCCGCAGGAAAGCAGAGAGGGCCAAATTGTCTGTGGCATTTGAAAGGGTTCCAGGAGGCAGTGAGAACCAGCATTACTTTTCCCCGCTGGCACCTTTGCTGTGGCAGCAAAAGCTGGACGTTTGTCTTTTTTGCTCCGGAGGTTGCCGATAGCGAAAATAGGTGCTTTTGAGGATAGAGTCCGCAGGAAAGCAGAGAGAGCCAAATTGTCTGTGGCATTTGAAAGGGTTCCAGGAGGCAGTGAGAACCAGCATTACTTTTCCCCGCTGGCACCTTTGCTGCGGCAGCAAAAGCTGGACGTTTGTCTTTTTTGCTCCGGAGGTTGCCAAAAGCGAAAACAGGTGCTTTTGAGGATGGAGTCCGCAGGAAAGCAGAGAGGGCCAAATTGTCTGTGGCATTTGAAAGGGTTCCAGGAGGCAGTGAGAACCAGCATTACTTTTCCCCGCTGGCACCTTTGCTGTGGCAGCAAAAGCTGGACGTTTGTCTTTTTTGCTCCGGAGGCTGCCGAAAGCGAAAACAGGTGCTTTTGAGGATGGAGTCCGCAGGAAAGCAGAGAGGGCCAAATTGTCTTTGGCATTTAAAGAGGTTCCAGGAGGCAGTGAGGACCAGCATTACTTTTCCCCGCTGGCACCTTTGCTGCGGCAGCAAAAGCTGGACGTTTGTCTTTTTTGCTCCGGAGGGCGCCGAAAGTGAAAAAAGGCGCTTTTGAGGATAGAGTCCGCAGGAAAGCAGAGAGGGCCAAATTGTCTGGGGCATTTGAAAGGGTTCCAGGAGGCAGTGAGAACCAGCATTACTTTTCCCCGCTGGCACCTTTGCTGTGGCAGCAAAAGCTGGACGTTTGTCTTTTTTGCTCCGGAGGCTGCCGAAAGCGAAAACAGGTGCTTTTGAGGATGGAGTCCGCAGGAAAGCAGAGAGGGCCAAATTGTCTGTGGCATTTGAAAGGGTTCCAGGAGGCAGTGAGAACCAGCATTACTTTTCCCCGCTGGCACCTTTGCTGTGACAGCAAAAGCGGGACGTTTATCTTTTTTGCTCCGGAGGCTGCCGAAAGCGAAAACAGCTGCTTTTGATGATGGAGTCCGCAGGAAAGCAGAGAGGGCCAAATTGTCTGTGGCATTTGAAAGGGTTCCAGGAGGCAGTGACAACCAGCATTACTTTTCCCCGCTGGCACCTTTGCTGTGGCAGCAAAAGCTGGACGTTTGTCTTTTTTGCTCCGGAGGTTGCCAAAAGCGAAAACAGGTGCTTTTGAGGATGGAGTCCGCAGGAAAGCAGAGAGGGCCAAATTGTCTGTGGCATTTGAAAGGGTTCCAGGAGGCAGTGAGAACCAGCATTACTTTTCCCCGCTGGCACCTTTGCTGTGGCAGCAAAAGCTGGACGTTTGTCTTTTTTGCTCCGGAGGCTGCCGAAAGCGAAAATAGGTGCTTTTGAGGATAGAGTCCGCAGGAAAGCAGAGAGAGCCAAATTGTCCATGGCATTTGAAGGAGTTCCAGGAGGCAGTGAGAACCAGCATTACTTTTCCCCGCTGGCACCTTTGCTGTGGCAGCAAAAGCTGGACGTTTGTCTTATTTGCTCCGGAGGCTGCCGAAAGCGAAAACAGGTGCTTTTGAGGATGGAGTCCGCAGGAAAGCAGAGAGGGCCAAATTGTCTGTGGCATTTGAAAGGGTTCCAGGAGGCAGTGAGAACCAGCATTACTTTTCCCCGCTGGTACCTTTGCTGTGGCAGCAAAAGCTGGACGTTTGTCTTTTTTGCTCCGGAGGGCGCCGAAAGCGAAAATAGGTTCTTTTGAGGATGGAGTCCGCAGGAAAGCAGAGAGGGCCAAATTGTCTGTGGCATTTGAAAGGGTTCCAGGAGGCAGTGAGAACCAGCATTACTTTTCCCCGCTGGCACCTTTGCTGTGGCAGCAAAAGCGGGACGTTTATCTTTTTTGCTCCGGAGGCTGCCGAAAGCGAAAACAGGTGCTTTTGAGGATGGAGTCCGCAGGAAAGCATAGAGGGCCAAATTGGCTGTGGCATTTGAAAGGGTTCCAGGAGGCAGTGAGAACCAGCATTACTTTTCCCCGCTGGCACCTTTGCTGTGGCAGCAAAAGCTGGACGTTTGTCTTTTTTGCTCCGGAGGTTGCCGAAAGCGAAAACAGGTGCTTTTGAGGATGGAGTCCGCAGGAAAGCAGAGAGGGCCAAATTGTCTGTGGCATTTGAAAGGGTTCCAGGAGGCAGTGAGAACCAGCATTACTTTTC
Source organism: Vanellus vanellus (assembly GCF_965231255.1). Classification (NCBI taxonomy): domain Eukaryota; kingdom Metazoa; phylum Chordata; class Aves; order Charadriiformes; family Charadriidae; genus Vanellus; species Vanellus vanellus. The sequence continues at coordinate 327,766 of NW_028127110.1, read as the reverse complement.
CCCGCTGGCACCTTTGCTGTGGCAGCAAAAGCTGGACGTTTGTCTTTTTTGCTCCGGAGGCTGCCGAAAGCGAAAACAGGTGCTTTTGATGATGGAGTCCGCAGGAAAGCAGAGAGGGCCAAATTGTATTGGGCATTTAAAGAGGTTCCAGGAGGCAGTGAGGACCAGCATTACTTTTCCCCGCTGGCACCTTTGCTGCGGCAGCAAAAGCTGGACGTTTGTCTTTTTACCACCGGAGGGCGCCGAAAGTGAAAAAAGGCGCTTTTGATGATGGAGTCCGCAGGAAAGCAGAGAGGGCCAAATTGTCTGGGGCATTTGAAAGGGTTCCAGGAGGCAGTGAGAACCAGCATTCCTTTTCCCCGCTGGCACCTTTGCTGTGGCAGCAAAAGCTGGACGTTTGTCTTTTTTGCTCCGGAGGCTGCCGAAAGCGAAAACAGCTGCTTTTGAGGATGGAGTCCGCAGGAAAGCAGAGAGGGCCAAATTGTCTGTGGCATTTGAAAGGGTTCCAGGAGGCAGTGAGAACCAGCATTACTTTTCCCCGCTGGCACCTTTGCTGTGGCAGCAAAAGCTGGACGTTTGTCTTTTTTGCTCCGGAGGCTGCCGAAAGCGAAAACAGGTGCTTTTGATGATGGAGTCCGCAGGAAAGCAGAGAGGGCCAAATTGTCTGTGGCATTTGAAAGGGTTCCAGGAGGCAGTGAGAACCAGCATTACTTTTCCCCGCTGGCACCTTTGCTGTGGCAGCAAAAGCTGGACGTTTGTCTTTTTTGCTCCGGAGGTTGCCAAAAGCGAAAACAGGTGCTTTTGAGGATGGAGTCCGCAGGAAAGCAGAGAGGGCCAAATTGTCTGTGGCATTTGAAAGGGTTCCAGGAGGCAGTGAGAACCAGCATTACTTTTCCCCGCTGGCACCTTTGCTGTGGCAGCAAAAGCTGGACGTTTGTCTTTTTTGCTCCGGAGGTTGCCGAAAGCGAAAATAGGTGCTTTTGAGGATAGAGTCCGCAGGAAAGCAGAGAGAGCCAAATTGTCTGTGGCAATTGAAAGGGTTCCAGGAGGCAGTGAGAACCAGCATTACTTTTCCCCGCTGGCACCTTTGCTGCGGCAGCAAAAGCTGGACGTTTGTCTTTTTACCACCGGAGGGCGCCGAAAGTGAAAAAGGGCGCTTTTGAGGATAGAGTCCGCAGGAAAGCAGAGAGGGCCAAATTGTCTGTGGCATTTGAAAGGGTTCCAGGAGGCAGTGAGAACCAGCATTACTTTTCCCCGCTGGCACCTTTGCTGTGGCAGCGAAAGCTGGACGTTTGTCTTTTTTGCTCCGGAGGCTGCCGAAAGCGAAAACAGCTGCTTTTGAGGATGGAGTCCGCAGGAAAGCAGAGAGGGCCAAATTGTCTGTGGCATTTGAAAGGGTTCCAGGAGGCAGTGAGAACCAGCATTACTTTTCCCCGCTGGCACCTTTGCTGTGACAGCAAAAGCGGGACGTTTATCTTTTTTGCTCCGGAGGCTGCCGAAAGCGAAAACAGGTGCTTTTGAGGATGGAGTCCGCAGGAAAGCAGAGAGGGCCAAATTGTCTGTGGCATTTGAAAGGGTTCCAGGAGGCAGTGACAACCAGCATTACTTTTCCCCGCTGGCACCTTTGCTGTGGCAGCAAAAGCTGGACGTTTGTCTTTTTTGCTCCGGAGGCTGCCGAAAGCGAAAATAGGTGCTTTTGAGGATAGAGTCCGCAGGAAAGCAGAGAGAGCCAAATTGTCCATGGCATTTGAAGGAGTTCCAGGAGGCAGTGAGAACCAGCATTACTTTTCCCCGCTGGCACCTTTGCTGTGGCAGCAAAAGCTGGACGTTTGTCTTTTTTGCTCCGGAGGCTGCCGAAAGCGAAAACAGGTGCTTTTGAGGATGGAGTCCGCAGGAAAGCAGAGAGGGCCAAATTGTCTGTGGCATTTGAAAGGGTTCCAGGAGGCAGTGAGAACCAGCATTACTTTTCCCCGCTGGTACCTTTGCTGTGGCAGCAAAAGCTGGACGTTTGTCTTTTTTGCTCCGGAGGGCGCCGAAAGCGAAAATAGGTTCTTTTGAGGATGGAGTCCGCAGGAAAGCAGAGAGGGCCAAATTGTCTTTGGCATTTAAAGAGGTTCCAGGAGGCAGTGAGGACCAGCATTACTTTTCCCCGCTGGCACCTTTGCTGCGGCAGCAAAAGCTGGACGTTTGTCTTTTTACCACCGGAGGGCGCCGAAAGTGAAAAAAGGCGCTTTTGAGGATAGAGTCCGCAGGAAAGCAGAGAGGGCCAAATTGTCTGGGGCATTTGAAAGGGTTCCAGGAGGCAGTGAGAACCAGCATTCCTTTTCCCCGCTGGCACCTTTGCTGTGGCAGCAAAAGCTGGACGTTTGTCTTTTTTGCTCCGGAGGCTGCCGAAAGCGAAAACAGGTGCTTTTGAGGATGGAGTCCGCAGGAAAGCAGAGAGGGCCAAATTGTCTGTGGCATTTGAAAGGGTTCCAGGAGGCAGTGAGAACCAGCATTACTTTTCCCCGCTGGCACCTTTGCTGTGGCAGCAAAAGCTGGACGTTTGTCTTTTTTGCTCCGGAGGCTGCCGAAAGCGAAAACAGGTGCTTTTGAGGATGGAGTCCGCAGGAAAGCAGAGAGGGCCAAATTGTCTGGGGCATTTGAAAGGGTTCCAGGAGGCAGTGAGAACCAGCATTACTTTTCCCCGCTGGCACCTTTGCTGTGGCAGCAAAAGCTGGACGTTTGTCTTTTTTGCTCCGGAGGTTGCCAAAAGCGAAAACAGGTGCTTTTGAGGATGGAGTCCGCAGGAAAGCAGAGAGGGCCAAATTGTCTGTGGCATTTGAAAGGGTTCCAGGAGGCAGTGAGAACCAGCATTACTTTTCCCCGCTGGCACCTTTGCTGTGGCAGCAAAAGCTGGACGTTTGTCTTTTTTGCTCCGGAGGTTGCCGAAAGCGAAAATAGGTGCTTTTGAGGATAGAGTCCGCAGGAAAGCAGAGAGAGCCAAATTGTCTGTGGCAATTGAAAGGGTTCCAGGAGGCAGTGAGAACCAGCATTACTTTTCCCCGCTGGCACCTTTGCTGCGGCAGCAAAAGCTGGACGTTTGTCTTTTTACCACCGGAGGGCGCCGAATTTGAAAAAGGGCGCTTTTGAGGATAGAGTCCGCAGGAAAGCAGAGAGGGCCAAATTGTCTGTGGCATTTGAAAGGGTTCCAGGAGGCAGTGAGAACCAGCATTACTTTTCCCCGCTGGCACCTTTGCTGTGGCAGCAAAAGCTGGACGTTTGTCTTTTTTGCTCCGGAGGCTGCCGAAAGCGAAAACAGCTGCTTTTGATGATGGAGTCCGCAGGAAAGCAGAGAGGGCCAAATTGTCTGTGGCATTTGAAAGGGTTCCAGGAGGCAGTGACAACCAGCATTACTTTTCCCCGCTGGCACCTTTGCTGTGGCAGCAAAAGCTGGACGTTTGTCTTTTTTGCTCCGGAGGCTGCCGAAAGCGAAAATAGGTGCTTTTGAGGATAGAGTCCGCAGGAAAGCAGAGAGAGCCAAATTGTCCATGGCATTTGAAGGAGTTCCAGGAGGCAGTGAGAACCAGCATTACTTTTCCCCGCTGGCACCTTTGCTGTGGCAGCAAAAGCTGGACGTTTGTCTTATTTGCTCCGGAGGCTGCCGAAAGCGAAAACAGGTGCTTTTGAGGATGGAGTCCGCAGGAAAGCAGAGAGGGCCAAATTGTCTGTGGCATTTGAAAGGGTTCCAGGAGGCAGTGAGAACCAGCATTACTTTTCCCCGCTGGTACCTTTGCTGTGGCAGCAAAAGCTGGACGTTTGTCTTTTTTGCTCCGGAGGGCGCCGAAAGCGAAAATAGGTTCTTTTGAGGATGGAGTCCGCAGGAAAGCAGAGAGGGCCAAATTGTCTGTGGCATTTGAAAGGGTTCCAGGAGGCAGTGAGAACCAGCATTACTTTTCCCCGCTGGCAACTTTGCTGTGGCAGCAAAAGCTGGACGTTTGTCTTTTTTATTCCGGAGGTTGCCAAAAGCGAAAACAGGTGCTTTTGAGGATGGAGTCCGCAGGAAAGCAGAGAGGGCCAAATTGTCTGTGGCATTTGAAAGGGTTCCAGGAGGCAGTGAGAACCAGCATTACTTTTCCCCGCTGGCACCTTTGCTGTGGCAGCAAAAGCTGGACGTTTGTCTTTTTTGCTCCGGAGGTTGCCGATAGCGAAAATAGGTGCTTTTGAGGATAGAGTCCGCAGGAAAGCAGAGAGAGCCAAATTGTCTGTGGCATTTGAAAGGGTTCCAGGAGGCAGTGAGAACCAGCATTACTTTTCCCCGCTGGCACCTTTGCTGCGGCAGCAAAAGCTGGACGTTTGTCTTTTTTGCTCCGGAGGTTGCCAAAAGCGAAAACAGGTGCTTTTGAGGATGGAGTCCGCAGGAAAGCAGAGAGGGCCAAATTGTCTGTGGCATTTGAAAGGGTTCCAGGAGGCAGTGAGAACCAGCATTACTTTTCCCCGCTGGCACCTTTGCTGTGGCAGCAAAAGCTGGACGTTTGTCTTTTTTGCTCCGGAGGCTGCCGAAAGCGAAAACAGGTGCTTTTGAGGATGGAGTCCGCAGGAAAGCAGAGAGGGCCAAATTGTCTTTGGCATTTAAAGAGGTTCCAGGAGGCAGTGAGGACCAGCATTACTTTTCCCCGCTGGCACCTTTGCTGCGGCAGCAAAAGCTGGACGTTTGTCTTTTTTGCTCCGGAGGGCGCCGAAAGTGAAAAAAGGCGCTTTTGAGGATAGAGTCCGCAGGAAAGCAGAGAGGGCCAAATTGTCTGGGGCATTTGAAAGGGTTCCAGGAGGCAGTGAGAACCAGCATTACTTTTCCCCGCTGGCACCTTTGCTGTGGCAGCAAAAGCTGGACGTTTGTCTTTTTTGCTCCGGAGGCTGCCGAAAGCGAAAACAGGTGCTTTTGAGGATGGAGTCCGCAGGAAAGCAGAGAGGGCCAAATTGTCTGTGGCATTTGAAAGGGTTCCAGGAGGCAGTGAGAACCAGCATTACTTTTCCCCGCTGGCACCTTTGCTGTGGCAGCAAAAGCTGGACGTTTGTCTTTTTTGCTCCGGAGGCTGCCGAAAGCGAAAACAGGTGCTTTTGATGATGGAGTCCGCAGGAAAGCAGAGAGGGCCAAATTGTCTTTGGCATTTAAAGAGGTTCCAGGAGGCAGTGAGGACCAGCATTACTTTTCCCCGCTGGCACCTTTGCTGCGGCAGCAAAAGCTGGACGTTTGTCTTTTTACCACCGGAGGGCGCCGAAAGTGAAAAAAGGCGCTTTTGAGGATAGAGTCCGCAGGAAAGCAGAGAGGGCCAAATTGTCTGTGGCATTTGAAAGGGTTCCAGGAGGCAGTGAGAACCAGCATTACTTTTCCCCGCTGGCACCTTTGCTGTGGCAGCAAAAGCTGGACGTTTGTCTTTTTTGCTCCGGAGGCTGCCGAAAGCGAAAACAGGTGCTTTTGAGGATGGAGTCCGCAGGAAAGCAGAGAGGGCCAAATTGTCTGTGGCATTTGAAAGGGTTCCAGGAGGCAGTGAGAACCAGCATTACTTTTCCCCGCTGGCACCTTTGCTGTGGCAGCAAAAGCTGGACGTTTGTCTTTTTTGCTCCGGAGGCTGCCGAAAGCGAAAACAGGTGCTTTTGAGGATGGAGTCCGCAGGAAAGCAGAGAGGGCCAAATTGTCTGTGGCATTTGAAAGGGTTCCAGGAGGCAGTGAGAACCAGCATTACTTTTCCCCGCTGGCACCTTTGCTGTGGCAGCAAAAGCTGGACGTTTGTCTTTTTTATTCCGGAGGTTGCCAAAAGCGAAAACAGGTGCTTTTGAGGATGGAGTCCGCAGGAAAGCAGAGAGGGCCAAATTGTCTGTGGCATTTGAAAGGGTTCCAGGAGGCAGTGAGAACCAGCATTACTTTTCCCCGCTGGCACCTTTGCTGTGGCAGCAAAAGCTGGACGTTTGTCTTTTTTGCTCCGGAGGTTGCCGATAGCGAAAATAGGTGCTTTTGAGGATAGAGTCCGCAGGAAAGCAGAGAGAGCCAAATTGTCTGTGGCATTTGAAAGGGTTCCAGGAGGCAGTGAGAACCAGCATTACTTTTCCCCGCTGGCACCTTTGCTGCGGCAGCAAAAGCTGGACGTTTGTCTTTTTACCACCGGAGGGCGCCGAAAGTGAAAAAGGGCGCTTTTGAGGATAGAGTCCGCAGGAAAGCAGAGAGGGCCAAATTGTCTGTGGCATTTGAAAGAGTTCCAGGAGGCAGTGAGAACCAGCATTACTTTTCCCCGCTGGCACCTTTGCTGTGGCAGCAAAAGCTGGACGTTTGTCTTTTTTGCTCCGGAGGCTGCCGAAATCGAAAACAGCTGCTTTTGAAGATGGAGTCCGCAGCAAAGCAGAGAGGGCCAAATTGTCTGTGGCATTTGAAAGGGTTCCAGGAGGCAGTGAGAACCAGCATTACTTTTCCCCGCTGGCACCTTTGCTGTGACAGCAAAAGCGGGACGTTTATCTTTTTTGCTCCGGAGGCTGCCGAAAGCGAAAACAGCTGCTTTTGAGGATGGAGTCCGCAGGAAAGCAGAGAGGGCCAAATTGTCTGTGGCATTTGAAAGGGTTCCAGGAGGCAGTGACAACCAGCATTACTTTTCCCCGCTGGCACCTTTGCTGTGGCAGCAAAAGCTGGACGTTTGTCTTTTTTGCTCCGGAGGTTGCCAAAAGCGAAAACAGGTGCTTTTGAGGATGGAGTCCGCAGGAAAGCAGAGAGGGCCAAATTGTCTGTGGCATTTGAAAGGGTTCCAGGAGGCAGTGAGAACCAGCATTACTTTTCCCCGCTGGCACCTTTGCTGTGGCAGCAAAAGCTGGACGTTTGTCTTTTTTGCTCCGGAGGCTGCCGAAAGCGAAAATAGGTGCTTTTGAGGATAGAGTCCGCAGGAAAGCAGAGAGAGCCAAATTGTCCATGGCATTTGAAGGAGTTCCAGGAGGCAGTGAGAACCAGCATTACTTTTCCCCGCTGGCACCTTTGCTGTGGCAGCAAAAGCTGGACGTTTGTCTTATTTGCTCCGGAGGCTGCCGAAAGCGAAAACAGGTGCTTTTGAGGATGGAGTCCGCAGGAAAGCAGAGAGGGCCAAATTGTCTGTGGCATTTGAAAGGGTTCCAGGAGGCAGTGAGAACCAGCATTACTTTTCCCCGCTGGCACCTTTGCTGTGGCAGCAAAAGCTGGACGTTTGTCTTTTTTGCTCCGGAGGGCGCCGAAAGCGAAAATAGGTTCTTTTGAGGATGGAGTCCGCAGGAAAGCAGAGAGGGCCAAATTGTCTGTGGCATTTGAAAGGGTTCCAGGAGGCAGTGAGAACCAGCATTACTTTTCCCCGCTGGCACCTTTGCTGTGGCAGCAAAAGCGGGACGTTTATCTTTTTTGCTCCGGAGGCTGCCGAAAGCGAAAACAGGTGCTTTTGAGGATGGAGTCCGCAGGAAAGCAGAGAGGGCCAAATTGTCTGTGGCATTTGAAAGGGTTCCAGGAGGCAGTGAGAACCAGCATTACTTTTCCCCGCTGGCACCTTTGCTGTGGCAGCAAAAGCTGGACGTTTGTCTTTTTTGCTCCGGAGGTTGCCGAAAGCGAAAACAGGTGCTTTTGAGGATGGAGTCCGCAGGAAAGCAGAGAGGGCCAAATTGTCTGTGGCATTTGAAAGGGTTCCAGGAGGCAGTGAGAACCAGCATTACTTTTCCCCGCTGGCACCTTTGCTGTGGCAGCAAAAGCTGGACGTTTGTCTTTTTTGCTCCGGAGGCTGCCGAAAGCGAAAACAGGTGCTTTTGATGATGGAGTCCGCAGGAAAGCAGAGAGGGCCAAATTGTCTTTGGCATTTAAAGAGGTTCCAGGAGGCAGTGAGGACCAGCATTACTTTTCCCCGCTGGCACCTTTGCTGCGGCAGCAAAAGCTGGACGTTTGTCTTTTTACCACCGGAGGGCGCCGAAAGTGAAAAAAGGCGCTTTTGAGGATAGAGTCCGCAGGAAAGCAGAGAGGGCCAAATTGTCTGGGGCATTTGAAAGGGTTCCAGGAGGCAGTGAGAACCAGCATTCCTTTTCCCCGCTGGCACCTTTGCTGTGGCAGCAAAAGCTGGACGTTTGTCTTTTTTGCTCGGGAGGCTGCCGAAAGCGAAAACAGGTGCTTTTGAGGATGGAGTCCGCAGGAAAGCAGAGAGGGCCAAATTGTCTGTGGCATTTGAAAGGGTTCCAGGAGGCAGTGAGAACCAGCATTACTTTTCCCCGCTGGCACCTTTGCTGTGGCAGCAAAAGCTGGACGTTTGTCTTTTTTGCTCCGGAGGCTGCCGAAAGCGAAAACAGGTGCTTTTGATGATGGAGTCCGCAGGAAAGCAGAGAGGGCCAAATTGTCTGTGGCATTTGAAAGGGTTCCAGGAGGCAGTGAGAACCAGCATTACTTTTCCCCGCTGGCACCTTTGCTGTGGCAGCAAAAGCTGGACGTATGTCTTTTTTGCTCCGGAGGTTGCCAAAAGCGAAAACAGGTGCTTTTGAGGATGGAGTCCGCAGGAAAGCAGAGAGGGCCAAATTGTCTGTGGCATTTGAAAGGGTTCCAGGAGGCAGTGAGAACCAGCATTACTTTTCCCCGCTGGCACCTTTGCTGTGGCAGCAAAAGCTGGACGTTTGTCTTTTTTGCTCCGGAGGTTGCCGAAAGCGAAAATAGGTGCTTTTGAGGATAGAGTCCGCAGGAAAGCAGAGAGAGCCAAATTGTCTGTGGCATTTGAAAGGGTTCCAGGAGGCAGTGAGAACGAGCATTACTTTTCCCCGCTGGCACCTTTGCTGCGGCAGCAAAAGCTGGACGTTTGTCTTATTTGCTCCGGAGGCTGCCGAAAGCGAAAACAGGTGCTTTTGAGGATGGAGTCCGCAGGAAAGCAGAGAGGGCCAAATTGTCTGTGGCATTTGAAAGGGTTCCAGGAGGCAGTGAGAACCAGCATTACTTTTCCCCGCTGGTACCTTTGCTGTGGCAGCAAAAGCTGGACGTTTGTCTTTTTTGCTCCGGAGGGCGCCGAAAGCGAAAATAGGTTCTTTTGAGGATGGAGTCCGCAGGAAAGCAGAGAGGGCCAAATTGTCTGTGGCATTTGAAAGGGTTCCAGGAGGCAGTGAGAACCAGCATTACTTTTCCCCGCTGGCACCTTTGCTGTGGCAGCAAAAGCGGGACGTTTATCTTTTTTGCTCCGGAGGCTGCCGAAAGCGAAAACAGGTGCTTTTGAGGATGGAGTCCGCAGGAAAGCAGAGAGGGCCAAATTGTCTGTGGCATTTGAAAGGGTTCCAGGAGGCAGTGAGAACCAGCATTACTTTTCCCCGCTGGCACCTTTGCTGTGGCAGCAAAAGCTGGACGTTTGTCTTTTTTGCTCCGGAGGTTGCCGAAAGCGAAAACAGGTGCTTTTGAGGATGGAGTCCGCAGGAAAGCAGAGAGGGCCAAATTGTCTGTGGCATTTGAAAGGGTTCCAGGAGGCAGTGAGAACCAGCATTACTTTTCCCCGCTGGCACCTTTGCTGTGGCAGCAAAAGCTGGACGTTTGTCTTTTTTGCTCCGGAGGCTGCCGAAAGCGAAAACAGGTGCTTTTGATGATGGAGTCCGCAGGAAAGCAGAGAGGGCCAAATTGTCTTTGGCATTTAAAGAGGTTCCAGGAGGCAGTGAGGACCAGCATTATTTTTCCCCGCTGGCACCTTTGCTGCGGCAGCAAAAGCTGGACGTTTGTCTTTTTACCACCGGAGGGCGCCGAAAGTGAAAAAAGGCGCTTTTGAGGATAGAGTCCGCAGGAAAGCAGAGAGGGCCAAATTGTCTGGGGCATTTGAAAGGGTTCCAGGAGGCAGTGAGAACCAGCATTCCTTTTCCCCGCTGGCACCTTTGCTGTGGCAGCAAAAGCTGGACGTTTGTCTTTTTTGCTCGGGAGGCTGCCGAAAGCGAAAACAGGTGCTTTTGAGGATGGAGTCCGCAGGAAAGCAGAGAGGGCCAAATTGTCTGTGGCATTTGAAAGGGTTCCAGGAGGCAGTGAGAACCAGCATTACTTTTCCCCGCTGGCACCTTTGCTGTGGCAGCAAAAGCTGGACGTTTGTCTTTTTTGCTCCGGAGGCTGCCGAAAGCGAAAACAGGTGCTTTTGATGATGGAGTCCGCAGGAAAGCAGAGAGGGCCAAATTGTCTGTGGCATTTGAAAGGGTTCCAGGAGGCAGTGAGAACCAGCATTACTTTTCCCCGCTGGCACCTTTGCTGTGGCAGCAAAAGCTGGACGTTTGTCTTTTTTGCTCCGGAGGTTGCCAAAAGCGAAAACAGGTGCTTTTGAGGATGGAGTCCGCAGGAAAGCAGAGAGGGCCAAATTGTCTGTGGCATTTGAAAGGGTTCCAGGAGGCAGTGAGAACCAGCATTACTTTTCCCCGCTGGCACCTTTGCTGTGGCAGCAAAAGCTGGACGTTTGTCTTTTTTGCTCCGGAGGTTGCCGAAAGCGAAAATAGGTGCTTTTGAGGATAGAGTCCGCAGGAAAGCAGAGAGAGCCAAATTGTCTGTGGCATTTGAAAGGGTTCCAGGAGGCAGTTAGAACCAGCATTACTTTTCCCCGCTGGCACCTTTGCTGTGGCAGCAAAAGCTGGACGTTTGTCTTTTTTGCTCCGGAGGCTGCCGAAAGCGAAAACAGGTGCTTTTGAGGATGGAGTCCGCAGGAAAGCAGAGAGGGCCAAATTGTCTGTGGCATTTGAAAGGGTTCCAGGAGGCAGTGAGAACCAGCATTACTTTTCCCCGCTGGCACCTTTGCTGTGGCAGCAAAAGCTGGACGTTTGTCTTTTTTGCTCCGGAGGCTGCCGAAAGCGAAAATAGGTGCTTTTGAGGATGGAGTCCGCAGGAAAGCAGAGAGGGCCACATTGTCTGTGGCATTTAAAGAGGTTCCAGGAGGCAGTGAGGACCAGCATTACTTTTCCCCGCTGGCACCTTTGCTGTGGCAGCAAAAGCTGGACGTTTGTCTTTTTTGCTCCGGAGGCTGCCGAAAGCGAAAACAGGTGCTTTTGAGGATGGAGTCCGCAGGAAAGCAGAGAGGGCCAAATTGTCTGTGGCATTTGAAAGGGTTCCAGGAGGCAGTGAGAACCAGCATTACTTTTCCCCGCTGGCACCTTTGCTGTGGCAGCAAAAGCTGGACGTTTGTCTTTTTTGCTCCGGAGGCTGCCGAAAGCGAAAACAGGTGCTTTTGAGGATGGAGTCCGCAGGAAAGCAGAGAGGGCCAAATTGTCTGTGGCATTTAAAGAGGTTCCAGGAGGCAGTGAGGACCAGCATTACTTTTCCCCGCTGGCACCTTTGCTGCGGCAGCAAAAGCTGGACGTTTGTCTTTTTACCACCGGAGGGCGCCGAAAGTGAAAAAAGGCGCTTTTGAGGATAGAGTCCGCAGGAAAGCAGAGAGGGCCAAATTGTCTGGGGCATTTGAAAGGGTTCCAGGAGGCAGTGAGAACCAGCATTACTTTTCCCCGCTGGCACCTTTGCTGTGGCAGCAAAAGCTGGACGTTTGTCTTTTTTGCTCCGGAGGCTGCCGAAAGCGAAAACAGGTGCTTTTGAGGATGGAGTCCGCAGGAAAGCAGAGAGGGCCAAATTGTCTGTGGCATTTGAAAGGGTTCCAGGAGGCAGTGAGAACCAGCATTACTTTTCCCCGCTGGCACCTTTGCTGTGGCAGCAAAAGCTGGACGTTTGTCTTTTTTGCTCCGGAGGCTGCCGAAAGCGAAAACAGGTGCTTTTGAGGATGGAGTCCGCAGGAAAGCAGAGAGGGCCAAATTGTCTGTGGCATTTGAAAGGGTTCCAGGAGGCAGTGAGAACCAGCATTACTTTTCCCCGCTGGCACCTTTGCTGTGGCAGCAAAAGCTGGACGTTTGTCTTTTTTGCTCCGGAGGGCGCCGAAAGCGAAAATAGGTTCTTTTGAGGATGGAGTCCGCAGGAAAGCAGAGAGGGCCAAATTGTCTGTGGCATTTGAAAGGGTTCCAGGAGGCAGTGAGAACCAGCATTACTTTTCCCCGCTGGCACCTTTGCTGTGGCAGCAAAAGCGGGACGTTTATCTTTTTTGCTCCGGAGGCTGCCGAAAGCGAAAACAGGTGCTTTTGAGGATGGAGTCCGCAGGAAAGCAGAGAGGGCCAAATTGTCTGTGGCATTTGAAAGGGTTCCAGGAGGCAGTGAGAACCAGCATTACTTTTCCCCGCTGGCACCTTTGCTGTGGCAGCAAAAGCTGGACGTTTGTCTTTTTTGCTCCGGAGGTTGCCGAAAGCGAAAACAGGTGCTTTTGAGGATGGAGTCCGCAGGAAAGCAGAGAGGGCCAAATTGTCTGTGGCATTTGAAAGGGTTCCAGGAGGCAGTGAGAACCAGCATTACTTTTCCCCGCTGGCACCTTTGCTGTGGCAGCAAAAGCTGGACGTTTGTCTTTTTTGCTCCGGAGGCTGCCGAAAGCGAAAACAGGTGCTTTTGATGATGGAGTCCGCAGGAAAGCAGAGAGGGCCAAATTGTCTTTGGCATTTAAAGAGGTTCCAGGAGGCAGTGAGGACCAGCATTACTTTTCCCCGCTGGCACCTTTGCTGCGGCAGCAAAAGCTGGACGTTTGTCTTTTTACCACCGGAGGGCGCCGAAAGTGAAAAAAGGCGCTTTTGAGGATAGAGTCCGCAGGAAAGCAGAGAGGGCCAAATTGTCTGGGGCATTTGAAAGGGTTCCAGGAGGCAGTGAGAACCAGCATTCCTTTTCCCCGCTGGCACCTTTGCTGTGGCAGCAAAAGCTGGACGTTTGTCTTTTTTGCTCGGGAGGCTGCCGAAAGCGAAAACAGGTGCTTTTGAGGATGGAGTCCGCAGGAAAGCAGAGAGGGCCAAATTGTCTGTGGCATTTGAAAGGGTTCCAGGAGGCAGTGAGAACCAGCATTACTTTTCCCCGCTGGCACCTTTGCTGTGGCAGCAAAAGCTGGACGTTTGTCTTTTTTGCTCCGGAGGCTGCCGAAAGCGAAAACAGGTGCTTTTGATGATGGAGTCCGCAGGAAAGCAGAGAGGGCCAAATTGTCTGTGGCATTTGAAAGGGTTCCAGGAGGCAGTGAGAACCAGCATTAATTTTTCCCCGCTGGCACCTTTGCTGTGGCAGCAAAAGCTGGACGTTTGTCTTTTTTGCTCCGGAGGTTGCCGAAAGCGAAAATAGGTGCTTTTGAGGATAGAGTCCGCAGGAAAGCAGAGAGAGCCAAATTGTCTGTGGCATTTGAAAGGGTTCCAGGAGGCAGTGAGAACGAGCATTACTTTTCCCCGCTGGCACCTTTGCTGCGGCAGCAAAAGCTGGACGTTTGTCTTATTTGCTCCGGAGGCTGCCGAAAGCGAAAACAGGTGCTTTTGAGGATGGAGTCCGCAGGAAAGCAGAGAGGGCCACATTGTCTGTGGCATTTGAAAGGGTTCCAGGAGGCAGTGAGAACCAGCATTACTTTTCCCCGCTGGTACCTTTGCTGTGGCAGCAAAAGCTGGACGTTTGTCTTTTTTGCTCCGGAGGGCGCCGAAAGCGAAAATAGGTTCTTTTGAGGATGGAGTCCGCAGGAAAGCAGAGAGGGCCAAATTGTCTGTGGCATTTGAAAGGGTTCCAGGAGGCAGTGAGAACCAGCATTACTTTTCCCCGCTGGCACCTTTGCTGTGGCAGCAAAAGCGGGACGTTTATCTTTTTTGCTCCGGAGGCTGCCGAAAGCGAAAACAGGTGCTTTTGAGGATGGAGTCCGCAGGAAAGCAGAGAGGGCCAAATTGTCTGTGGCATTTGAAAGGGTTCCAGGAGGCAGTGAGAACCAGCATTACTTTTCCCCGCTGGCACCTTTGCTGTGGCAGCAAAAGCTGGACGTTTGTCTTTTTTGCTCCGGAGGTTGCCGAAAGCGAAAACAGGTGCTTTTGAGGATGGAGTCCGCAGGAAAGCAGAGAGGGCCAAATTGTCTGTGGCATTTGAAAGGGTTCCAGGAGGCAGTGAGAACCAGCATTACTTTTCCCCGCTGGCACCTTTGCTGTGGCAGCAAAAGCTGGACGTTTGTCTTTTTACCACCGGAGGGCGCCGAAAGTGAAAAAAGGCGCTTTTGAGGATAGAGTCCGCAGGAAAGCAGAGAGGGCCAAATTGTCTGGGGCATTTGAAAGGGTTCCAGGAGGCAGTGAGAACCAGCATTACTTTTCCCCGCTGGCACCTTTGCTGTGGCAGCAAAAGCTGGACGTTTGTCTTTTTTGCTCCGGAGGCTGCCGAAAGCGAAAACAGGTGCTTTTGAGGATGGAGTCCGCAGGAAAGCAGAGAGGGCCAAATTGTCTGTGGCATTTGAAAGGGTTCCAGGAGGCAGTGAGAACCAGCATTACTTTTCCCCGCTGGCACCTTTGCTGTGGCAGCAAAAGCTGGACGTTTGTCTTTTTTGCTCCGGAGGCTGCCGAAAGCGAAAACAGGTGCTTTTGAGGATGGAGTCCGCAGGAAAGCAGAGAGGGCCAAATTGTCTGTGGCATTTGAAAGGGTTCCAGGAGGCAGTGAGAACCAGCATTACTTTTCCCCGCTGGCACCTTTGCTGTGGCAGCAAAAGCTGGACGTTTGTCTTTTTTGCTCCGGAGGGCGCCGAAAGCGAAAATAGGTTCTTTTGAGGATGGAGTCCGCAGGAAAGCAGAGAGGGCCAAATTGTCTGTGGCATTTGAAAGGGTTCCAGGAGGCAGTGAGAACCAGCATTACTTTTCCCCGCTGGCACCTTTGCTGTGGCAGCAAAAGCGGGACGTTTATCTTTTTTGCTCCGGAGGCTGCCGAAAGCGAAAACAGGTGCTTTTGAGGATGGAGTCCGCAGGAAAGCAGAGAGGGCCAAATTGTCTGTGGCATTTGAAAGGGTTCCAGGAGGCAGTGAGAACCAGCATTACTTTTCCCCGCTGGCACCTTTGCTGTGGCAGCAAAAGCTGGACGTTTGTCTTTTTTGCTCCGGAGGTTGCCGAAAGCGAAAACAGGTGCTTTTGAGGATGGAGTCCGCAGGAAAGCAGAGAGGGCCAAATTGTCTGTGGCATTTGAAAGGGTTCCAGGAGGCAGTGAGAACCAGCATTACTTTTCCCCGCTGGCACCTTTGCTGTGGCAGCAAAAGCTGGACGTTTGTCTTTTTTGCTCCGGAGGCTGCCGAAAGCGAAAACAGGTGCTTTTGATGATGGAGTCCGCAGGAAAGCAGAGAGGGCCAAATTGTCTTTGGCATTTAAAGAGGTTCCAGGAGGCAGTGAGGACCAGCATTACTTTTCCCCGCTGGCACCTTTGCTGCGGCAGCAAAAGCTGGACGTTTGTCTTTTTACCACCGGAGGGCGCCGAAAGTGAAAAAAGGCGCTTTTGAGGATAGAGTCCGCAGGAAAGCAGAGAGGGCCAAATTGTCTGGGGCATTTGAAAGGGTTCCAGGAGGCAGTGAGAACCAGCATTCCTTTTCCCCGCTGGCACCTTTGCTGTGGCAGCAAAAGCTGGACGTTTGTCTTTTTTGCTCGGGAGGCTGCCGAAAGCGAAAACAGGTGCTTTTGAGGATGGAGTCCGCAGGAAAGCAGAGAGGGCCAAATTGTCTGTGGCATTTGAAAGGGTTCCAGGAGGCAGTGAGAACCAGCATTACTTTTCCCCGCTGGCACCTTTGCTGTGGCAGCAAAAGCTGGACGTTTGTCTTTTTTGCTCCGGAGGCTGCCGAAAGCGAAAACAGGTGCTTTTGATGATGGAGTCCGCAGGAAAGCAGAGAGGGCCAAATTGTCTGTGGCATTTGAAAGGGTTCCAGGAGGCAGTGAGAACCAGCATTAATTTTTCCCCGCTGGCACCTTTGCTGTGGCAGCAAAAGCTGGACGTTTGTCTTTTTTGCTCCGGAGGTTGCCGAAAGCGAAAATAGGTGCTTTTGAGGATAGAGTCCGCAGGAAAGCAGAGAGAGCCAAATTGTCTGTGGCATTTGAAAGGGTTCCAGGAGGCAGTGAGAACGAGCATTACTTTTCCCCGCTGGCACCTTTGCTGCGGCAGCAAAAGCTGGACGTTTGTCTTATTTGCTCCGGAGGCTGCCGAAAGCGAAAACAGGTGCTTTTGAGGATGGAGTCCGCAGGAAAGCAGAGAGGGCCACATTGTCTGTGGCATTTGAAAGGGTTCCAGGAGGCAGTGAGAACCAGCATTACTTTTCCCCGCTGGTACCTTTGCTGTGGCAGCAAAAGCTGGACGTTTGTCTTTTTTGCTCCGGAGGGCGCCGAAAGCGAAAATAGGTTCTTTTGAGGATGGAGTCCGCAGGAAAGCAGAGAGGGCCAAATTGTCTGTGGCATTTGAAAGGGTTCCAGGAGGCAGTGAGAACCAGCATTACTTTTCCCCGCTGGCACCTTTGCTGTGGCAGCAAAAGCGGGACGTTTATCTTTTTTGCTCCGGAGGCTGCCGAAAGCGAAAACAGGTGCTTTTGAGGATGGAGTCCGCAGGAAAGCAGAGAGGGCCAAATTGTCTGTGGCATTTGAAAGGGTTCCAGGAGGCAGTGAGAACCAGCATTACTTTTCCCCGCTGGCACCTTTGCTGTGGCAGCAAAAGCTGGACGTTTGTCTTTTTTGCTCCGGAGGTTGCCGAAAGCGAAAACAGGTGCTTTTGAGGATGGAGTCCGCAGGAAAGCAGAGAGGGCCAAATTGTCTGTGGCATTTGAAAGGGTTCCAGGAGGCAGTGAGAACCAGCATTACTTTTCCCCGCTGGCACCTTTGCTGTGGCAGCAAAAGCTGGACGTTTGTCTTTTTTGCTCCGGAGGCTGCCGAAAGCGAAAACAGGTGCTTTTGATGATGGAGTCCGCAGGAAAGCAGAGAGGGCCAAATTGTCTTTGGCATTTAAAGAGGTTCCAGGAGGCAGTGAGGACCAGCATTATTTTTCCCCGCTGGCACCTTTGCTGCGGCAGCAAAAGCTGGACGTTTGTCTTTTTACCACCGGAGGGCGCCGAAAGTGAAAAAAGGCGCTTTTGAGGATAGAGTCCGCAGGAAAGCAGAGAGGGCCAAATTGTCTGGGGCATTTGAAAGGGTTCCAGGAGGCAGTGAGAACCAGCATTCCTTTTCCCCGCTGGCACCTTTGCTGTGGCAGCAAAAGCTGGACGTTTGTCTTTTTTGCTCGGGAGGCTGCCGAAAGCGAAAATAGGTGCTTTTGAGGATAGAGTCCGCAGGAAAGCAGAGAGAGCCAAATTGTCTGTGGCATTTGAAAGGGTTCCAGGAGGCAGTGAGAACCAGCATTACTTTTCCCCGCTGGCACCTTTGCTGTGGCAGCAAAAGCTGGACGTTTGTCTTTTTTGCTCCGGAGGCTGCCGAAAGCGAAAACAGGTGCTTTTGAGGATGGAGTCCGCAGGAAAGCAGAGAGGGCCAAATTGTCTGTGGCATTTGAAAGGGTTCCAGGAGGCAGTGAGAACCAGCATTACTTTTCCCCGCTGGCACCTTTGCTGTGGCAGCAAAAGATGGACGTTTGTCTTTTTTGCTCCGGAGGCTGCCGAAAGCGAAAATAGGTTCTTTTGAGGATGGAGTCCGCAGGAAAGCAGAGAGGGCCAAATTGTCTGTGGCATTTAAAGAGGTTCCAGGAGGCAGTGAGGACCAGCATTACTTTTCCCCGCTGGCACCTTTGCTGTGGCAGCAAAAGCTGGACGTTTGTCTTTTTTGCTCCGGAGGCTGCCGAAAGCGAAAACAGGTGCTTTTGAGGATGGAGTCCGCAGGAAAGCAGAGAGGGCCAAATTGTCTGTGGCATTTGAAAGGGTTCCAGGAGGCAGTGAGAACCAGCATTACTTTTCCCCGCTGGCACCTTTGCTGTGGCAGCAAAAGCTGGACGTTTGTCTTTTTTGCTCCGGAGGCTGCCGAAAGCGAAAACAGGTGCTTTTGAGGATGGAGTCCGCAGGAAAGCAGAGAGGGCCAAATTGTCTGTGGCATTTAAAGAGGTTCCAGGAGGCAGTGAGGACCAGCATTACTTTTCCCCGCTGGCACCTTTGCTGCGGCAGCAAAAGCTGGACGTTTGTCTTTTTACCACCGGAGGGCGCCGAAAGTGAAAAAAGGCGCTTTTGAGGATAGAGTCCGCAGGAAAGCAGAGAGGGCCAAATTGTCTGGGGCATTTGAAAGGGTTCCAGGAGGCAGTGAGAACCAGCATTACTTTTCCCCGCTGGCACCTTTGCTGTGGCAGCAAAAGCTGGACGTTTGTCTTTTTTGCTCCGGAGGCTGCCGAAAGCGAAAACAGGTGCTTTTGAGGATGGAGTCCGCAGGAAAGCAGAGAGGGCCAAATTGTCTGTGGCATTTGAAAGGGTTCCAGGAGGCAGTGAGAACCAGCATTACTTTTCCCCGCTGGCACCTTTGCTGTGGCAGCAAAAGCTGGACGTTTGTCTTTTTTGCTCCGGAGGCTGCCGAAAGCGAAAACAGGTGCTTTTGAGGATGGAGTCCGCAGGAAAGCAGAGAGGGCCAAATTGTCTGTGGCATTTGAAAGGGTTCCAGGAGGCAGTGAGAACCAGCATTACTTTTCCCCGCTGGCACCTTTGCTGTGGCAGCAAAAGCTGGACGTTTGTCTTTTTTGCTCCGGAGGTTGCCAAAAGCGAAAACAGGTGCTTTTGAGGATGGAGTCCGCAGGAAAGCAGAGAGGGCCAAATTGTCTGTGGCATTTGAAAGGGTTCCAGGAGGCAGTGAGAACCAGCATTACTTTTCCCCGCTGGCACCTTTGCTGTGGCAGCAAAAGCTGGACGTTTGTCTTTTTTGCTCCGGAGGCTGCCGAAAGCGAAAATAGGTGCTTTTGAGGATAGAGTCCGCAGGAAAGCAGAGAGAGCCAAATTGTCTGTGGCATTTGAAAGGGTTCCAGGAGGCAGTGAGAACCAGCATTACTTTTCCCCGCTGGCACCTTTGCTGTGGCAGCAAAAGCTGGACGTTTGTCTTTTTTGCTCCGGAGGCTGCCGAAAGCGAAAACAGGTGCTTTTGAGGATGGAGTCCGCAGGAAAGCAGAGAGGGCCAAATTGTCTGTGGCATTTGAAAGGGTTCCAGGAGGCAGTGAGAACCAGCATTACTTTTCCCCGCTGGCACCTTTGCTGTGGCAGCAAAAGCTGGACGTTTGTCTTTTTTGCTCCGGAGGCTGCCGAAAGCGAAAACAGGTGCTTTTGAGGATGGAGTCCGCAGGAAAGCAGAGAGGGCCAAATTGTCTGTGGCATTTAAAGAGGTTCCAGGAGGCAGTGAGGACCAGCATTACTTTTCCCCGCTGGCACCTTTGCTGTGGCAGCAAAAGCTGGACGTTTGTCTTTTTTGCTCCGGAGGCTGCCGAAAGCGAAAACAGGTGCTTTTGAGGATGGAGTCCGCAGGAAAGCAGAGAGGGCCAAATTGTCTGTGGCATTTGAAAGGGTTCCAGGAGGCAGTGAGAACCAGCATTACTTTTCCCCGCTGGCACCTTTGCTGTGGCAGCAAAAGCTGGACGTTTGTCTTTTTTGCTCCGGAGGCTGCCGAAAGCGAAAACAGGTGCTTTTGAGGATGGAGTCCGCAGGAAAGCAGAGAGGGCCAAATTGTCTGTGGCATTTAAAGAGGTTCCAGGAGGCAGTGAGGACCAGCATTACTTTTCCCCGCTGGCACCTTTGCTGCGGCAGCAAAAGCTGGACGTTTGTCTTTTTACCACCGTATGGCACCGAAAGTGAAAAAAGGCGCTTTTGAGGATAGAGTCCGCAGGAAAGCAGAGAGGGCCAAATTGTCTGGGGCATTTGAAAGGGTTCCAGGAGGCAGTGAGAACCAGCATTACTTTTCCCCGCTGGCACCTTTGCTGTGGCAGCAAAAGCTGGACGTTTGTCTTTTTTGCTCCGGAGGCTGCCGAAAGCGAAAACAGGTGCTTTTGAGGATGGAGTCCGCAGGAAAGCAGAGAGGGCCAAATTGTCTGTGGCATTTGAAAGGGTTCCAGGAGGCAGTGAGAACCAGCATTACTTTTCCCCGCTGGCACCTTTGCTGTGGCAGCAAAAGCTGGACGTTTGTCTTTTTTGCTCCGGAGGCTGCCGAAAGCGAAAACAGGTGCTTTTGAGGATGGAGTCCGCAGGAAAGCAGAGAGGGCCAAATTGTCTGTGGCATTTGAAAGGGTTCCAGGAGGCAGTGAGAACCAGCATTACTTTTCCCCGCTGGCACCTTTGCTGTGGCAGCAAAAGCTGGACGTTTGTCTTTTTTGCTCCGGAGGCTGCCGAAAGCGAAAACAGGTGCTTTTGAGGATGGAGTCCGCAGGAAAGCAGAGAGGGCCAAATTGTCTGTGGCATTTGAAGAGGTTCCAGGAGGCAGTGAGAACCAGCATTACTTTTCCCCGCTGGTACATTTGCTGTGGCAGCAAAAGCTGGATGTTTGTCTTTTTTGCTCCGGAGGGCGCCGAAAGCAAAAATAGGTTCTTTTGAGGATAGAGTCCGCAGGAAAGCAGAGAGGGCCAAATTGTCTGTGGCATTTGAAAGGGTTCCAGGAGGCAGTGAGAACCAGCATTACTTTTCCCCGCTGGCACCTTTGCTGTGGCAGCAAAAGCTGGACGTTTGTCTTTTTTGCTCCGGAGGTTGCCGAAAGCGAAAATAGGTGCTTTTGAGGATGGAGTCCGCAGGAAAGCAGAGAGAGCCAAATTGTCCGTGGCATTTGAAGGAGTTCCAGGAGGCAGTGAGAACCAGCATTACTTTTCCCCGCTGGCACCTTTGCTGTGGCAGCAAAAGCTGGACGTTTGTCTTTTTTGCTCCGGAGGCTGCCCAAAGCGAAAATAGGTTCTTTTGAGGATGGAGTCCGCAGGAAAGCAGAGAGGGCCAAATTGTCTGTGGCATTTGAAAGGGTTCCAGGAGGCAGTGAGAACCAGCATTACTTTTCCCCGCTGGCACCTTTGCTGTGGCAGCAAAAGCTGGACGTTTGTCTTTTTTGCTCCGGAGGCTGCCGAAAGCGAAAACAGCTGCTTTTGAGGATGGAGTCCGCAGGAAAGCAGAGAGGGCCAAATTGTCTGTGGCATTTGAAAGGGTTCCAGGAGGCAGTGAGAACCAGCATTACTTTTCCCCGCTGGCACCTTTGCTGTGGCAGCAAAAGCTGGACGTTTGTCTTTTTTGCTCCGGAGGCTGCCGAAAGCGAAAACAGGTGCTTTTGAGGATGGAGTCCGCAGGAAAGCAGAGAGGGCCAAATTGTCTGTGGCATTTAAAGAGGTTCCAGGAGGCAGTGAGGACCAGCATTACTTTTCCCCGCTGGCACCTTTGCTGTGGCAGCAAAAGCTGGACGTTTGTCTTTTTACCACCGGATGGCGCCGAAAGTGAAAAAAGGCGCTTTTGAGGATAGAGTCCGCAGGAAAGCAGAGAGGGCCAAATTGTCTGTGGCATTTGAAAGGGTTCCAGGAGGCAGTGAGAACGAGCATTACTTTTCCCCGCTGGCACCTTTGCTGCGGCAGCAAAAGCTGGACGTTTGTCTTATTTGCTCCGGAGGCTGCCGAAAGCGAAAACAGGTGCTTTTGAGGATGGAGTCCGCAGGAAAGCAGAGAGGGCCAAATTGTCTGTGGCATTTGAAAGGGTTCCAGGAGGCAGTGAGAACCAGCATTACTTTTCCCCGCTGGTACCTTTGCTGTGGCAGCAAAAGCTGGACGTTTGTCTTTTTTGCTCCGGAGGGCGCCGAAAGCGAAAATAGGTTCTTTTGAGGATGGAGTCCGCAGGAAAGCAGAGAGGGCCAAATTGTCTGTGGCATTTGAAAGGGTTCCAGGAGGCAGTGAGAACCAGCATTACTTTTCCCCGCTGGCACCTTTGCTGTGGCAGCAAAAGCGGGACGTTTATCTTTTTTGCTCCGGAGGCTGCCGAAAGCGAAAACAGGTGCTTTTGAGGATGGAGTCCGCAGGAAAGCAGAGAGGGCCAAATTGTCTGTGGCATTTGAAAGGGTTCCAGGAGGCAGTGAGAACCAGCATTACTTTTCCCCGCTGGCACCTTTGCTGTGGCAGCAAAAGCTGGACGTTTGTCTTTTTTGCTCCGGAGGTTGCCGAAAGCGAAAACAGGTGCTTTTGAGGATGGAGTCCGCAGGAAAGCAGAGAGGGCCAAATTGTCTGTGGCATTTGAAAGGGTTCCAGGAGGCAGTGAGAACCAGCATTACTTTTCCCCGCTGGCACCTTTGCTGTGGCAGCAAAAGCTGGACGTTTGTCTTTTTTGCTCCGGAGGCTGCCGAAAGCGAAAACAGGTGCTTTTGATGATGGAGTCCGCAGGAAAGCAGAGAGGGCCAAATTGTCTTTGGCATTTAAAGAGGTTCCAGGAGGCAGTGAGGACCAGCATTATTTTTCCCCGCTGGCACCTTTGCTGCGGCAGCAAAAGCTGGACGTTTGTCTTTTTACCACCGGAGGGCGCCGAAAGTGAAAAAAGGCGCTTTTGAGGATAGAGTCCGCAGGAAAGCAGAGAGGGCCAAATTGTCTGGGGCATTTGAAAGGGTTCCAGGAGGCAGTGAGAACCAGCATTCCTTTTCCCCGCTGGCACCTTTGCTGTGGCAGCAAAAGCTGGACGTTTGTCTTTTTTGCTCGGGAGGCTGCCGAAAGCGAAAACAGGTGCTTTTGAGGATGGAGTCCGCAGGAAAGCAGAGAGGGCCAAATTGTCTGTGGCATTTGAAAGGGTTCCAGGAGGCAGTGAGAACCAGCATTACTTTTCCCCGCTGGCACCTTTGCTGTGGCAGCAAAAGCTGGACGTTTGTCTTTTTTGCTCCGGAGGCTGCCGAAAGCGAAAACAGGTGCTTTTGATGATGGAGTCCGCAGGAAAGCAGAGAGGGCCAAATTGTCTGTGGCATTTGAAAGGGTTCCAGGAGGCAGTGAGAACCAGCATTACTTTTCCCCGCTGGCACCTTTGCTGTGGCAGCAAAAGCTGGACGTTTGTCTTTTTTGCTCCGGAGGTTGCCAAAAGCGAAAACAGGTGCTTTTGAGGATGGAGTCCGCAGGAAAGCAGAGAGGGCCAAATTGTCTGTGGCATTTGAAAGGGTTCCAGGAGGCAGTGAGAACCAGCATTACTTTTCCCCGCTGGCACCTTTGCTGTGGCAGCAAAAGCTGGACGTTTGTCTTTTTTGCTCCGGAGGTTGCCGAAAGCGAAAATAGGTGCTTTTGAGGATAGAGTCCGCAGGAAAGCAGAGAGAGCCAAATTGTCTGTGGCATTTGAAAGGGTTCCAGGTGGCAGTGAGAACCAGCATTACTTTTCCCCGCTGGCACCTTTGCTGTGGCAGCAAAAGCTGGACGTTTGTCTTTTTTGCTCCGGAGGCTGCCGAAAGCGAAAACAGGTGCTTTTGAGGATGGAGTCCGCAGGAAAGCAGAGAGGGCCAAATTGTCTGTGGCATTTGAAAGGGTTCCAGGAGGCAGTGAGAACCAGCATTACTTTTCCCCGCTGGCACCTTTGCTGTGGCAGCAAAAGCTGGACGTTTGTCTTTTTTGCTCCGGAGGCTGCCGAAAGCGAAAACAGGTGCTTTTGAGGATGGAGTCCGCAGGAAAGCAGAGAGGGCCACATTGTCTGTGGCATTTAAAGAGGTTCCAGGAGGCAGTGAGGACCAGCATTACTTTTCCCCGCTGGCACCTTTGCTGTGGCAGCAAAAGCTGGACGTTTGTCTTTTTTGCTCCGGAGGCTGCCGAAAGCGAAAACAGGTGCTTTTGAGGATGGAGTCCGCAGGAAAGCAGAGAGGGCCAAATTGTCTGTGGCATTTGAAAGGGTTCCAGGAGGCAGTGAGAACCAGCATTACTTTTCCCCGCTGGCACCTTTGCTGTGGCAGCAAAAGCTGGACGTTTGTCTTTTTTGCTCCGGAGGCTGCCGAAAGCGAAAACAGCTGCTTTTGAGGATGGAGTCCGCAGGAAAGCAGAGAGGGCCAAATTGTCTGTGGCATTTAAAGAGGTTCCAGGAGGCAGTGAGGACCAGCATTACTTTTCCCCGCTGGCACCTTTGCTGCGGCAGCAAAAGCTGGACGTTTGTCTTTTTACCACCGGAGGGCGCCGAAAGTGAAAAAAGGCGCTTTTGAGGATAGAGTCCGCAGGAAAGCAGAGAGGGCCAAATTGTCTGTGGCATTTGAAAGGGTTCCAGGAGGCAGTGAGAACCAGCATTACTTTTCCCCGCTGGCACCTTTGCTGTGGCAGCAAAAGCTGGACGTTTGTCTTTTTTGCTCCGGAGGTTGCCAAAAGCGAAAACAGGTGCTTTTGAGGATGGAGTCCGCAGGAAAGCAGAGAGAGCCAAATTGTCTGTGGCATTTGAAAGGGTTCCAGGAGGCAGTGAGAACCAGCATTACTTTTCCCCGCTGGCACCTTTGCTGTGGCAGCAAAAGCTGGACGTTTGTCTTTTTTGCTCCGGAGGCTGCCGAAAGCGAAAACAGGTGCTTTTGAGGATGGAGTCCGCAGGAAAGCAGAGAGGGCCAAATTGTCTGTGGCATTTGAAAGGGTTCCAGGAGGCAGTGAGAACCAGCATTACTTTTCCCCGCTGGCACCTTTGCTGTGGCAGCAAAAGCTGGACGTTTGTCTTTTTTGCTCCGGAGGCTGCCGAAAGCGAAAACAGGTGCTTTTGAGGATGGAGTCCGCAGGAAAGCAGAGAGGGCCAAATTGTCTGTGGCATTTAAAGAGGTTCCAGGAGGCAGTGAGGACCAGCATTACTTTTCCCCGCTGGCACCTTTGCTGTGGCAGCAAAAGCTCGACGTTTGTCTTTTTTGCTCCGGAGGCTGCCGAAAGCGAAAACAGGTGCTTTTGAGGATGGAGTCCGCAGGAAAGCAGAGAGGGCCAAATTGTCTGTGGCATTTGAAAGGGTTCCAGGAGGCAGTGAGAACCAGCATTACTTTTCCCCGCTGGCACCTTTGCTGTGGCAGCAAAAGCTGGACGTTTGTCTTTTTTGCTCCGGAGGCTGCCGAAAGCGAAAACAGGTGCTTTTGAGGATGGAGTCCGCAGGAAAGCAGAGAGGGCCAAATTGTCTGTGGCATTTAAAGAGGTTCCAGGAGGCAGTGAGGACCAGCATTACTTTTCCCCGCTGGCACCTTTGCTGCGGCAGCAAAAGCTGGACGTTTGTCTTTTTACCACCGTATGGCACCGAAAGTGAAAAAAGGCGCTTTTGAGGATAGAGTCCGCAGGAAAGCAGAGAGGGCCAAATTGTCTGGGGCATTTGAAAGGGTTCCAGGAGGCAGTGAGAACCAGCATTACTTTTCCCCGCTGGCACCTTTGCTGTGGCAGCAAAAGCTGGACGTTTGTCTTTTTTGCTCCGGAGGCTGCCGAAAGCGAAAACAGGTGCTTTTGAGGATGGAGTCCGCAGGAAAGCAGAGAGGGTTAAATTGTCTGTGGCATTTGAAAGGGTTCCAGGAGGCAGTGAGAACCAGCATTACTTTTCCCCGCTGGCACCTTTGCTGTGGCAGCAAAAGCTGGACGTTTGTCTTTTTTGCTCCGGAGGCTGCCGAAAGCGAAAACAGCTGCTTTTGAGGATGGAGTCCGCAGGAAAGCAGAGAGGGCCAAATTGTCTGTGGCATTTGAAAGGGTTCCAGGAGGCAGTGAGAACCAGCATTACTTTTCCCCGCTGGCACCTTTGCTGTGGCAGCAAAAGCTGGACGTTTGTCTTTTTTGCTCCGGAGGCTGCCGAAAGCGAAAACAGGTGCTTTTGAGGATGGAGTCCGCAGGAAAGCAGAGAGGGCCAAATTGTCTGTGGCATTTGAAGAGGTTCCAGGAGGCAGTGAGAACCAGCATTACTTTTCCCCGCTGGTACATTTGCTGTGGCAGCAAAAGCTGGACGTTTGTCTTTTTTGCTCCGGAGGGCGCCGAAAGCAAAAATAGGTTCTTTTGAGGATAGAGTCCGCAGGAAAGCAGAGAGGGCCAAATTGTCTGTGGCATTTGAAAGGGTTCCAGGAGGCAGTGAGAACCAGCATTACTTTTCCCCGCTGGCACCTTTGCTGTGGCAGCAAAAGCTGGACGTTTGTCTTTTTTGCTCCGGAGGTTGCCGAAAGCGAAAATAGGTGCTTTTGAGGATGGAGTCCGCAGGAAAGCAGAGAGAGCCAAATTGTCCGTGGCATTTGAAGGAGTTCCAGGAGGCAGTGAGAACCAGCATTACTTTTCCCCGCTGGCACCTTTGCTGTGGCAGCAAAAGCTGGACGTTTGTCTTTTTTGCTCCGGAGGCTGCCCAAAGCGAAAATAGGTTCTTTTGAGGATGGAGTCCGCAGGAAAGCAGAGAGGGCCAAATTGTCTGTGGCATTTGAAAGGGTTCCAGGAGGCAGTGAGAACCAGCATTACTTTTCCCCGCTGGCACCTTTGCTGTGGCAGCAAAAGCTGGACGTTTGTCTTTTTTGCTCCGGAGGCTGCCGAAAGCGAAAACAGGTGCTTTTGATGATGGAGTCCGCAGGAAAGCAGAGAGGGCCAAATTGTCTGTGGCATTTGAAAGGGTTCCAGGAGGCAGTGAGAACCAGCATTACTTTTCCCCGCTGGCACCTTTGCTGTGGCAGCAAAAGCTGGACGTTTGTCTTTTTTGCTCCGGAGGCTGCCGAAAGCGAAAACAGGTGCTTTTGAGGATGGAGTCCGCAGGAAAGCAGAGAGGGCCAAATTGTCTGTGGCATTTAAAGAGGTTCCAGGAGGCAGTGAGGACCAGCATTACTTTTCCCCGCTGGCACCTTTGCTGTGGCAGCAAAAGCTGGACGTTTGTCTTTTTACCACCGGATGGCGCCGAAAGTGAAAAAAGGCGCTTTTGAGGATAGAGTCCGCAGGAAAGCAGAGAGGGCCAAATTGTCTGTGGCATTTGAAAGGGTTCCAGGAGGCAGTGAGAACCAGCATTACTTTTCCCCGCTGGCACCTTTGCTGTGGCAGCAAAAGCTGGACGTTTGTCTTTTTTGCTCCGGAGGCTGCCGAAAGCGAAAACAGGTGCTTTTGAGGATGGAGTCCGCAGGAAAGCAGAGAGAGCCAAATTGTCCGTGGCATTTGAAGGAGTTCCAGGAGGCAGTGAGAACCAGCATTACTTTTCCCCGCTGGCACCTTTGCTGTGGCAGCAAAAGCTGGACGTTTGTCTTATTTGCTCCGGAGGCTGCCGAAAGCGAAAACAGGTGCTTTTGAGGATGGAGTCCGCAGGAAAGCAGAGAGGGCCAAATTGTCTGTGGCATTTGAAAGGGTTCCAGGAGGCAGTGAGAACCAGCATTACTTTTCCCCGCTGGCACCTTTGCTGTGGCAGCAAAAGCTGGACGTTTGTCTTTTTTGCTCCGGAGGCTGCCGAAAGCGAAAACAGGTGCTTTTGAGGATGGAGTCCGCAGGAAAGCAGAGAGGGCCAAATTGTCTGTGGCATTTGAAAGGGTTCCAGGAGGCAGTGAGAACCAGCATTACTTTTCCCCGCTGGCACCTTTGCTGTGGCAGCAAAAGCTGGACGTTTGTCTTTTTTGCTCCGGAGGCTGCCGAAAGCGAAAACAGGTGCTTTTGAGGATGGAGTCCGCAGAAAGCAGAGAGGGCCAAATTGTCCGTGGCATTTGAAAGGGTTCCAGGAGGCAGTGAGAACCAGCATTACTTTTTCCCGCTGGCACCTTTGCTGTGGCAGCAAAAGCTGGACGTTTGTCTTTTTACCACCGGATGGCGCCGAAAGTGAAAAAAGGCGCTTTTGAGGATAGAGTCCGCAGGAAAGCAGAGAGGGCCAAATTGTCTGTGGCATTTGAAAGGGTTCCAGGAGGCAGTGAGAACCAGCATTAATTTTTCCCCGCTGGCACCTTTGCTGTGGCAGCAAAAGCTGGACGTTTGTCTTTTTTGCTCTGGAGGCTGCCGAAAGCGAAAACAGGTGCTTTTGAGGATGGAGTCCGCAGGAAAGCAGAGAGGGCCAAATTGTCTGTGGCATTTGAAAGGGTTCCAGGAGGCAGTGAGAACCAGCATTACTTTTCCCCGCTGGCACCTTTGCTGTGGCAGCAAAAGCTGGACGTTTATCACTTTTGCTCCGGAGGTTGCCGAAAGCGAAAACAGGTGCTTTTGAGGATGGAGTTTGCAGGAAAGCAGAGAGAGCAAAATTGTCCGTGGCATTTGATGGAGTTCCAGGAGGCAGTGAGAACCAGCATTACTTTTCCCCGCTGCCACCTTTGCTGTGGCAGCAAAAGCTGGACGTTTGTCTTTTTTTGCTCCGGAGGCTGCCGAAAGCGAAAACAGGTGCTTTTGAGGATGGAGTCCGCAGGAAAGCAGAGAGGGCCAAATTGTCTGTGGCATTTGAAAGGGTTCCAGGAGGCAGTGAGAACCAGCATTACTTTTCCCCGCTGGCACCTTTGCTGTGGCAGCAAAAGCTGGACGTTTGTCTTTTTTGCTCCGGAGGCTGCCAAAAGCAAAAACAGGTGCTTTTGATGATGGAGTCCACAGGAAAGCAGAGAGGGCCAAATTGTCTTTGGCATTTAAAGAGGTTCCAGGAGGCAGTGAGGACCAGCATTACTTTTCCCCGCTGGCACCTTTGCTGCGGCAGCAAAAGCTGGACGTTTGTCTTTTTACCACCGGATGGCGCCGAAAGTGAAAAAGGCGCTTTTGAGGCTAGAGTCCGCAGGAAAGCAGAGAGGGCCAAATTGTCTGGGGCATTTGAAAGGGTTCCAGGAGGCAGTGAGAACCAGCATTACTTTTCCCCGCTGGCACCTTTGCTGTGGCAGCAAAAGCTGGACGTTTGTCTTTTTTGCTCCGGAGGCTGCCGAAAGCGAAAACAGGTGCTTTTGAGGATGGAGTCCGCAGGAAAGCAGAGAGGGCCAAATTGTCTGTGGCATTTGAAAGGGTTCCAGGAGGCAGTGAGAACCAGCATTACTTTTCCCCGCTGGCACCTTTGCTGTGGCAGCAAAAGCTGGACGTTTGTCTTTTTTGCTCCGGAGGCTGCCGAAAGCGAAAACAGGTGCTTTTGAGGATGGAGTCCGCAGGAAAGCAGAGAGGGCCAAATTGTCTGTGGCATTTGAAAGGGTTCCAGGAGGCAGTGAGAACCAGCATTACTTTTCCCCGCTGGCACCTTTGCTGTGGCAGCAAAAGCTGGACGTTTGTCTTTTTTGCTCCGGAGGTTGCCGAAAGCGAAAATAGGTGCTTTTGAGGATGGAGTCCGCAGGAAAGCAGAGAGGGCCAAATTGTCTGTGGCATTTGAAAGGGTTCCAGGAGGCAGTGAGAACCAGCATTACTTTTCCCCGCTGGTACCTTTGCTGTGGCAGCAAAAGCTGGACGTTTGTCTTTTTTGCTCCGGAGGGCGCTGAAAGCGAAAATAGGTTCTTTTGAGGATGGAGTCCGCAGGAAAGCAGAGAGGGCCAAATTGTCTGTGGCATTTGAAAGGGTTCCAGGAGGCAGTGAGAACCAGCATTACTTTTCCCCGATGGCACCTTTGCTGTGGCAGCAAAAGCTGGACGTTTGTCTTTTTTGCTCCGGAGGTTGCCGAAAGCGAAAAATAGGTGCTTTTGAGGATAGAGTCCGCAGGAATGCAGAGAGGGCCAAATTGTCCATGGCATTTGAAGGAGTTCCAGGAGGCAGTGAGAACCAGCATTACTTTTCCCCGCTGGCACCTTTGCTGTGGCAGCAAAAGCTGGACGTTTGTCTTATTTGCTCCGGAGGCTGCCGAAAGCGAAAACAGCTGCTTTTGAGGATGGAGTCCGCAGGAAAGCAGAGAGGGCCAAATTGTCTGTGGCATTTGAAAGGGTTCCAGGAGGCAGTGAGAACCAGCATTACTTTCCCCGCTGGTACCTTTGCTGTGGCAGCAAAAGCTGGACGTTTGTCTTTTTTGCTCCGGAGGGCGCCGAAAGCGAAAATAGGTTCTTTTGAGGATGGAGTCCGCAGGAAAGCAGAGAGGGCCAAAATTGTCTGTGGCATTTGAAAGGGTTCCAGGAGGCAGTGAGAACCAGCATTACTTTTCCCCGCTGGCACCTTTGCTGTGGCAGCAAAAGCGGGACGTTTATCTTTTTTGCTCCGGAGGCTGCCGAAAGCGAAAACAGGTGCTTTTGAGGATGGAGTCCGCAGGAAAGCAGAGAGGGCCAAATTGTCTGTGGCATTTGAAAGGGTTCCAGGAGGCAGTGAGAACCAGCATTACTTTTCCCCGCTGGCACCTTTGCTGTGGCAGCAAAAGCTGGACGTTTGTCTTTTTTGCTCCGGAGGTTGCCGAAAGCGAAAACAGGTGCTTTTGAGGATGGAGTCCGCAGGAAAGCAGAGAGGGCCAAATTGTCTGTGGCATTTGAAAGGGTTCCAGGAGGCAGTGAGAACCAGCATTACTTTTCCCCGCTGGCACCTTTGCTGTGGCAGCAAAAGCTGGACGTTTGTCTTTTTTGCTCCGGAGGCTGCCGAAAGCGAAAACAGGTGCTTTTGATGATGGAGTCCGCAGGAAAGCAGAGAGGGCCAAATTGTCTTTGGCATTTAAAGAGGTTCCAGGAGGCAGTGAGGACCAGCATTACTTTTCCCCGCTGGCACCTTTGCTGCGGCAGCAAAAGCTGGACGTTTGTCTTTTTACCACCGGAGGGCGCCGAAAGTGAAAAAAGGCGCTTTTGAGGATAGAGTCCGCAGGAAAGCAGAGAGGGCCAAATTGTCTGGGGCATTTGAAAGGGTTCCAGGAGGCAGTGAGAACCAGCATTACTTTTCCCCGCTGGCACCTTTGTTGTGGCAGCAAAAGCTGGACGTTTGTCTTTTTTGCTCCGGAGGCTGCCGAAAGCGAAAACAGGTGCTTTTGAGGATGGAGTCCGCAGGAAAGCAGAGAGGGCCAAATTGTCTGTGGCATTTGAAAGGGTTCCAGGAGGCAGTGAGAACCAGCATTACTTTTCCCCGCTGGCACCTTTGCTGTGGCAGCAAAAGCTGGACGTTTGTCTTTTTTGCTCCGGAGGGCGCTGAAAGCGAAAATAGGTTCTTTTGAGGATGGAGTCCGCAGGAAAGCAGAGAGGGCCAAATTGTCTGGGGCATTTGAAAGGGTTCCAGGAGGCAGTGAGAACCAGAATTACTTTTCCCCGCTGGCACCTTTGCTGTGGCAGCAAAAGCTGGACGTTTGTCTTTTTTGCTCCGGAGGCTGCCGAAAGCGAAAACAGGTGCTTTTTGAGGATGGAGTCCGCAGGAAAGCAGAGAGGGCCAAATTGTCTGTGGCATTTGAAAGGGTTCCAGGAGGCAGTGAGAACCAGCATTACTTTTCCCCGATGGCACCTTTGCTGTGGCAGCAAAAGCTGGACGTTTGTCTTTTTTGCTCCGGAGTTTGCCGAAAGCGAAAATAGGTGCTTTTGAGGATAGAGTCCGCAGGAATGCAGAGAGGGCCAAATTGTCCATGGCATTTGAAGGAGTTCCAGGAGGCAGTGAGAACCAGCATTACTTTTCCCCGCTGGCACCTTTGCTGTGGCAGCAAAAGCTGGACGTTTGTCTTATTTGCTCCGGAGGCTGCCGAAAGCGAAAACAGGTGCTTTTGAGGATGGAGTCCGCAGGAAAGCAGAGAGGGCCAAATTGTCTGTGGCATTTGAAAGGGTTCCAGGAGGCAGTGAGAACCAGCATTACTTTTCCCCGCTGGTACCTTTGCTGTGGCAGCAAAAGCTGGACGTTTGTCTTTTTTGCTCCGGAGGGCGCCGAAAGCGAAAATAGGTTCTTTTGAGGATGGAGTCCGCAGGAAAGCAGAGAGGGCCAAATTGTCTGTGGCATTTGAAAGGGTTCCAGGAGGCAGTGAGAACCAGCATTACTTTTCCCCGCTGGCACCTTTGCTGTGGCAGCAAAAGCGGGACGTTTATCTTTTTTGCTCCGGAGGCTGCCGAAAGCGAAAACAGGTGCTTTTGAGGATGGAGTCCGCAGGAAAGCAGAGAGGGCCAAATTGTCTGTGGCATTTGAAAGGGTTCCAGGAGGCAGTGAGAACCAGCATTACTTTTCCCCGCTGGCACCTTTGCTGTGGCAGCAAAAGCTGGACGTTTGTCTTTTTTGCTCCGGAGGTTGCCGAAAGCGAAAACAGGTGCTTTTGAGGATGGAGTCCGCAGGAAAGCAGAGAGGGCCAAATTGTCTGTGGCATTTGAAAGGGTTCCAGGAGGCAGTGAGAACCAGCATTACTTTTCCCCGCTGGCACCTTTGCTGTGGCAGCAAAAGCTGGACGTTTGTCTTTTTGCTCCGGAGGCTGCCGAAAGCGAAAACAGGTGCTTTTGATGATGGAGTCCGCAGGAAAGCAGAGAGGGCCAAATTGTCTTTGGCATTTAAAGAGGTTCCAGGAGGCAGTGAGGACCAGCATTACTTTTCCCCGCTGGCACCTTTGCTGCGGCAGCAAAAGCTGGACGTTTGTCTTTTTACCACCGGAGGGCGCCGAAAGTGAAAAAAGGCGCTTTTGAGGATAGAGTCCGCAGGAAAGCAGAGAGGGCCAAATTGTCTGGGGCATTTGAAAGGGTTCCAGGAGGCAGTGAGAACCAGCATTACTTTTCCCCGCTGGCACCTTTGTTGTGGCAGCAAAAGCTGGACGTTTGTCTTTTTTGCTCCGGAGGCTGCCGAAAGCGAAAACAGGTGCTTTTGATGATGGAGTCCGCAGGAAAGCAGAGAGGGCCAAATTGTCTGTGGCATTTGAAAGGGTTCCAGGAGGCAGTGAGAACCAGCATTACTTTTCCCCGCTGGCACCTTTGCTGTGGCAGCAAAAGCTGGACGTTTGTCTTTTTTGCTCCGGAGGTTGCCAAAAGCGAAAACAGGTGCTTTTGAGGATGGAGTCCGCAGGAAAGCAGAGAGGGCCAAATTGTCTGTGGCATTTGAAAGGGTTCCAGGAGGCAGTGAGAACCAGCATTACTTTTCCCCGCTGGCACCTTTGCTGTGGCAGCAAAAGCTGGACGTTTGTCTTTTTTGCTCCGGAGGTTGCCGAAAGCGAAAATAGGTGCTTTTGAGGATAGAGTCCGCAGGAAAGCAGAGAGGGCCAAATTGTCTGTGGCATTTGAAAGGGTTCCAGGAGGCAGTGAGAACCAGCATTACTTTTCCCCGCTGGCACCTTTGCTGTGGCAGCAAAAGCTGGACGTTTGTCTTTTTTGCTCCGGAGGCTGCCGAAAGCGAAAACAGGTGCTTTTGAGGATGGAGTCCGCAGGAAAGCAGAGAGGGCCAAATTGTCTGTGGCATTTGAAAGGGTTCCAGGAGGCAGTGAGAACCAGCATTACTTTTCCCCGCTGGCACCTTTGCTGCGGCAGCAAAAGCTGGACGTTTGTCTTATTTGCTCCGGAGGCTGCCGAAAGCGAAAACAGGTGCTTTTGAGGATGGAGTCCGCAGGAAAGCAGAGAGGGCCAAATTGTCTGTGGCATTTGAAAGGGTTCCAGGAGGCAGTGAGAACCAGCATTACTTTTCCCCGCTGGTACCTTTGCTGTGGCAGCAAAAGCTGGACGTTTGTCTTTTTTGCTCCGGAGGGCGCCGAAAGCGAAAATAGGTTCTTTTGAGGATGGAGTCCGCAGGAAAGCAGAGAGGGCCAAATTGTCTGTGGCATTTGAAAGGGTTCCAGGAGGCAGTGAGAACCAGCATTACTTTTCCCCGCTGGCACCTTTGCTGTGGCAGCAAAAGCGGGACGTTTATCTTTTTTGCTCCGGAGGCTGCCGAAAGCGAAAACAGGTGCTTTTGAGGATGGAGTCCGCAGGAAAGCAGAGAGGGCCAAATTGTCTGTGGCATTTGAAAGGGTTCCAGGAGGCAGTGAGAACCAGCATTACTTTTCCCCGCTGGCACCTTTGCTGTGGCAGCAAAAGCTGGACGTTTGTCTTTTTTGCTCCGGAGGTTGCCGAAAGCGAAAACAGGTGCTTTTGAGGATGGAGTCCGCAGGAAAGCAGAGAGGGCCAAATTGTCTGTGGCATTTGAAAGGGTTCCAGGAGGCAGTGAGAACCAGCATTACTTTTCCCCGCTGGCACCTTTGCTGTGGCAGCAAAAGATGGACGTTTGTCTTTTTTGCTCCGGAGGCTGCCGAAAGCGAAAACAGGTGCTTTTGATGATGGAGTCCGCAGGAAAGCAGAGAGGGCCAAATTGTCTTTGGCATTTAAAGAGGTTCCAGGAGGCAGTGAGGACCAGCATTATTTTTCCCCGCTGGCACCTTTGCTGCGGCAGCAAAAGCTGGACGTTTGTCTTTTTACCACCGGAGGGCGCCGAAAGTGAAAAAAGGCGCTTTTGAGGATAGAGTCCGCAGGAAAGCAGAGAGGGCCAAATTGTCTGGGGCATTTGAAAGGGTTCCAGGAGGCAGTGAGAACCAGCATTCCTTTTCCCCGCTGGCACCTTTGCTGTGGCAGCAAAAGCTGGACGTTTGTCTTTTTTGCTCGGGAGGCTGCCGAAAGCGAAAACAGGTGCTTTTGAGGATGGAGTCCGCAGGAAAGCAGAGAGGGCCAAATTGTCTGTGGCATTTGAAAGGGTTCCAGGAGGCAGTGAGAACCAGCATTACTTTTCCCCGCTGGCACCTTTGCTGTGGCAGCAAAAGCTGGACGTTTGTCTTTTTTGCTCCGGAGGCTGCCGAAAGCGAAAACAGGTGCTTTTGATGATGGAGTCCGCAGGAAAGCAGAGAGGGCCAAATTGTCTGTGGCATTTGAAAGGGTTCCAGGAGGCAGTGAGAACCAGCATTACTTTTCCCCGCTGGCACCTTTGCTGTGGCAGCAAAAGCTGGACGTTTGTCTTTTTTGCTCCGGAGGTTGCCAAAAGCGAAAACAGGTGCTTTTGAGGATGGAGTCCGCAGGAAAGCAGAGAGGGCCAAATTGTCTGTGGCATTTGAAAGGGTTCCAGGAGGCAGTGAGAACCAGCATTACTTTTCCCCGCTGGCACCTTTGCTGTGGCAGCAAAAGCTGGACGTTTGTCTTTTTTGCTCCGGAAGTTGCCGAAAGCGAAAATAGGTGCTTTTGAGGATAGAGTCCGCAGGAAAGCAGAGAGAGCCAAATTGTCTGTGGCATTTGAAAGGGTTCCAGGAGGCAGTGAGAACCAGCATTACTTTTCCCCGCTGGCACCTTTGCTGTGGCAGCAAAAGCTGGACGTTTGTCTTTTTTGCTCCGGAGGCTGCCGAAAGCGAAAACAGGTGCTTTTGATGATGGAGTCCGCAGGAAAGCAGAGAGGGCCAAATTGTCTTTGGCATTTAAAGAGGTTCCAGGAGGCAGTGAGGACCAGCATTATTTTTCCCCGCTGGCACCTTTGCTGCGGCAGCAAAAGCTGGACGTTTGTCTTTTTACCACCGGAGGGCGCCGAAAGTGAAAAAAGGCGCTTTTGAGGATAGAGTCCGCAGGAAAGCAGAGAGGGCCAAATTGTCTGGGGCATTTGAAAGGGTTCCAGGAGGCAGTGAGAACCAGCATTCCTTTTCCCCGCTGGCACCTTTGCTGTGGCAGCAAAAGCTGGACGTTTGTCTTTTTTGCTCGGGAGGCTGCCGAAAGCGAAAACAGGTGCTTTTGAGGATGGAGTCCGCAGGAAAGCAGAGAGGGCCAAATTGTCTGTGGCATTTGAAAGGGTTCCAGGAGGCAGTGAGAACCAGCATTACTTTTCCCCGCTGGCACCTTTGCTGTGGCAGCAAAAGCTGGACGTTTGTCTTTTTTGCTCCGGAGGTTGCCAAAAGCGAAAACAGGTGCTTTTGAGGATGGAGTCCGCAGGAAAGCAGAGAGGGCCAAATTGTCTGTGGCATTTGAAAGGGTTCCAGGAGGCAGTGAGAACCAGCATTACTTTTCCCCGCTGGCACCTTTGCTGTGGCAGCAAAAGCTGGACGTTTGTCTTTTTTGCTCCGGAAGTTGCCGAAAGCGAAAATAGGTGCTTTTGAGGATAGAGTCCGCAGGAAAGCAGAGAGAGCCAAATTGTCTGTGGCATTTGAAAGGGTTCCAGGAGGCAGTGAGAACCAGCATTACTTTTCCCCGCTGGCACCTTTGCTGTGGCAGCAAAAGCTGGACGTTTGTCTTTTTTGCTCCGGAGGCTGCCGAAAGCGAAAACAGCTGCTTTTGAGGATGGAGTCCGCAGGAAAGCAGAGAGGGCCAAATTGTCTGTGGCATTTGAAAGGGTTCCAGGAGGCAGTGAGAACCAGCATTACTTTTCCCCGCTGGCACCTTTGCTGTGGCAGCAAAAGATGGACGTTTGTCTTTTTTGCTCCGGAGGCTGCCGAAAGCGAAAACAGGTGCTTTTGAGGATGGAGTCCGCAGGAAAGCAGAGAGGGCCACATTGTCTGTGGCATTTAAAGAGGTTCCAGGAGGCAGTGAGGACCAGCATTACTTTTCCCCGCTGGCACCTTTGCTGTGGCAGCAAAAGCTGGACGTTTGTCTTTTTTGCTCCGGAGGCTGCCGAAAGCGAAAACAGGTGCTTTTGAGGATGGAGTCCGCAGGAAAGCAGAGAGGGCCAAATTGTCTGTGGCATTTGAAAGGGTTCCAGGAGGCAGTGAGAACCAGCATTACTTTTCCCCGCTGGCACCTTTGCTGTGGCAGCAAAAGCTGGACGTTTGTCTTTTTTGCTCCGGAGGCTGCCGAAAGCGAAAACAGGTGCTTTTGAGGATGGAGTCCGCAGGAAAGCAGAGAGGGCCAAATTGTCTGTGGCATTTGAAAGGGTTCCAGGAGGCAGTGAGAACCAGCATTACTTTTCCCCGCTGGCACCTTTGCTGTGGCAGCAAAAGCTGGACGTTTGTCTTTTTTGCTCCGTAGGTTGCCAAAAGCGAAAACAGGTGCTTTTGAGGATGGAGTCCGCAGGAAAGCAGAGAGGGCCAAATTGTCTGTGGCATTTGAAAGGGTTCCAGGAGGCAGTGAGAACCAGCATTACTTTTCCCCGCTGGCACCTTTGCTGTGGCAGCAAAAGCTGGACGTTTGTCTTTTTTGCTCCGGAGGTTGCCGAAAGCGAAAATAGGTGCTTTTGAGGATAGAGTCCGCAGGAAAGCAGAGAGAGCCAAATTGTCTGTGGCATTTGAAAGGGTTCCAGGAGGCAGTGAGAACCAGCATTACTTTTCCCCGCTGGCACCTTTGCTGTGGCAGCAAAAGCTGGACGTTTGTCTTTTTTGCTCCGGAGGCTGCCGAAAGCGAAAACAGGTGCTTTTGAGGATGGAGTCCGCAGGAAAGCAGAGAGGGCCAAATTGTCTGTGGCATTTGAAAGGGTTCCAGGAGGCAGTGAGAACCAGCATTACTTTTCCCCGCTGGCACCTTTGCTGTGGCAGCAAAAGCTGGACGTTTGTCTTTTTTGCTCCGGAGGCTGCCGAAAGCGAAAACAGGTGCTTTTGAGGATGGAGTCCGCAGGAAAGCAGAGAGGGCCAAATTGTCTGTGGCATTTAAAGAGGTTCCAGGAGGCAGTGAGGACCAGCATTACTTTTCCCCGCTGGAACCTTTGCTGTGGCAGCAAAAGCTGGACGTTTGTCTTTTTTGCTCCGGAGGCTGCCGAAAGCGAAAACAGGTGCTTTTGAGGATGGAGTCCGCAGGAAAGCAGAGAGGGCCAAATTGTCTGTGGCATTTGAAAGGGTTCCAGGAGGCAGTGAGAACCAGCATTACTTTTCCCCGCTGGCACCTTTGCTGTGGCAGCAAAAGCTGGACGTTTGTCTTTTTTGCTCCGGAGGCTGCCGAAAGCGAAAACAGGTGCTTTTGAGGATGGAGTCCGCAGGAAAGCAGAGAGGGCCAAATTGTCTGTGGCATTTAAAGAGGTTCCAGGAGGCAGTGAGGACCAGCATTACTTTTCCCCGCTGGCACCTTTGCTGCGGCAGCAAAAGCTGGACGTTTGTCTTTTTACCACCGTATGGCACCGAAAGTGAAAAAAGGCGCTTTTGAGGATAGAGTCCGCAGGAAAGCAGAGAGGGCCAAATTGTCTGTGGCATTTGAAAGGGTTCCAGGAGGAAGTGAGAACCAGCATTACTTTTCCCCGCTGGCACCTTTGCTGTGGCAGCAAAAGCTGGACGTTTGTCTTTTTTGCTCCGGAGGTTGCCGAAAGCGAAAATAGGTGCTTTTGAGGATGGAGTCCGCAGGAAAGCAGAGAGAGCCAAATTGTCCGTGGCATTTGAAGGAGTTCCAGGAGGCAGTGAGAACCAGCATTACTTTTCCCCGCTGGCACCTTTGCTGTGGCAGCAAAAGCTGGACGTTTGTCTTATTTGCTCCGGAGGCTGCCGAAAGCGAAAACAGGTGCTTTTGAAGATGGAGTCCGCAGGAAAGCAGAGAGGGCCAAATTGTCTGTGGCATTTGAAAGGGTTCCAGGAGGCAGTGAGAACCAGCATTACTTTTCCCCGCTGGCACCTTTGCTGTGGCAGCAAAAGCTGGACGTTTGTCTTTTTTGCTCCGGAGGCTGCCCAAAGCGAAAATAGGTTCTTTTGAGGATGGAGTCCGCAGGAAAGCAGAGAGGGCCAAATTGTCTGTGGCATTTGAAAGGGTTCCAGGAGGCAGTGAGAACCAGCATTACTTTTCCCCGCTGGCACCTTTGCTGTGGCAGCAAAAGCTGGACGTTTGTCTTTTTTGCTCCGGAGGCTGCCGAAAGCGAAAACAGCTGCTTTTGAGGATGGAGTCCGCAGGAAAGCAGAGAGGGCCAAATTGTCTGTGGCATTTGAAAGGGTTCCAGGAGGCAGTGAGAACCAGCATTACTTTTCCCCGCTGGCACCTTTGCTGTGGCAGCAAAAGCTGGACGTTTGTCTTTTTTGCTCCGGAGGCTGCCGAAAGCGAAAACAGGTGCTTTTGAGGATGGAGTCCGCAGGAAAGCAGAGAGGGCCAAATTGTCTGTGGCATTTAAAGAGGTTCCAGGAGGCAGTGAGAACCAGCATTACTTTTCCCCGCTGGCACCTTTGCTGTGGCAGCAAAAGCTGGACGTTTGTCTTTTTACCACCGGATGGCGCCGAAAGTGAAAAAAGGCGCTTTTGAGGATAGAGTCCGCAGGAAAGCAGAGAGGGCCAAATTGTCTGTGGCATTTGAAAGGGTTCCAGGAGGCAGTGAGAACCAGCATTACTTTTCCCCGCTGGCACCTTTGCTGTGGCAGCAAAAGCTGGACGTTTGTCTTTTTTGCTCCGGAGGCTGCCGAAAGCGAAAACAGGTGCTTTTGAGGATGGAGTCCGCAGGAAAGCAGAGAGAGCCAAATTGTCCGTGGCATTTGAAGGAGTTCCAGGAGGCAGTGAGAACCAGCATTACTTTTCCCCGCTGGCACCTTTGCTGTGGCAGCAAAAGCTGGACGTTTGTCTTATTTGCTCCGGAGGCTGCCGAAAGCGAAAACAGGTGCTTTTGAGGATGGAGTCCGCAGAAAAGCAGAGAGGGCCAAATTGTCTGTGGCATTTGAAAGGGTTCCAGGAGGCAGTGAGAACCAGCATTACTTTTCCCCGCTGGCACCTTTGCTGTGGCAGCAAAAGCTGGACGTTTGTCTTTTTTGCTCCGGAGGGCGCCGAAAGCGAAAATAGGTTCTTTTGAGGATGGAGTCCGCAGGAAAGCAGAGAGGGCCAAATTGTCTGTGGCATTTGAAAGGGTTCCAGGAGGCAGTGAGAACCAGCATTACTTTTCCCCGCTGGCACCTTTGCTGTGGCAGCAAAAGCTGGACGTTTGTCTTTTTTGCTCCGGAGGCTGCCGAAAGCGAAAACAGGTGCTTTTGAGGATGGAGTCCGCAGGAAAGCAGAGAGGGCCAAATTGTCTGTGGCATTTGAAAGGGTTCCAGGAGGCAGTGAGAACCAGCATTACTTTTCCCCGCTGGCACCTTTGCTGTGGCAGCAAAAGCTGGACGTTTGTCTTTTTTGCTCCGGAGGCTGCCGAAAGCGAAAACAGGTGCTTTTGAGGATGGAGTCCGCAGGAAAGCAGAGAGGGCCAAATTGTCTGTGGCATTTGAAAGGGTTCCAGGAGGCAGTGAGAACCAGCATTACTTTTCCCCGCTGGCACCTTTGCTGTGGCAGCAAAAGCTGGACGTTTGTCTTTTTTGCTCCGGAGGCTGCCGAAAGCGAAAACAGGTGCTTTTGAGGATGGAGTCCGCAGGAAAGCAGAGAGGGCCAAATTGTCTGTGGCATTTGAAAGGGTTCCAGGAGGCAGTGAGAACCAGCATTACTTTTCCCCGCTGGCACCTTTGCTGTGGCAGCAAAAGCTGGACGTTTGTCTTTTTTGCTCCGGAGGCTGCCGAAAGCGAAAACAGGTGCTTTTGAGGATGGAGTCCGCAGGAAAGCAGAGAGGGCCAAATTGTCCGTGGCATTTGAAAGGGTTCCAGGAGGCAGTGAGAACCAGCATTACTTTTCCCCGCTGGCACCTTTGCTGTGGCAGCAAAAGCTGGACGTTTGTCTTTTTACCACCGGATGGCGCCGAAAGTGAAAAAAGGCGCTTTTGAGGATAGAGTCCGCAGGAAAGCAGAGAGGGCCAAATTGTCTGTGGCATTTGAAAGGGTTCCAGGAGGCAGTGAGAACCAGCATTACTTTTCCCCGCTGGCACCTTTGCTGTGGCAGCAAAAGCTGGACGTTTGTCTTTTTTGCTCCGGAGGCTGCCGAAAGCGAAAACAGGTGCTTTTGAGGATGGAGTCCGCAGGAAAGCAGAGAGGGCCAAATTGTCTGTGGCATTTGAAAGGGTTCCAGGAGGCAGTGAGAACCAGCATTACTTTTACCCGCTGGCACCTTTGCTGTGGCAGCAAAAGCTGGACGTTTATCACTTTTGCTCCGGAGGTTGCCGAAAGCGAAAACAGGTGCTTTTGAGGATGGAGTTTGCAGGAAAGCAGAGAGAGCAAAATTGTCCGTGGCATTTGATGGAGTTCCAGGAGGCAGTGAGAACCAGCATTACTTTTCCCCGCTGCCACCTTTGCTGTGGCAGCAAAAGCTGGACGTTTGTCTTTTTTGCTCCGGAGGCTGCCGAAAGCGAAAACAGGTGCTTTTGAGGATGGAGTCCGCAGGAAAGCAGAGAGGGCCAAATTGTCTGTGGCATTTGAAAGGGTTCCAGGAGGCAGTGAGAACCAGCATTACTTTTCCCCGCTGGTACCTTTGCTGTGGCAGCAAAAGCTGGACGTTTGTCTTTTTTGCTCCGGAGGTTGCCGAAAGCGAAAATAGGTGCTTTTGAGGATGGAGTCCGCAGGAAAGCAGAGAGGGCCAAATTGTCCGTGGCATTTGAAGGAGTTCCAGGAGGCAGTGAGAACCAGCATTACTTTTCCCCGCTGGCACCTTTGCTGTTGCAGCAAAAGCTGGACGTTTGTCTTATTTGCTCCGGAGGTTGCCGAAAGCGAAAACAGGTGCTTTTGAGGATGGAGTCCGCAGGAAAGCAGAGAGGGCCAAATTGTCTGGGGCATTTGAAAGGGTTCCAGGAGGCAGTGAGAACCAGCATTACTTTTCCCCGCTGGCACCTTTGCTGTGGCAGCAAAAGCTGGACGTTTGTCTTTTTTGCTCCGGAGGCTGCCAAAAGCAAAAACAGGTGCTTTTGATGATGGAGTCCACAGGAAAGCAGAGAGGGCCAAATTGTCTTTGGCATTTAAAGAGGTTCCAGGAGGCAGTGAGGAGCATTACTTTTCCCCGCTGGCACCTTTGCTGCGGGCAGCAAAAAGCTGGACGTTTGTCTTTTTTACCACCGGATGGCACCGAAAGTGAAAAAAGGCGCTTTTGAGGCTAGAGTCCGCAGGAAAGCAGAGAGGGCCAAATTGTCTGGGGCATTTGAAAGGGTTCCAGGAGGCAGTGAGAACCAGCATTACTTTTCCCCGCTGGCACCTTTGCTGTGGCAGCAAAAGCTGGACGTTTGTCTTTTTTGCTCCGGAGGCTGCCGAAAGCGAAAACAGGTGCTTTTGAGGATGGAGTCCGCAGGAAAGCAGAGAGGGCCAAATTGTCTGTGGCATTTGAAAGGGTTCCAGGAGGCAGTGAGAACCAGCATTACTTTTCCCCGCTGGCACCTTTGCTGTGGCAGCAAAAGCTGGACGTTTGTCTTTTTTGCTCCGGAGGCTGCCGAAAGCGAAAACAGGTGCTTTTGAGGATGGAGTCCGCAGGAAAGCAGAGAGGGCCAAATTGTCTGTGGCATTTGAAAGGGTTCCAGGAGGCAGTGAGAACCAGCATTACTTTTCCCCGCTGGCACCTTTGCTGTGGCAGCAAAAGCTGGACGTTTGTCTTTTTTGCTCCGGAGGTTGCCGAAAGCGAAAATAGGTGCTTTTGAGGATGGAGTCCGCAGGAAAGCAGAGAGGGCCAAATTGTCTGTGGCATTTGAAAGGGTTCCAGGAGGCAGTGAGAACCAGCATTACTTTTCCCCGCTGGTACCTTTGCTGTGGCAGCAAAAGCTGGACGTTTGTCTTTTTTGCTCCGGAGGGCGCTGAAAGCGAAAATAGGTTCTTTTGAAGATGGAGTCCGCAGGAAAGCAGAGAGGGCCAAATTGTCTGGGGCATTTGAAAGGGTTCCAGGAGGCAGTGAGAACCAGAATTACTTTTCCCCGCTGGCACCTTTGCTGTGGCAGCAAAAGCTGGACGTTTGTCTTTTTTGCTCCGGAGGCTGCCGAAAGCGAAAACAGGTGCTTTTGAGGATGGAGTCCGCAGGAAAGCAGAGAGGGCCAAATTGTCTGTGGCATTTGAAAGGGTTCCAGGAGGCAGTGAGAACCAGCATTACTTTTCCCCGCTGGCACCTTTGCTGTGGCAGCAAAAGCTGGACGTTTGTCTTTTTTGCTCCGGAGGTTGCCGAAAGCGAAAATAGGTGCTTTTGAGGATAGAGTCCGCAGGAAAGCAGAGAGGGCCAAATTGTCCATGGCATTTGAAGGAGTTCCAGGAGGCAGTGAGAACCAGCATTACTTTTCCCCGCTGGCACCTTTGCTGTGGCAGCAAAAGCTGGACGTTTGTCTTATTTGCTCCGGAGGCTGCCGAAAGCGAAAACAGGTGCTTTTGAGGATGGAGTCCGCAGGAAAGCAGAGAGGGCCAAATTGTCTGTGGCATTTGAAAGGGTTCCAGGAGGCAGTGAGAACCAGCATTACTTTTCCCCGCTGGCACCTTTGCTGTGGCAGCAAAAGCTGGACGTTTGTCTTTTTTGCTCCGGAGGCTGCCGAAAGCGAAAACAGGTGCTTTTGATGATGGAGTCCGCAGGAAAGCAGAGAGGGCCAAATTGTCTTTGGCATTTAAAGAGGTTCCAGGAGGCAGTGAGGACCAGCATTACTTTTCCCCGCTGGCACCTTTGCTGCGGCAGCAAAAGCTGGACGTTTGTCTTTTTACCACCGGAGGGCGCCGAAAGTGAAAAAAGGCGCTTTTGAGGATAGAGTCCGCAGGAAAGCAGAGAGGGCCAAATTGTCTGTGGCATTTGATAGGGTTCCAGGAGGCAGTGAGAACCAGCATTCCTTTTCCCCGCTGGCACCTTTGCTGTGGCAGCAAAAGCTGGACGTTTGTCTTTTTTGCTCCGGAGGCTGCCGAAAGCGAAAACAGGTGCTTTTGAGGATGGAGTCCGCAGGAAAGCAGAGAGGGCCAAATTGTCTGTGGCATTTGAAAGGGTTCCAGGAGGCAGTGAGAACCAGCATTACTTTTCCCCGCTGGCACCTTTGCTGTGGCAGCAAAAGCTGGACGTTTGTCTTTTTTGCTCCGGAGGCTGCCGAAAGCGAAAACAGGTGCTTTTGATGATGGAGTCCGCAGGAAAGCAGAGAGGGCCAAATTGTCTGTGGCATTTGAAAGGGTTCCAGGAGGCAGTGAGAACCAGCATTACTTTTCCCCGCTGGCACCTTTGCTGTGGCAGCAAAAGCTGGACGTTTGTCTTTTTTGCTCCGGAGGTTGCCAAAAGCGAAAACAGGTGCTTTTGAGGATGGAGTCCGCAGGAAAGCAGAGAGGGCCAAATTGTCTGTGGCATTTGAAAGGGTTCCAGGAGGCAGTGAGAACCAGCATTACTTTTCCCCGCTGGCACCTTTGCTGTGGCAGCAAAAGCTGGACGTTTGTCTTTTTTGCTCCGGAGGGCGCCGAAAGCGAAAATAGGTTCTTTTGAGGATGGAGTCCGCAGGAAAGCAGAGAGGGCCAAATTGTCTGTGGCATTTGAAAGGGTTCCAGGAGGCAGTGAGAACCAGCATTACTTTTCCCCGCTGGCACCTTTGCTGTGGCAGCAAAAGCTGGAC
The DNA here is from genome assembly GCF_965231255.1 of Vanellus vanellus. Taxonomy (NCBI): domain Eukaryota; kingdom Metazoa; phylum Chordata; class Aves; order Charadriiformes; family Charadriidae; genus Vanellus; species Vanellus vanellus. The sequence goes on along the minus strand of NW_028127110.1, from coordinate 284,050 downwards.
GTTTGTCTTTTTTGCTCCGGAGGCTGCCGAAAGCGAAAACAGGTGCTTTTGAGGATGGAGTCCGCAGGAAAGCAGAGAGGGCCAAATTGTCTGTGGCATTTGAAAGGGTTCCAGGAGGCAGTGAGAACCAGCATTACTTTTCCCCGCTGGCACCTTTGCTGTGGCAGCAAAAGCTGGACGTTTGTCTTTTTTGCTCCGGAGGCTGCCGAAAGCGAAAACAGGTGCTTTTGAGGATGGAGTCCGCAGGAAAGCAGAGAGGGCCAAATTGTCTGTGGCATTTGAAAGGGTTCCAGGAGGCAGTGAGAACCAGCATTACTTTTCCCCGCTGGCACCTTTGCTGTGGCAGCAAAAGCTGGACGTTTGTCTTTTTTGCTCCGGAGGCTGCCGAAAGCGAAAACAGGTGCTTTTGAGGATGGAGTCCGCAGGAAAGCAGAGAGGGCCAAATTGTCTGTGGCATTTGAAAGGGTTCCAGGAGGCAGTGAGAACCAGCATTACTTTTCCCCGCTGGCACCTTTGCTGTGGCAGCAAAAGCTGGACGTTTGTCTTTTTTGCTCCGGAGGCTGCCGAAAGCGAAAACAGGTGCTTTTGAGGATGGAGTCCGCAGGAAAGCAGAGAGGGCCAAATTGTCCGTGGCATTTGAAAGGGTTCCAGGAGGCAGTGAGAACCAGCATTACTTTTCCCCGCTGGCACCTTTGCTGTGGCAGCAAAAGCTGGACGTTTGTCTTTTTACCACCGGATGGCGCCGAAAGTGAAAAAAGGCGCTTTTGAGGATAGAGTCCGCAGGAAAGCAGAGAGGGCCAAATTGTCTGTGGCATTTGAAAGGGTTCCAGGAGGCAGTGAGAACCAGCATTACTTTTCCCCGCTGGCACCTTTGCTGTGGCAGCAAAAGCTGGACGTTTGTCTTTTTTGCTCCGGAGGCTGCCGAAAGCGAAAACAGGTGCTTTTGAGGATGGAGTCCGCAGGAAAGCAGAGAGGGCCAAATTGTCTGTGGCATTTGAAAGGGTTCCAGGAGGCAGTGAGAACCAGCATTACTTTTACCCGCTGGCACCTTTGCTGTGGCAGCAAAAGCTGGACGTTTATCACTTTTGCTCCGGAGGTTGCCGAAAGCGAAAACAGGTGCTTTTGAGGATGGAGTTTGCAGGAAAGCAGAGAGAGCAAAATTGTCCGTGGCATTTGATGGAGTTCCAGGAGGCAGTGAGAACCAGCATTACTTTTCCCCGCTGCCACCTTTGCTGTGGCAGCAAAAGCTGGACGTTTGTCTTTTTTGCTCCGGAGGCTGCCGAAAGCGAAAACAGGTGCTTTTGAGGATGGAGTCCGCAGGAAAGCAGAGAGGGCCAAATTGTCTGTGGCATTTGAAAGGGTTCCAGGAGGCAGTGAGAACCAGCATTACTTTTCCCCGCTGGTACCTTTGCTGTGGCAGCAAAAGCTGGACGTTTGTCTTTTTTGCTCCGGAGGTTGCCGAAAGCGAAAATAGGTGCTTTTGAGGATGGAGTCCGCAGGAAAGCAGAGAGGGCCAAATTGTCCGTGGCATTTGAAGGAGTTCCAGGAGGCAGTGAGAACCAGCATTACTTTTCCCCGCTGGCACCTTTGCTGTTGCAGCAAAAGCTGGACGTTTGTCTTATTTGCTCCGGAGGTTGCCGAAAGCGAAAACAGGTGCTTTTGAGGATGGAGTCCGCAGGAAAGCAGAGAGGGCCAAATTGTCTGTGGCATTTGAAAGGGTTCCAGGAGGCAGTGAGAACCAGCATTACTTTTCCCCGCTGGCACCTTTGCTGTGGCAGCAAAAGCTGGACGTTTGTCTTTTTTGCTCCGGAGGCTGCCAAAAGCAAAAACAGGTGCTTTTGATGATGGAGTCCACAGGAAAGCAGAGAGGGCCAAATTGTCTTTGGCATTTAAAGAGGTTCCAGGAGGCAGTGAGGACCAGCATTACTTTTCCCCGCTGGCACCTTTGCTGCGGCAGCAAAAGCTGGACGTTTGTCTTTTTACCACCGGATGGCGCCGAAAGTGAAAAAAGGCGCTTTTGAGGCTAGAGTCCGCAGGAAAGCAGAGAGGGCCAAATTGTCTGGGGCATTTGAAAGGGTTCCAGGAGGCAGTGAGAACCAGCATTCCTTTTCCCCGCTGGCACCTTTGCTGTGGCAGCAAAAGCTGGACGTTTGTCTTTTTTGCTCCGGAGGCTGCCGAAAGCGAAAACAGGTGCTTTTGAGGATGGAGTCCGCAGGAAAGCAGAGAGGGCCAAATTGTCTGTGGCATTTGAAAGGGTTCCAGGAGGCAGTGAGAACCAGCATTACTTTTCCCCGCTGCCACCTTTGCTGTGGCAGCAAAAGCTGGACGTTTGTCTTTTTTGCTCCGGAGGCTGCCGAAAGCGAAAACAGGTGCTTTTGAGGATGGAGTCCGCAGGAAAGCAGAGAGGGCCAAATTGTCTGTGGCATTTGAAAGGGTTCCAGGAGGCAGTGAGAACCAGCATTACTTTTCCCCGCTGGCACCTTTGCTGTGGCAGCAAAAGCTGGACGTTTGTCTTTTTTGCTCCGGAGGTTGCCGAAAGCGAAAATAGGTGCTTTTGAGGATGGAGTCCGCAGGAAAGCAGAGAGGGCCAAATTGTCTGTGGCATTTGAAAGGGTTCCAGGAGGCAGTGAGAACCAGCATTACTTTTCCCCGCTGGTACCTTTGCTGTGGCAGCAAAAGCTGGACGTTTGTCTTTTTTGCTCCGGAGGGCGCTGAAAGCGAAAATAGGTTCTTTTGAGGATGGAGTCCGCAGGAAAGCAGAGAGGGCCAAATTGTCTGGGGCATTTGAAAGGGTTCCAGGAGGCAGTGAGAACCAGAATTACTTTTCCCCGCTGGCACCTTTGCTGTGGCAGCAAAAGCTGGACGTTTGTCTTTTTTGCTCCGGAGGCTGCCGAAAGCGAAAACAGGTGCTTTTGAGGATGGAGTCCGCAGGAAAGCAGAGAGGGCCAAATTGTCTGTGGCATTTGAAAGGGTTCCAGGAGGCAGTGAGAACCAGCATTACTTTTCCCCGCTGGCACCTTTGCTGTGGCAGCAAAAGCTGGACGTTTGTCTTTTTTGCTCCGGAGGTTGCCGAAAGCGAAAATAGGTGCTTTTGAGGATAGAGTCCGCAGGAAAGCAGAGAGGGCCAAATTGTCCATGGCATTTGAAGGAGTTCCAGGAGGCAGTGAGAACCAGCATTACTTTTCCCCGCTGGCACCTTTGCTGTGGCAGCAAAAGCTGGACGTTTGTCTTATTTGCTCCGGAGGCTGCCGAAAGCGAAAACAGGTGCTTTTGAGGATGGAGTCCGCAGGAAAGCAGAGAGGGCCAAATTGTCTGTGGCATTTGAAAGGGTTCCAGGAGGCAGTGAGAACCAGCATTACTTTTCCCCGCTGGTACCTTTGCTGTGGCAGCAAAAGCTGGACGTTTGTCTTTTTTGCTCCGGAGGGCGCCGAAAGCGAAAATAGGTTCTTTTGAGGATGGAGTCCGCAGGAAAGCAGAGAGGGCCAAATTGTCTGTGGCATTTGAAAGGGTTCCAGGAGGCAGTGAGAACCAGCATTACTTTTCCCCGCTGGCACCTTTGCTGTGGCAGCAAAAGCTGGACGTTTGTCTTTTTTGCTCCGGAGGCTGCCGAAAGCGAAAACAGGTGCTTTTGATGATGGAGTCCGCAGGAAAGCAGAGAGGGCCAAATTGTCTTTGGCATTTAAAGAGGTTCCAGGAGGCAGCGAGGACCAGCATTACTTTTCCCCGCTGGCACCTTTGCTGCGGCAGCAAAAGCTGGACGTTTGTCTTTTTACCACCGGAGGGCGCCGAAAGTGAAAAAAGGCGCTTTTGAGGATAGAGTCCGCAGGAAAGCAGAGAGGGCCAAATTGTCTGGGGCATTTGAAAGGGTTCCAGGAGGCAGTGAGAACCAGCATTCCTTTTCCCCGCTGGCACCTTTGCTGTGGCAGCAAAAGCTGGACGTTTGTCTTTTTTGCTCCGGAGGCTGCCGAAAGCGAAAACAGGTGCTTTTGAGGATGGAGTCCGCAGGAAAGCAGAGAGGGCCAAATTGTCTGTGGCATTTGAAAGGGTTCCAGGAGGCAGTGAGAACCAGCATTACTTTTCCCCGCTGGCACCTTTGCTGTGGCAGCAAAAGCTGGACGTTTGTCTTTTTTGCTCCGGAGGCTGCCGAAAGCGAAAACAGGTGCTTTTGATGATGGAGTCCGCAGGAAAGCAGAGAGGGCCAAATTGTCTGGGGCATTTGAAAGGGTTCCAGGAGGCAGTGAGAACCAGCATTACTTTTCCCCGCTGGCACCTTTGCTGTGGCAGCAAAAGCTGGACGTTTGTCTTTTTTGCTCCGGAGGTTGCCAAAAGCGAAAACAGGTGCTTTTGAGGATGGAGTCCGCAGGAAAGCAGAGAGGGCCAAATTGTCTGTGGCATTTGAAAGGGTTCCAGGAGGCAGTGAGAACCAGCATTACTTTTCCCCGCTGGCACCTTTGCTGTGGCAGCAAAAGCTGGACGTTTGTCTTTTTTGCTCCGGAGGTTGCCGAAAGCGAAAATAGGTGCTTTTGAGGATAGAGTCCGCAGGAAAGCAGAGAGGGCCAAATTGTCTGTGGCATTTGAAAGGGTTCCAGGAGGCAGTGAGAACCAGCATTACTTTTCCCCGCTGGCACCTTTGCTGTGGCAGCAAAAGCTGGACGTTTGTCTTTTTTGCTCCGGAGGCTGCCGAAAGCGAAAACAGGTGCTTTTGAGGATGGAGTCCGCAGGAAAGCAGAGAGGGCCAAATTGTCTGTGGCATTTGAAAGGGTTCCAGGAGGCAGTGAGAACCAGCATTACTTTTCCCCGCTGGCACCTTTGCTGTGGCAGCAAAAGCTGGACGTTTGTCTTTTTTGCTCCGGAGGTTGCTGAAAGCGAAAATAGGTGCTTTTGAGGATAGAGTCCGCAGGAAAGCAGAGAGATCCAAATTGTCCGTGGCATTTGAAGGAGTTCCAGGAGGCAGTGAGAACCAGCATTACTTTTCCCCGCTGGCACCTTTGCTGTGGCAGCAAAAGCTGGACGTTTGTCTTATTTGCTCCGGAGGCTGCCGAAAGCGAAAACAGGTGCTTTTGAGGATGGAGTCCGCAGGAAAGCAGAGAGGGCCAAATTGTCTGTGGCATTTGAAAGGGTTCCAGGAGGCAGTGAGAACCAGCATTACTTTTCCCTGCTGGTACCTTTGCTGTGGCAGCAAAAGCTGGACGTTTGTCTTTTTACCACCGGATGGCGCCGAAAGTGAAAAAAGGCGCTTTTGAGGATAGAGTCCGCAGGAAAGCAGAGAGGGCCAAATTGTCTGGGGCATTTGAAAGGGTTCCAGGAGGCAGTGAGAACCAGCATTACTTTTCCCCGCTGGCACCTTTGCTGTGGCAGCAAAAGCTGGACGTTTGTCTTTTTTGCTCCGGAGGCTGCCGAAAGCGAAAACAGGTGCTTTTGAGGATGGAGTCCGCAGAAAAGCAGAGAGGGCCAAATTGTCTGTGGCATTTAAAGAGGTTCCAGGAGGCAGTGAGGACCAGCATTACTTTTCCCCGCTGGCACCTTTGCTGCGGCAGCAAAAGCTGGACGTTTGTCTTTTTACCACCGGATGGCGCCGAAAGTGAAAAAAGGCGCTTTTGAGGATAGAGTCCGCAGGAAAGCAGAGAGGGCCAAATTGTCTGTGGCATTTGAAAGGGTTCCAGGAGGCAGTGAGAACCAGCATTACTTTTCCCCGCTGGCACCTTTGCTGTGGCAGCAAAAGCTGGACGTTTGTCTTTTTTGCTCCGGAGGCTGCCGAAAGCGAAAACAGCTGCTTTTGAGGATGGAGTCCGCAGCAAAGCAGAGAGGGCCAAATTGTCTTTGGCATTTAAAGAGGTTCCAGGAGGCAGTGAGAACCAGCATTACTTTTCCCCGCTGCCACCTTTGCTGTGGCAGCAAAAGCTGGACGTTTGTCTTTTTTGCTCCGGAGGCTGCCGAAAGCGAAAATAGGTTCTTTTGAGGATGGAGTCCGCAGGAAAGCAGAGAGGGCCAAATTGTCTGTGGCATTTGAAAGGGTTCCAGGAGGCAGTGAGAACCAGCATTACTTTTCCCCGCTGGCACCTTTGCTGTGGCAGCAAAAGCTGGACGTTTGTCTTATTTGCTCCGGAGGCTGCCGAAAGCGAAAACAGCTGCTTTTGAGGATGGAGTCCGCAGCAAAGCAGAGAGGGCCAAATTGTCTTTGGCATTTAAAGAGGTTCCAGGAGGCAGTGAGAACCAGCATTACTTTTCCCCGCTGCCACCTTTGCTGTGGCAGCAAAAGCTGGACGTTTGTCTTTTTTGCTCCGGAGGCTGCCGAAAGCGAAAATAGGTTCTTTTGAGGATGGAGTCCGCAGGAAAGCAGAGAGGGCCAAATTGTCTGTGGCATTTGAAAGGGTTCCAGGAGGCAGTGAGAACCAGCATTACTTTTCCCCGCTGGCACCTTTGCTGTGGCAGCAAAAGCTGGACGTTTGTCTTATTTGCTCCGGAGGCTGCCGAAAGCGAAAACAGGTGCTTTTGAGGATGGAGTCCGCAGGAAAGCAGAGAGGGCCAAATTGTCTGTGGCATTTGAAAGGGTTCCAGGAGACAGTGAGAACCAGCATTACTTTTCCCCGCTGGCACCTTTGCTGTGGCAGCAAAAGCTGGACGTTTGTCTTTTTTGCTCCGGAGGCTGCCGAAAGCGAAAACAGGTGCTTTTGAGGATGGAGTCCGCAGGAAAGCAGAGAGGGCCAAATTGTCCGTGGCATTTGAAAGGGTTCCAGGAGGCAGTGAGAACCAGCATTACTTTTCCCCGCTGGCACCTTTGCTGTGGCAGCAAAAGCTGGACGTTTGTCTTTTTTGCTCCGGAGGCTGCCGAAAGCGAAAACAGGTGCTTTTGAGGATGGAGTCCGCAGGAAAGCAGAGAGGGCCAAATTGTCTGTGGCATTTAAAGAGGTTCCAGGAGGCAGTGAGGACCAGCATTACTTTTCCCCGCTGGCACCTTTGCTGCGGCAGCAAAAGCTGGACGTTTGTCTTTTTAACACCGGATGGCGCCGAAAGTGAAAAAAGGCGCTTTTGAGGATAGAGTCCGCAGGAAAGCAGAGAGGGCCAAATTGTCTGTGGCATTTGAAAGGGTTCCAGGAGGCAGTGAGAACCAGCATTACTTTTCCCCGCTGGCACCTTTGCTGTGGCAGCAAAAGCTGGACGTTTGTCTTTTTTGCTCCGGAGGTTGCCAAAAGCTAAAACAGGTGCTTTTGAGGATGGAGTCCGCAGGAAAGCAGAGAGGGCCAAATTGTCTGTGGCATTTGAAAAGGTTCCAGGAGGCAGTGAGAACCAGCATTACTTTTCCCCGCTGGCACCTTTGCTGTGGCAGCAAAAGCTGGACGTTTGTCTTTTTTGCTCCGGAGGCTGCCGAAAGCGAAAACAGGTGCTTTTGAGGATGGAGTCCGCAGGAAAGCAGAGAGGGCCAAATTGTCTGTGGCATTTGAAAGGGTTCCAGGAGGCAGTGAGAACCAGCATTACTTTTCCCCGCTGGTACCTTTGCTGTGGCAGCAAAAGCTGGACGTTGGTCTTTTTACCACCGGATGGCGCCGAAAGTGAAAAAGGCGCTTTTGAGTATAGAGTCCGCAGGAAAGCTGAGAGGGCCAAATTGTCTGGGGCATTTGAAAGGGTTCCAGGAGGCAGTGAGAACCAGCATTACTTTTCCCCGCTGGCACCTTTGCTGTGGCAGCAAAAGCTGGACGTTTGTCTTTTTTGCTCCGAAGGCTGCCGAAAGCGAAAACAGGTGCTTTTGAGGATGGAGTCCGCAGAAAAGCAGAGAGGGCCAAATTGTCTGTGGCATTTAAAGAGGTTCCAGGAGGCAGTGAGGACCAGCATTACTTTTCCCCGCTGGCACCTTTGCTGCGGCAGCAAAAGCTGGACGTTTGTCTTTTTACCACCGGATGGCGCCGAAAGTGAAAAAAGGCGCTTTTGAGGATAGAGTCCGCAAGAAAACAGAGAGGGCCAAATTGTCTGTGGCATTTGAAAGGGTTCCAGGAGGCAGTGAGAACCAGCATTACTTTTCCCCGCTGGCACCTTTGCTGTGGCAGCAAAAGCTGGACGTTTGTCTTTTTTGCTCCGGAGGTTGCCAAAAGCGAAAACAGGTGCTTTTGAGGATGGAGTCCGCAGGAAAGCAGAGAGGGCCAAATTGTCTGTGGCATTTGAAAGGGTTCCAGGAGGCAGTGAGAACCAGCATTACTTTTCCCCGCTGGCACCTTTGCTGTGGCAGCAAAAGCTGGACGTTTGTCTTTTTTGCTCCGGAGGTTGCCGAAAGCGAAAATAGGTGCTTTTGAGGATAGAGTCCGCAGGAAAGCAGAGAGGGCCAAATTGTCTGTGGCATTTGAAAGGGTTCCAGGAGGCAGTGAGAACCAGCATTACTTTTCCCCGCTGGCACCTTTGCTGTGGCAGCAAAAGCTGGACGTTTGTCTTTTTTGCTCCGGAGGCTGCCGAAAGCGAAAACAGGTGCTTTTGAGGATGGAGTCCGCAGGAAAGCAGAGAGGGCCAAATTGTCTGTGGCATTTGAAAGGGTTCCAGGAGGCAGTGAGAACCAGCATTACTTTTCCCCGCTGGCACCTTTGCTGTGGCAGCAAAAGCTGGACGTTTGTCTTTTTTGCTCCGGAGGTTGCTGAAAGCGAAAATAGGTGCTTTTGAGGATAGAGTCCGCAGGAAAGCAGAGAGATCCAAATTGTCCGTGGCATTTGAAGGAGTTCCAGGAGGCAGTGAGAACCAGCATTACTTTTCCCCGCTGGCACCTTTGCTGTGGCAGCAAAAGCTGGACGTTTGTCTTATTTGCTCCGGAGGCTGCCGAAAGCGAAAACAGGTGCTTTTGAGGATGGAGTCCGCAGGAAAGCAGAGAGGGCCAAATTGTCTGTGGCATTTGAAAGGGTTCCAGGAGGCAGTGAGAACCAGCATTACTTTTCCCCGCTGGTACCTTTGCTGTGGCAGCAAAAGCTGGACGTTTGTCTTTTTACCACCGGATGGCGCCGAAAGTGAAAAAAGGCGCTTTTGAGGATAGAGTCCGCAGGAAAGCAGAGAGGGCCAAATTGTCTGGGGCATTTGAAAGGGTTCCAGGAGGCAGTGAGAACCAGCATTACTTTTCCCCGCTGGCACCTTTGCTGTGGCAGCAAAAGCTGGACGTTTGTCTTTTTTGCTCCGGAGGCTGCCGAAAGCGAAAACAGGTGCTTTTGAGGATGGAGTCCGCAGAAAAGCAGAGAGGGCCAAATTGTCTGTGGCATTTAAAGAGGTTCCAGGAGGCAGTGAGGACCAGCATTACTTTTCCCCGCTGGCACCTTTGCTGCGGCAGCAAAAGCTGGACGTTTGTCTTTTTACCACCGGATGGCGCCGAAAGTGAAAAAAGGCGCTTTTGAGGATAGAGTCCGCAGCAAAGCAGAGAGGGCCAAATTGTCTGTGGCATTTGAAAGGGTTCCAGGAGGCAGTGAGAACCAGCATTACTTTTCCCCGCTGGCACCTTTGCTGTGGCAGCAAAAGCTGGACGTTTGTCTTTTTTGCTCCGGAGGCTGCCGAAAGCGAAAACAGCTGCTTTTGAGGATGGAGTCCGCAGCAAAGCAGAGAGGGCCAAATTGTCTTTGGCATTTAAAGAGGTTCCAGGAGGCAGTGAGAACCAGCATTACTTTTCCCCGCTGCCACCTTTGCTGTGGCAGCAAAAGCTGGACGTTTGTCTTTTTTGCTCCGGAGGCTGCCGAAAGCGAAAATAGGTTCTTTTGAGGATGGAGTCCGCAGGAAAGCAGAGAGGGCCAAATTGTCTGTGGCATTTGAAAGGGTTCCAGGAGGCAGTGAGAACCAGCATTACTTTTCCCCGCTGGCACCTTTGCTGTGGCAGCAAAAGCTGGACGTTTGTCTTTTTTGCTCCGGAGGCTGCCGAAAGCGAAAACAGCTGCTTTTGAGGATGGAGTCCGCAGCAAAGCAGAGAGGGCCAAATTGTCTTTGGCATTTAAAGAGGTTCCAGGAGGCAGTGAGAACCAGCATTACTTTTCCCCGCTGCCACCTTTGCTGTGGCAGCAAAAGCTGGACGTTTGTCTTTTTTGCTCCGGAGGCTGCCGAAAGCGAAAACAGCTGCTTTTGAGGATGGAGTCCGCAGGAAAGCAGAGAGGGCCAAATTGTCTGTGGCATTTGAAAGGGTTCCAGGAGGCAGTGAGAACCAGCATTACTTTTCCCCGCTGGCACCTTTGCTGTGGCAGCAAAAGCTGGACGTTTGTCTTATTTGCTCCGGAGGCTGCCGAAAGCGAAAACAGGTGCTTTTGAGGATGGAGTCCGCAGGAAAGCAGAGAGGGCCAAATTGTCTGGGGCATTTGAAAGGGTTCCAGGAGGCAGTGAGAACCAGCATTACTTTTCCCCGCTGGCACCTTTGCTGTGGCAGCAAAAGCTGGACGTTTGTCTTTTTTGCTCCGGAGGCTGCCGAAAGCGAAAACAGGTGCTTTTGAGGATGGAGTCCGCAGAAAAGCAGAGAGGGCCAAATTGTCTGTGGCATTTAAAGAGGTTCCAGGAGGCAGTGAGGACCAGCATTACTTTTCCCCGCTGGCACCTTTGCTGCGGCAGCAAAAGCTGGACGTTTGTCTTTTTACCACCGGATGGCGCCGAAAGTGAAAAAAGGCGCTTTTGAGGATAGAGTCCGCAGGAAAGCAGAGAGGGCCAAATTGTCTGTGGCATTTGAAAGGGTTCCAGGAGGCAGTGAGAACCAGCATTACTTTTCCCCGCTGGCACCTTTGCTGTGGCAGCAAAAGCTGGACGTTTGTCTTTTTTGCTCCGGAGGTTGCCAAAAGCTAAAACAGGTGCTTTTGAGGATGGAGTCCGCAGGAAAGCAGAGAGGGCCAAATTGTCTGTGGCATTTGAAAAGGTTCCAGGAGGCAGTGAGAACCAGCATTACTTTTCCCCGCTGGCACCTTTGCTGTGGCAGCAAAAGCTGGACGTTTGTCTTTTTTGCTCCGGAGGCTGCCAAAAGCGAAAACAGGTGCTTTTGATGATGGAGTCCACAGGAAAGCAGAGAGGGCCAAATTGTCTTTGGCATTTGAAAGAGGTTCCAGGAGGCAGTGAGGACCAGCATTACTTTTCCCCGCTGGCACCTTTGCTGCGGCAGCAAAAGCTGGACGTTTGTCTTTTTACCACCGGATGGCGCCGAAAGTGAAAAAAGGCGCTTTTGAGGATAGAGTCCGCAGGAAAGCAGAGAGGGCCAAATTGTCTGTGGCATTTGAAAGGGTTCCAGGAGGCAGTGAGAACCAGCATTACTTTTCCCCGCTGGCACCTTTGCTGTGGCAGCAAAAGCTGGACGTTTGTCTTTTTTGCTCGGGAGGCTGCCGAAAGCGAAAACAGGTGCTTTTGAGGATGGAGTCCGCAGGAAAGCAGAGAGGGCCAAATTGTCTGTGGCATTTGAAAGGGTTCCAGGAGGCAGTGAGAACCAGCATTACTTTTCCCCGCTGGCACCTTTGCTGTGGCAGCAAAAGCTGGACGTTTGTCTTTTTTGCTCCGGAGGCTGCCGAAAGCGAAAACAGGTGCTTTTGAGGATGGAGTCCGCAGGAAAGCAGAGAGGGCCAAATTGTCTGTGGCATTTGAAAGGGTTCCAGGAGGCAGTGAGAACGAGCATTACTTTTCCCCGCTGGCACCTTTGCTGTGGCAGCAAAAGCTGGACGTTTGTTTTTTTTGCTCCGGAGGTTACCGAAAGCGAAAATAGGTGCTTTTGAGGATGGAGTCCGCAGCAAAGCAGAGAGGGCCAAATTGTCTGTGGCATTTGAAAGGGTTCCAGGAGGCAGTGAGAACCAGCATTACTTTTCCCCGCTGGTACCTTTGCTGTGGCAGCAAAAGCTGGACGTTTGTCTTTTTTGCTCCGGAGGTTGCTGAAAGCGAAAATAGGTGCTTTTGAGGATAGAGTCCGCAGGAAAGCAGAGAGACCCAAATTGTCCGTGGCATTTGAAGGAGTTCCAGGAGGCAGTGAGAACCAGCATTACTTTTCCCCGCTGGCACCTTTGCTGTGGCAGCAAAAGCTGGACGTTTGTCTTATTTGCTCCGGAGGCTGCCGAAAGCGAAAACAGGTGCTTTTGAGGATGGAGTCCGCAGGAAAGCAGAGAGGGCCAAATTGTCTGTGGCATTTGAAAGGGTTCCAGGAGGCAGTGAGAACCAGCATTACTTTTCCCCGCTGGTACCTTTGCTGTGGCAGCAAAAGCTGGACGTTGGTCTTTTTACCACCGGATGGCGCCGAAAGTGAAAAAAGGCGCTTTTGAGGATAGAGTCCGCAGGAAAGCTGAGAGGGCCAAATTGTCTGGGGCATTTGAAAGGGTTCCAGGAGGCAGTGAGAACCAGCATTACTTTTCCCCGCTGGCACCTTTGCTGTGGCAGCAAAAGCTGGACGTTTGTCTTTTTTGCTCCGAAGGCTGCCGAAAGCGAAAACAGGTGCTTTTGAGGATGGAGTCCGCAGAAAAGCAGAGAGGGCCAAATTGTCTGTGGCATTTAAAGAGGTTCCAGGAGGCAGTGAGGACCAGCATTACTTTTCCCCGCTGGCACCTTTGCTGCGGCAGCAAAAGCTGGACGTTTGTCTTTTTACCACCGGATGGCGCCGAAAGTGAAAAAAGGCGCTTTTGAGGATAGAGTCCGCAGGAAAGCAGAGAGGGCCAAATTGTCTGTGGCATTTGAAAGGGTTCCAGGAGGCAGTGAGAACCAGCATTACTTTTCCCCGCTGGCACCTTTGCTGTGGCAGCAAAAGCTGGACGTTTGTCTTTTTTTGCTCCGGAGGCTGCCGAAAGCGAAAACAGCTGCTTTTGAGGATGGAGTCCGCAGGAAAGCAGAGAGGGCCAAATTGTCTGTGGCATTTGAAAGGGTTCCAGGAGGCAGTGAGAACCAGCATTACTTTTCCCCGCTGGCACCTTTGCTGTGGCAGCAAAAGCTGGACGTTTGTCTTTTTTGCTCCGGAGGCTGCCGAAAGCGAAAACAGGTGCTTTTGAGGATGGAGTCCGCAGGAAAGCAGAGAGGGCCAAATTGTCTGTGGCATTTGAAAGGGTTCCAGGAGGCAGTGAGAACCAGCATTACTTTTCCCCGCTGGCACCTTTGCTGTGGCAGCAAAAGCTGGACGTTTGTCTTTTTTGCTCCGGAGGCTGCCGAAAGCGAAAACAGGTGCTTTTGAGGATGGAGTCCGCAGGAAAGCAGAGAGGGCCAAATTGTCTGTGGCATTTGAAGAGGTTCCAGGAGGCAGTGAGAACCAGCATTACTTTTCCCCGCTGGTACCTTTGCTGTGGCAGCAAAAGCTGGACGTTTGTCTTTTTTGCTCCGGAGGGCGCCGAAAGCAAAAATAGGTTCTTTTGAGGATGGAGTCCGCAGGAAAGCAGAGAGGGCCAAATTGTCTGTGGCATTTGAAAGGGTTCCAGGAGGCAGTGAGAACCAGCATTACTTTTCCCCGCTGGCACCTTTGCTGTGGCAGCAAAAGCTGGACGTTTGTTCTTTTTTGCTCCGGAGGTTGCCGAAAGCGAAAATAGGTGCTTTTGAGGATGGAGTCCGCAGGAAAGCAGAGAGAGCCAAATTGTCCGTGGCATTTGAAGGAGTTCCAGGAGGCAGTGAGAACCAGCATTACTTTCCCCGCTGGCACCTTTGCTGTGGCAGCAAAAGCTGGACGTTTGTCTTTTTTGCTCCGGAGGCTGCCGAAAGCGAAAACAGGTGCTTTTGAGGATGGAGTCCACAGGAAAGCAGAGAGGGCCAAATTGTCTGTGGCATTTGAAAGGGTTCCAGGAGGCAGTGAGAACCAGCATTACTTTTCCCCGCTGGCACCTTTGCTGTGGCAGCAAAAGCTGGACGTTTGTCTTTTTTGCTCCGGAGGCTGCCGAAAGCGAAAACAGCTGCTTTTGAGGATGGAGTCCGCAGGAAAGCAGAGAGGGCCAAATTGTCTGTGGCATTTGAAAGGGTTCCAGGAGGCAGTGAGAACCAGCATTACTTTTCCCCGCTGGCACCTTTGCTGTGGCAGCAAAAGCTGGACGTTTGTTTTTTTTGCTCCGGAGGTTGCCGAAAGCGAAAACAGGTGCTTTTGAGGATGGAGTCCGCAGCAAAGCAGAGAGGGCCAAATTGTCTGTGGCATTTGAAAGGGTTCCAGGAGGCAGTGAGAACCAGCATTACTTTTCCCCGCTGGTACCTTTGCTGTGGCAGCAAAAGCTGGACGTTTGTCTTTTTTGCTCCGGAGGTTGCTGAAAGCGGGTGCTTTTGAGGATAGAGTCCGCAGGAAAGCAGAGAGACCCAAATTGTCCGTGGCATTTGAAGGAGTTCCAGGAGGCAGTGAGAACCAGCATTACTTTTCCCCGCTGGCACCTTTGCTGTGGCAGCAAAAGCTGGACGTTTGTCTTATTTGCTCCGGAGGCTGCCGAAAGCGAAAACAGGTGCTTTTGAGGATGGAGTCCGCAGGAAAGCAGAGAGGGCCAAATTGTCTGTGGCATTTGAAAGGGTTCCAGGAGGCAGTGAGAACCAGCATTACTTTTCCCCGCTGGTACCTTTGCTGTGGCAGCAAAAGCTGGACGTTGGTCTTTTTACCACCGGATGGCGCCGAAAGTGAAAAAAGGCGCTTTTGAGGATAGAGTCCGCAGGAAAGCTGAGAGGGCCAAATTGTCTGGGGCATTTGAAAGGGTTCCAGGAGGCAGTGAGAACCAGCATTACTTTTCCCCGCTGGCACCTTTGCTGCTGCAGCAAAAGCTGGACGTTTGTCTTTTTTGCTCCGAAGGCTGCCGAAAGCGAAAACAGGTGCTTTTGAGGATGGAGTCCGCAGAAAAGCAGAGAGGGCCAAATTGTCTGTGGCATTTAAAAAGGTTCCAGGAGGCAGTGAGGACCAGCATTACTTTTCCCCGCTGGCACCTTTGCTGCGGCAGCAAAAGCTGGACGTTTGTCTTTTTACCACCGGATGGCGCCGAAAGTGAAAAAAGGCGCTTTTGAGGATAGAGTCCGCAGGAAAGCAGAGAGGGCCAAATTGTCTGTGGCATTTGAAAGGGTTCCAGGAGGCAGTGAGAACCAGCATTACTTTTCCCCGCTGGCACCTTTGCTGTGGCAGCAAAAGCTGGACGTTTGTCTTTTTTTGCTCCGGAGGCTGCCGAAAGCGAAAACAGCTGCTTTTGAGGATGGAGTCCGCAGGAAAAGCAGAGAGGGCCAAATTGTCTGTGGCATTTGAAAGGGTTCCAGGAGGCAGTGAGAACCAGCATTACTTTTCCCCGCTGGCACCTTTGCTGTGGCAGCAAAAGCTGGGACGTTTTGTCTTTTTTGCTCCGGAGGCTGCCGAAAGCGAAAACAGGTGCTTTTGAGGATGGAGTCCGCAGGAAAGCAGAAGAGGGCCAAATTGTCTGTGGCATTTGAAAGGGTTCCAGGAGCAGTGAGAACCAGCATTACTTTCCCCGCTGGCACCTTTGCTGTGGCAGCAAAAGCTGGACGTTTTGTCTTTTTTGCTCCGGAGGCTGCCGAAAGCGAAAACAGGTGCTTTTGAGGATGGAGTCCGCAGGAAAGCAGAGAGGGCCAAATTGTCTGTGGCATTTGAAGAGGTTCCAGGAGGCAGTGAGAACCAGCATTACTTTTCCCCGCTGGTACCTTTGTCTGTGGCAGCAAAAGCTGGACGTTTGTCTTTTTTGCTCCGGAGGGCGCCGAAAGCAAAAATAGGTTCTTTTGAGGATGGAGTCCGCAGGAAAGCAGAGAGGGCCAAATTGTCTGTGGCATTGAAAGGGTTCCAGGAGGCAGTGAGAACCAGCATTACTTTTCCCCGCTGGCACCTTTGCTGTGGCAGCAAAAGCTGGACGTTTGTCTTATTTGCTCCGGAGGCTGCCGAAAGCGAAAACAGGTGCTTTTGAGGATGGAGTCCGCAGGAAAGCAGAGAGGGCCAAATTGTCTGGGGCATTTGAAAGGGTTCCAGGAGGCAGTGAGAACCAGCATTACTTTTCCCCGCTGGCACCTTTGCTGTGGCAGCAAAAGCTGGACGTTTGTCTTTTTTGCTCCGGAGGCTGCCGAAAGCGAAAACAGGTGCTTTTGAGGATGGAGTCCGCAGAAAAGCAGAGAGGGCCAAATTGTCTGTGGCATTTAAAGAGGTTCCAGGAGGCAGTGAGGACCAGCATTACTTTTCCCCGCTGGCACCTTTGCTGCGGCAGCAAAAGCTGGACGTTTGTCTTTTTACCACCGGATGGCGCCGAAAGTGAAAAAAGGCGCTTTTGAGGATAGAGTCCGCAGGAAAGCAGAGAGGGCCAAATTGTCTGTGGCATTTGAAAGGGTTCCAGGAGGCAGTGAGAACCAGCATTACTTTTCCCCGCTGGCACCTTTGCTGTGGCAGCAAAAGCTGGACGTTTGTCTTTTTTGCTCCGGAGGTTGCCAAAAGCTAAAACAGGTGCTTTTGAGGATGGAGTCCGCAGGAAAGCAGAGAGGGCCAAATTGTCTGTGGCATTTGAAAAGGTTCCAGGAGGCAGTGAGAACCAGCATTACTTTTCCCCGCTGGCACCTTTGCTGTGGCAGCAAAAGCTGGACGTTTGTCTTTTTTGCTCCGGAGGCTGCCAAAAGCGAAAACAGGTGCTTTTGATGATGGAGTCCACAGGAAAGCAGAGAGGGCCAAATTGTCTTTGGCATTTGAAAGAGGTTCCAGGAGGCAGTGAGGACCAGCATTACTTTTCCCCGCTGGCACCTTTGCTGCGGCAGCAAAAGCTGGACGTTTGTCTTTTTACCACCGGATGGCGCCGAAAGTGAAAAAAGGCGCTTTTGAGGATAGAGTCCGCAGGAAAGCAGAGAGGGCCAAATTGTCTGTGGCATTTGAAAGGGTTCCAGGAGGCAGTGAGAACCAGCATTACTTTTCCCCGCTGGCACCTTTGCTGTGGCAGCAAAAGCTGGACGTTTGTCTTTTTTGCTCCGGAGGCTGCCGAAAGCGAAAACAGGTGCTTTTGAGGATGGAGTCCGCAGGAAAGCAGAGAGGGCCAAATTGTCTGTGGCATTTGAAAGGGTTCCAGGAGGCAGTGAGAACCAGCATTACTTTTCCCCGCTGGCACCTTTGCTGTGGCAGCAAAAGCTGGACGTTTGTCTTTTTTGCTCCGGAGGCTGCCGAAAGCGAAAACAGGTGCTTTTGAGGATGGAGTCCGCAGGAAAGCAGAGAGGGCCAAATTGTCTGTGGCATTTGAAAGGGTTCCAGGAGGCAGTGAGAACGAGCATTACTTTTCCCCGCTGGCACCTTTGCTGTGGCAGCAAAAGCTGGACGTTTGTTTTTTTTGCTCCGGAGGTTGCCGAAAGCGAAAATAGGTGCTTTTGAGGATGGAGTCCGCAGCAAAGCAGAGAGGGCCAAATTGTCTGTGGCATTTGAAAGGGTTCCAGGAGGCAGTGAGAACCAGCATTACTTTTCCCCGCTGGTACCTTTGCTGTGGCAGCAAAAGCTGGACGTTTGTCTTTTTTGCTCCGGAGGTTGCTGAAAGCGAAAATAGGTGCTTTTGAGGATAGAGTCCGCAGGAAAGCAGAGAGACCCAAATTGTCCGTGGCATTTGAAGGAGTTCCAGGAGGCAGTGAGAACCAGCATTACTTTTGCCCGCTGGCACCTTTGCTGTGGCAGCAAAAGCTGGACGTTTGTCTTATTTGCTCCGGAGGCTGCCGAAAGCGAAAACAGGTGCTTTTGAGGATGGAGTCCGCAGGAAAGCAGAGAGGGCCAAATTGTCTGTGGCATTTGAAAGGGTTCCAGGAGGCAGTGAGAACCAGCATTACTTTTCCCCGCTGGTACCTTTGCTGTGGCAGCAAAAGCTGGACGTTGGTCTTTTTACCACCGGATGGCGCCGAAAGTGAAAAAAGGCGCTTTTGAGGATAGAGTCCGCAGGAAAGCTGAGAGGGCCAAATTGTCTGGGGCATTTGAAAGGGTTCCAGGAGGCAGTGAGAACCAGCATTACTTTTCCCCGCTGGCACCTTTGCTGTGGCAGCAAAAGCTGGACGTTTGTCTTTTTTGCTCCGAAGGCTGCCGAAAGCGAAAACAGGTGCTTTTGAGGATGGAGTCCGCAGAAAAGCAGAGAGGGCCAAATTGTCTGTGGCATTTAAAGAGGTTCCAGGAGGCAGTGAGGACCAGCATTACTTTTCCCCGCTGGCACCTTTGCTGCGGCAGCAAAAGCTGGACGTTTGTCTTTTTACCACCGGATGGCGCCGAAAGTGAAAAAAGGCGCTTTTGAGGATAGAGTCCGCAGGAAAGCAGAGAGGGCCAAATTGTCTGTGGCATTTGAAAGGGTTCCAGGAGGCAGTGAGAACCAGCATTACTTTTCCCCGCTGGCACCTTTGCTGTGGCAGCAAAAGCTGGACGTTTGTCTTTTTTGCTCCGGAGGCTGCCGAAAGCGAAAACAGCTGCTTTTGAGGATGGAGTCCGCAGGAAAGCAGAGAGGGCCAAATTGTCTGTGGCATTTGAAAGGGTTCCAGGAGGCAGTGAGAACCAGCATTACTTTTCCCCGCTGGCACCTTTGCTGTGGCAGCAAAAGCTGGACGTTTGTCTTTTTTGCTCCGGAGGCTGCCGAAAGTGAAAACAGGTGCTTTTGAGGATGGAGTCCGCAGGAAAGCAGAGAGGGCCAAATTGTCTGTGGCATTTGAAGAGGTTCCAGGAGGCAGTGAGAACCAGCATTACTTTTCCCCGCTGGTACCTTTGCTGTGGCAGCAAAAGCTGGACGTTTGTCTTTTTTGCTCCGGAGGGCGCCGAAAGCAAAAATAGGTTCTTTTGAGGATGGAGTCCGCAGGAAAGCAGAGAGGGCCAAATTGTCTGTGGCATTTGAAAGGGTTCCAGGAGGCAGTGAGAACCAGCATTACTTTTCCCCGCTGGCACCTTTGCTGTGGCAGCAAAAGCTGGACGTTTGTCTTATTTGCTCCGGAGGCTGCCGAAAGCGAAAACAGGTGCTTTTGAGGATGGAGTCCGCAGGAAAGCAGAGAGGGCCAAATTGTCTGGGGCATTTGAAAGGGTTCCAGGAGGCAGTGAGAACCAGCATTACTTTTCCCCGCTGGCACCTTTGCTGTGGCAGCAAAAGCTGGACGTTTGTCTTTTTTGCTCCGGAGGCTGCCGAAAGCGAAAACAGGTGCTTTTGAGGATGGAGTCCGCAGAAAAGCAGAGAGGGCCAAATTGTCTGTGGCATTTAAAGAGGTTCCAGGAGGCAGTGACGACCAGCATTACTTTTCCCCGCTGGCACCTTTGCTGCGGCAGCAAAAGCTGGACGTTTGTCTTTTTACCACCGGATGGCGCCGAAAGTGAAAAAAGGCGCTTTTGAGGATAGAGTCCGCAGGAAAGCAGAGAGGGCCAAATTGTCTGTGGCATTTGAAAGGGTTCCAGGAGGCAGTGAGAACCAGCATTACTTTTCCCCGCTGGCACCTTTGCTGTGGCAGCAAAAGCTGGACGTTTGTCTTTTTTGCTCCGGAGGTTGCCAAAAGCTAAAACAGGTGCTTTTGAGGATGGAGTCCGCAGGAAAGCAGAGAGGGCCAAATTGTCTGTGGCATTTGAAAAGGTTCCAGGAGGCAGTGAGAACCAGCATTACTTTTCCCCGCTGGCACCTTTGCTGTGGCAGCAAAAGCTGGACGTTTGTCTTTTTTGCTCCGGAGGCTGCCAAAAGCGAAAACAGGTGCTTTTGATGATGGAGTCCACAGGAAAGCAGAGAGGGCCAAATTGTCTTTGGCATTTGAAAGAGGTTCCAGGAGGCAGTGAGGACCAGCATTACTTTTCCCCGCTGGCACCTTTGCTGCGGCAGCAAAAGCTGGACGTTTGTCTTTTTACCACCGGATGGCGCCGAAAGTGAAAAAAGGCGCTTTTGAGGATAGAGTCCGCAGGAAAGCAGAGAGGGCCAAATTGTCTGTGGCATTTGAAAGGGTTCCAGGAGGCAGTGAGAACCAGCATTACTTTTCCCCGCTGGCACCTTTGCTGTGGCAGCAAAAGCTGGACGTTTGTCTTTTTTGCTCCGGAGGCTGCCGAAAGCGAAAACAGGTGCTTTTGAGGATGGAGTCCGCAGGAAAGCAGAGAGGGCCAAATTGTCTGTGGCATTTGAAAGGGTTCCAGGAGGCAGTGAGAACCAGCATTACTTTTCCCCGCTGGCACCTTTGCTGTGGCAGCAAAAGCTGGACGTTTGTCTTTTTTGCTCCGGAGGCTGCCGAAAGCGAAAACAGGTGCTTTTGAGGATGGAGTCCGCAGGAAAGCAGAGAGGGCCAAATTGTCTGTGGCATTTGAAAGGGTTCCAGGAGGCAGTGAGAACGAGCATTACTTTCCCCGCTGGCACCTTTGCTGTGGCAGCAAAAGCTGGACGTTTGTTTTTTTTGCTCCGGAGGTTGCCGAAAGCGAAAATAGGTGCTTTTGAGGATGGAGTCCGCAGCAAAGCAGAGAGGGCCAAATTGTCTGTGGCATTTGAAAGGGTTCCAGGAGGCAGTGAGAACCAGCATTACTTTTCCCCGCTGGTACCTTTGCTGTGGCAGCAAAAGCTGGACGTTTGTCTTTTTTGCTCCGGAGGTTGCTGAAAGCGAAAATAGGTGCTTTTGAGGATAGAGTCCGCAGGAAAGCAGAGAGACCCAAATTGTCCGTGGCATTTGAAGGAGTTCCAGGAGGCAGTGAGAACCAGCATTACTTTTCCCCGCTGGCACCTTTGCTGTGGCAGCAAAAGGTGGACGTTTGTCTTTTTTGCTCCGGAGGCTGCCGAAAGCGAAAACAGGTGCTTTTGAGGATGGAGTCCGCAGGAAAGCAGAGAGGGCCAAATTGTCTGTGGCATTTGAAAGGGTTCCAGGAGGCAGTGAGAACCAGCATTACTTTTCCCCGCTGGTACCTTTGCTGTGGCAGCAAAAGCTGGACGTTGGTCTTTTTACCACCGGATGGCGCCGAAAGTGAAAAAAGGCGCTTTTGAGGATAGAGTCCGCAGGAAAGCTGAGAGGGCCAAATTGTCTGGGGCATTTGAAAGGGTTCCAGGAGGCAGTGAGAACCAGCATTACTTTTCCCCGCTGGCACCTTTGCTGTGGCAGCAAAAGCTGGACGTTTGTCTTTTTTGCTCCGAAGGCTGCCGAAAGCGAAAACAGGTGCTTTTGAGGATGGAGTCCGCAGAAAAGCAGAGAGGGCCAAATTGTCTGTGGCATTTAAAGAGGTTCCAGGAGGCAGTGAGGACCAGCATTACTTTTCCCCGCTGGCACCTTTGCTGCGGCAGCAAAAGCTGGACGTTTGTCTTTTTACCACCGGATGGCGCCGAAAGTGAAAAAAGGCGCTTTTGAGGATAGAGTCCGCAGGAAAGCAGAGAGGGCCAAATTGTCTGTGGCATTTGAAAGGGTTCCAGGAGGCAGTGAGAACCAGCATTACTTTTCCCCGCTGGCACCTTTGCTGTGGCAGCAAAAGCTGGACGTTTGTCTTTTTTGCTCCGGAGGCTGCCGAAAGCGAAAACAGCTGCTTTTGAGGATGGAGTCCGCAGGAAAGCAGAGAGGGCCAAATTGTCTGTGGCATTTGAAAGGGTTCCAGGAGGCAGTGAGAACCAGCATTACTTTTCCCCGCTGGCACCTTTGCTGTGGCAGCAAAAGCTGGACGTTTGTCTTTTTTGCTCCGGAGGCTGCCGAAAGCGAAAACAGGTGCTTTTGAGGATGGAGTCCGCAGGAAAGCAGAGAGGGCCAAATTGTCTGTGGCATTTGAAAGGGTTCCAGGAGGCAGTGAGAACCAGCATTACTTTTCCCCGCTGGCACCTTTGCTGTGGCAGCAAAAGCTGGACGTTTGTCTTTTTTGCTCCGGAGGCTGCCGAAAGCGAAAACAGGTGCTTTTGAGGATGGAGTCCGCAGGAAAGCAGAGAGGGCCAAATTGTCTGTGGCATTTGAAGAGGTTACAGGAGGCAGTGAGAACCAGCATTACTTTTCCCCGCTGGTACCTTTGCTGTGGCAGCAAAAGCTGGACGTTTGTCTTTTTTGCTCCGGAGGGCGCCGAAAGCAAAAATAGGTTCTTTTGAGGATGGAGTCCGCAGGAAAGCAGAGAGGGCCAAATTGTCTGTGGCATTTGAAAGGGTTCCAGGAGGCAGTGAGAACCAGCATTACTTTTCCCCGCTGGCACCTTTGCTGCGGCAGCAAAAGCTGGACGTTTGTCTTTTTTGCTCCGGAGGTTGCCGAAAGCGAAAATAGGTGCTTTTGAGGATGGAGTCCGCAGGAAAGCAGAGAGAGCCAAATTGTCCGTGGCATTTGAAGGAGTTCCAGGAGGCAGTGAGAACCAGCATTACTTTTCCCCGCTGGCACCTTTGCTGTGGCAGCAAAAGCTGGACGTTTGTCTTTTTTGCTCCGGAGGCTGCCGAAAGCGAAAACAGGTGCTTTTGAGGATGGAGTCCACAGGAAAGCAGAGAGGGCCAAATTGTCTGTGGCATTTGAAAGGGTTCCAGGAGGCAGTGAGAACCAGCATTACTTTTCCCCGCTGGCACCTTTGCTGTGGCAGCAAAAGCTGGACGTTTGTCTTTTTTGCTCCGGAGGCTGCCGAAAGCGAAAACAGCTGCTTTTGAGGATGGAGTCCGCAGGAAAGCAGAGAGGGCCAAATTGTCTGTGGCATTTGAAAGGGTTCCAGGAGGCAGTGAGAACCAGCATTACTTTTCCCCGCTGGCACCTTTGCTGTGGCAGCAAAAGCTGGACGTTTGTTTTTTTTGCTCCGGAGGTTGCCGAAAGCGAAAACAGGTGCTTTTGAGGATGGAGTCCACAGGAAAGCAGAGAGGGCCAAATTGTCTGTGGCATTTGAAAGGGTTCCAGGAGGCAGTGAGAACCAGCATTACTTTTCCCCGCTGGTACCTTTGCTGTGGCAGCAAAAGCTGGACGTTTGTCTTTCTTGCTCCGGAGGTTGCTGAAAGCGAAAATAGGTGCTTTTGAGGATAGAGTCCGCAGGAAAGCAGAGAGACCCAAATTGTCCGTGGCATTTGAAGGAGTTCCAGGAGGCAGTGAGAACCAGCATTACTTTTCCCCGCTGGCACCTTTGCTGTGGCAGCAAAAGCTGGACGTTTGTCTTATTTGCTCCGGAGGCTGCCGAAAGCGAAAACAGGTGCTTTTGAGGATGGAGTCCGCAGGAAAGCAGAGAGGGCCAAATTGTCTGTGGCATTTGAAAGGGTTCCAGGAGGCAGTGAGAACCAGCATTACTTTTCCCCGCTGGTACCTTTGCTGTGGCAGCAAAAGCTGGACGTTGGTCTTTTTACCACCGGATGGCGCCGAAAGTGAAAAAAGGCGCTTTTGAGGATAGAGTCCGCAGGAAAGCTGAGAGGGCCAAATTGTCTGGGGCATTTGAAAGGGTTCCAGGAGGCAGTGAGAACCAGCATTACTTTTCCCCGCTGGCACCTTTGCTGCTGCAGCAAAAGCTGGACGTTTGTCTTTTTTGCTCCGAAGGCTGCCGAAAGCGAAAACAGGTGCTTTTGAGGATGGAGTCCGCAGAAAAGCAGAGAGGGCCAAATTGTCTGTGGCATTTAAAAAGGTTCCAGGAGGCAGTGAGGACCAGCATTACTTTTCCCCGCTGGCACCTTTGCTGCGGCAGCAAAAGCTGGACGTTTGTCTTTTTACCACCGGATGGCGCCGAAAGTGAAAAAAGGCGCTTTTGAGGATAGAGTCCGCAGGAAAGCAGAGAGGGCCAAATTGTCTGTGGCATTTGAAAGGGTTCCAGGAGGCAGTGAGAACCAGCATTACTTTTCCCCGCTGGCACCTTTGCTGTGGCAGCAAAAGCTGGACGTTTGTCTTTTTTGCTCCGGAGGCTGCCGAAAGCGAAAACAGCTGCTTTTGAGGATGGAGTCCGCAGGAAAGCAGAGAGGGCCAAATTGTCTGTGGCATTTGAAAGGGTTCCAGGAGGCAGTGAGAACCAGCATTACTTTTCCCCGCTGGCACCTTTGCTGTGGCAGCAAAAGCTGGACGTTTGTCTTTTTTGCTCCGGAGGCTGCCGAAAGCGAAAACAGGTGCTTTTGAGGATGGAGTCCGCAGGAAAGCAGAGAGGGCCAAATTGTCTGTGGCATTTGAAAGGGTTCCAGGAGGCAGTGAGAACCAGCATTACTTTTCCCCGCTGGCACCTTTGCTGTGGCAGCAAAAGCTGGACGTTTGTCTTTTTTGCTCCGGAGGCTGCCGAAAGCGAAAACAGGTGCTTTTGAGGATGGAGTCCGCAGGAAAGCAGAGAGGGCCAAATTGTCTGTGGCATTTGAAGAGGTTCCAGGAGGCAGTGAGAACCAGCATTACTTTTCCCCGCTGGCACCTTTGCTGTGGCAGCAAAAGCTGGACGTTTGTCTTTTTTGCTCCGGAGGGCGCCGAAAGCAAAAATAGGTTCTTTTGAGGATGGAGTCCGCAGGAAAGCAGAGAGGGCCAAATTGTCTGTGGCATTTGAAAGGGTTCCAGGAGGCAGTGAGAACCAGCATTACTTTTCCCCGCTGGCACCTTTGCTGTGGCAGCAAAAGCTGGACGTTTGTCTTTTTTGCTCCGGAGGCTGCCGAAAGCGAAAACAGCTGCTTTTGAGGATGGAGTCCGCAGGAAAGCAGAGAGGGCCAAATTGTCTGTGGCATTTGAAAGGGTTCCAGGAGGCAGTGAGAACCAGCATTACTTTTCCCCGCTGGCACCTTTGCTGTGGCAGCAAAAGCTGGACGTTTGTCTTTTTTGCTCCGGAGGCTGCCGAAAGCGAAAACAGGTGCTTTTGAGGATGGAGTCCGCAGGAAAGCAGAGAGGGCCAAATTGTCTGTGGCATTTGAAAGGGTTCCAGGAGGCAGTGAGAACCAGCATTACTTTTCCCCGCTGGCACCTTTGCTGTGGCAGCAAAATCTGGACGTTTGTCTTTTTTGCTCCGGAGGGCGCCGAAAGCGAAAATAGGTTCTTTTGAGGATGGAGTCCGCAGGAAAGCAGAGAGGGCCAAATTGTCTGTGGCATTTGAAAGGGTTCCAGGAGGCAGTGAGAACCAGCATTACTTTTCCCCGCTGGCACCTTTGCTGTGGCAGCAAAAGCTGGACGTTTGTCTTTTTTGCTCCGGAGGCTGCCGAAAGCGAAAACAGGTGCTTTTGAGGATGGAGTCCGCAGGAAAGCAGAGAGGGCCAAATTGTCCGTGGCATTTTAAAGGGTTCCAGGAGGCAGTGAGAACCAGCATTACTTTTCCCCGCTGGCACCTTTGCTGTGGCAGCAAAAGCTGGACGTTTGTCTTTTTTGCTCCGGAGGCTGCACAAAGCGAAAACAGGTGCTTTTGAGGATGGAGTCCGCAGGAAAGCAGAGAGGGCCAAATTGTCTTTGGCATTTAAAGAGGTTCCAGGAGGCAGTGAGAACCAGCATTACTTTTCCCCGCTGCCACGTTTGCTGTGGCAGCAAAAGCTGGACGTTTGTCTTTTTTGCTCCGGAGGCTGCCGAAAGCGAAAACAGCTGCTTTTGAGGATGGAGTCCGCAGGAAAGCAGAGAGGGCCAAATTGTCTGTGGCATTTGAAAGGGTTCCAGGAGGCAGTGAGAACCAGCATTACTTTTCCCCGCTGGCACCTTTGCTGTGGCAGCAAAAGCTGGACGTTTGTCTTTTTTGCTCCGGAGGCTGCCGAAAGCGAAAACAGCTGCTTTTGAGGATGGAGTCCGCAGGAAAGCAGAGAGGGCCAAATTGTCTTTGGCATTTAAAGAGGTTCCAGGAGGCAGTGAGGACAAGCATTACTTTTCCCTGCTGGCACCTTTGCTGCGGCAGCAAAAGCTGGACGTTTGTCTTTTTACCACCGGATGGCGCCGAAAGTGAAAAAAGGCGCTTTTGAGGATAGAGTACGCAGGAAAGCAGAGAGGGCCAAATTGTCTGTGGCATTTGAAAGGGTTCCAGGAGGCAGTGAGAACCAGCATTACTTTTCCCCGCTGGCACCTTTGCTGTGGCAGCAAAAGCTGGACGTTTGTCTTTTTTGCTCCGGAGGTTGCCAAAAGCGAAAACAGCTGCTTTTGAGGATGGAGTCCGCAGGAAAGCAGAGAGGGCCAAATTGTCTGTGGCATTTGAAAGGGTTCCAGGAGGCAGTGAGAACCAGCATTACTTTTCCCCGCTGGCACCTTTGCTGTGGCAGCAAAAGCTGGACGTTTGTCTTATTTGCTCCGGAGGCTGCCGAAAGCGAAAACAGGTGCTTTTGAGGATGGAGTCCGCAGCAAAGCAGAGAGGGCCAAATTGTCTGTGGCATTTGAAAGGGTTCCAGGAGGCAGTGAGAACCAGCATTACTTTTCCCCGCTGGCACCTTTGCTGTAGCAGCAAAAGCTGGACGTTTGTCTTTTTTGCTCCGGAGGCTGCCGAAAGCGAAAACAGGTGCTTTTGAGGATGGAGTCCGCAGGAAAGCAGAGAGGGCCAAATTGTCCGTGGCATTTGAAAGGGTTCCAGGAGGCAGTGAGAACCAGCATTACTTTTCCCCGCTGGCACCTTTGCTGTGGCAGCAAAAGCTGGACGTTTGTCTTTTTTGCTCCGGAGGCTGCCGAAAGCGAAAACAGCTGCTTTTGAGGATGGAGTCCGCAGGAAAGCAGAGAGGGCCAAATTGTCTTTGGCATTTAAAGAGGTTCCAGGAGGCAGTGAGGACCAGCATTACTTTTCCCCGCTGGCACCTTTGCTGCGGCAGCAAAAGCTGGACGTTTGTCTTTTTACCACCGGATGGCGCCGAAAGTGAAAAAAGGCGCTTTTGAGGATAGAGTCCGCAGGAAAGCAGAGAGGGCCAAATTGTCTGTGGCATTTGAAAGGGTTCCAGGAGGCAGTGAGAACCAGCATTACTTTTCCCCGCTGGCACCTTTGCTGTGGCAGCAAAAGCTGGACGTTTGTCTTTTTTGCTCCGGAGGTTGCCAAAAGCGAAAACAGCTGCTTTTGAGGATGGAGTCCGCAGGAAAGCAGAGAGGGCCAAATTGTCTGTGGCATTTGAAAAGGTTCCAGGAGGCAGTGAGAACCAGCATTACTTTTCCCCGCTGGCACCTTTGCTGTGGCAGCAAAAGCTGGACGTTTATCACTTTTGCTCCGGAGGTTGCCGAAAGCGAAAACAGGTGCTTTTGAGGATGGAGTCCGCAGGAAAGCAAAGAGATCCAAATTGTCCGTGGCATTTGATGGAGTTGCAGGAGGCAGTGAGAACCAGCATTACTTTTCCCCGCTGGCACCTTTGCTGTGGCAGCAAAAGCTGGACGTTTGTCTTATTTGCTCCGGAGGCTGCCGAAAGCGAAAACAGGTGCTTTTGAGGATGGAGTCCGCAGGAAAGCAGAGAGGGCCAAATTGTCTGGGGCATTTGAAAGGGTTCCAGGAGGCAGTGAGAACCAGCATTACTTTTCCCCGCTGGTACCTTTGCTGTGGCAGCAAAAGCTGGACGTTTGTCTTTTTTGCTCCGGAGGCTGCCAAAAGCGAAAACAGGTGCTTTTGATGATGGAGTCCACAGGAAAGCAGAGAGGGCCAAATTGTCTTTGGCATTTAAAGAGGTTCCAGGAGGCAGTGAGGACCAGCATTACTTTTCCCCGCTGGCACCTTTGCTGCGGCAGCAAAAGCTGGACGTTTGTCTTTTTACCACCGGATGGCGCCGAAAGTGAAAAAAGGCGCTTTTGAGGATAGAGTCCGCAGGAAAGCAGAGAGGGCCAAATTGTCTGGGGCATTTGAAAGGGTTCCAGGAGGCAGTGAGAACCAGCATTACTTTTCCCCGCTGGCACCTTTGCTGTGGCAGCAAAAGCTGGACGTTTGTCTTTTTTGCTCCGGAGGCTGCCGAAAGCGAAAACAGGTGCTTTTGAGGATGGAGTCCGCAGGAAAGCAGAGAGGGCCAAATTGTCTGTGGCATTTGAAAGGGTTCCAGGAGGCAGTGAGAACCAGCATTACTTTTCCCCGCTGGCACCTTTGCTGTGGCAGCAAAAGCTGGACGTTTGTCTTTTTTGCTCCGGAGGCTGCCGAAAGCGAAAACAGGTGCTTTTGAGGATGGAGTCCGCAGGAAAGCAGAGAGGGCCAAATTGTCTGTGGCATTTGAAAGGGTTCCAGGAGGCAGTGAGAACCAGCATTACTTTTCCCCGCTGGCACCTTTGCTGTGGCAGCAAAAGCTGGACGTTTGTCTTTTTTGCTCCGGAGGTTGCCGAAAGCGAAAATAGGTGCTTTTGAGGATGGAGTCCGCAGGAAAGCAGAGAGGGCCAAATTGTCTGTGGCATTTGAAAGGGTTCCAGGAGGCAGTGAGAACCAGCATTACTTTTCCCCGCTGGTACCTTTGCTGTGGCAGCAAAAGCTGGACGTTTGTCTTTTTTGCTCCGGAGGTTGCCGAAAGCGAAAATAGGTGCTTTTGAGGATGGAGTCCGCAGGAAAGCAGAGAGAGCCAAATTGTCCGTGGCATTTGAAGGAGTTCCAGGAGGCAGTGAGAACCAGCATTACTTTTCCCCGCTGGCACCTTTGCTGTGGCAGCAAAAGCTGGACGTTTGTCTTATTTGCTCCGGAGGTTGCCGAAAGCGAAAACAGGTGCTTTTGAGGATGGAGTCCGCAGGAAAGCAGAGAGGGCCAAATTGTCTGGGGCATTTGAAAGGGTTCCAGGAGGCAGTGAGAACCAGCATTACTTTTCCCCGCTGGCACCTTTGCTGTGGCAGCAAAAGCTGGACGTTTGTCTTTTTTGCTCCGGAGGCTGCCAAAAGCGAAAATAGGTGCTTTTGATGATGGAGTCCACAGGAAAGCAGAGAGGGCCAAATTGTCTTTGGCATTTAAAGAGGTTCCAGGAGGCAGTGAGGACCAGCATTACTTTTCCCCGCTGGCACCTTTGCTGCGGCAGCAAAAGCTGGACGTTTGTCTTTTTACCACCGGATGGCGCCGAAAGTGAAAAAAGGCGCTTTTGAGGATAGAGTCCGCAGGAAAGCAGAGAGGGCCAAATTGTCTGGGGCATTTGAAAGGGTTCCAGGAGGCAGTGAGAACCAGCATTACTTTTCCCCGCTGGCACCTTTGCTGTGGCAGCAAAAGCTGGACGTTTGTCTTTTTTGCTCCGGAGGCTGCCGAAAGCGAAAACAGGTGCTTTTGAGGATGGAGTCCGCAGGAAAGCAGAGAGGGCCAAATTGTCTGTGGCATTTGAAAGGGTTCCAGGAGGCAGTGAGAACCAGCATTACTTTTCCCCGCTGGCACCTTTGCTGTGGCAGCAAAAGCTGGACGTTTGTCTTTTTTGCTCCGGAGGCTGCCGAAAGCGAAAACAGGTGCTTTTGAGGATGGAGTCCGCAGGAAAGCAGAGAGGGCCAAATTGTCTGTGGCATTTGAAAGGGTTCCAGGAGGCAGTGAGAACGAGCATTACTTTTCCCCGCTGGCACCTTTGCTGTGGCAGCAAAAGCTGGACGTTTGTCTTTTTTGCTCCGGAGGTTGCCGAAAGCGAAAATAGGTGCTTTTGAGGATGGAGTCCGCAGGAAAGCAGAGAGGGCCAAATTGTCTGTGGCATTTGAAAGGGTTCCAGGAGGCAGTGAGAACCAGCATTACTTTTCCCCGCTGGTACCTTTGCTGTGGCAGCAAAAGCTGGACGTTTGTCTTTTTTGCTCCGGAGGGCGCTGAAAGCGAAAATAGGTTCTTTTGAGGATGGAGTCCGCAGGAAAGCAGAGAGGGCCAAATTGTCTGTGGCATTTGAAAGGGTTCCAGGAGGCAGTGAGAACCAGAATTACTTTTCCCCGCTGGCACCTTTGCTGTGGCAGCAAAAGCTGGACGTTTGTCTTTTTTGCTCCGGAGGCTGCCGAAAGCGAAAACAGGTGCTTTTGAGGATGGAGTCCGCAGGAAAGCAGAGAGGGCCAAATTGTCCGTGGCATTTGAAAGGGTTCCAGGAGGCAGTGAGAACCAGCATTACTTTTCCCCGCTGGCACCTTTGCTGTGGCAGCAAAAGCTGGACGTTTGTCTTTTTTGCTCCGGAGGCTGCCGAAAGCGAAAACAGGTGCTTTTGAGGATGGAGTCCGCAGGAAAGCAGAGAGGGCCAAATTGTCTGTGGCATTTAAACAGGTTCCAGGAGGCAGTGAGGACCAGCATTACTTTTCCCCGCTGGCACCTTTGCTGCGGCAGCAAAAGCTGGACGTTTGTCTTTTTACCACCGAATGGGTCCGAAAGTAGAAAAAAGGCGCTTTTGAGGATAGAGTCCGCAGGAAAGCAGAGAGGGCCAAATTGTCTGGGGCATTTGAAAGGGTTCCAGGAGGCAGTGAGAACCAGCATTACTTTTCCCCGCTGGCACCTTTGCTGTGGCAGCAAAAGCTGGACGTTTGTCTTTTTTGCTCCGGAGGCTGACGAAAGCGAAAACAGGTGCTTTTGAGGATGGAGTCCGCAGGAAAGCAGAGAGGGCCAAATTGTCTTTGGCATTTAAAGAGGTTCCAGGAGGCAGTGAGGATCAGCATTACTTTTTCCCGCTGGCACCTTTGCTGCGGCAGCAAAAGCTGGACGTTTGTCTTTTTTGCTCCGGAGGTTGCCGAAAGCGAAAACAGGTGCTTTTGAGGATGGAGTCCGCAGGAAAGCAGAGAGGGCCAAATTGTCTGGGGCATTTGAAAGGGTTCCAGGAGGCAGTGAGAACCAGCATTACTTTTCCCCGCTGGCACCTTTGCTGTGGCAGCAAAAGCTGGACGTTTGTCTTTTTTGCTCCGGAGGCTGCCGAAAGCGAAAACAGGTGCTTTTGATGATGGAGTCCGCAGGAAAGCAGAGAGGGCCAAATTGTCTTTGGCATTTAAAGAGGTTCCAGGAGGCAGTGAGGATCAGCATTACTTTTTCCCGCTGGCACCTTTGCTGCGGCAGCAAAAGCTGGACGTTTGTCTTTTTTGCTCCGGAGGTTGCCGAAAGCGAAAACAGGTGCTTTTGAGGATGGAGTCCGCAGGAAAGCAGAGAGGGCCAAATTGTCTGTGGCATTTGAAAGGGTTCCAGGAGGCAGTGAGAACCAGCATTACTTTTCCCCGCTGGCACCTTTGCTGTGGCAGCAAAAGCTGGACGTTTGTCTTTTTTGCTCCGGAGGCTGCCGAAAGCGAAAACAGGTGCTTTTGAGGATGGAGTCCGCAGGAAAGCAGAGAGGGCCAAATTGTCTGGGGCATTTGAAAGGGTTCCAGGAGGCAGTGAGAACCAGCATTACTTTTCCCCGCTGGCACCTTTGCTGTGGCAGCAAAAGCTGGACGTTTGTCTTTTTTGCTCCGGAGGCTGCCGAAAGCGAAAACAGGTGCTTTTGAGGATGGAGTCCGCAGGAAAGCAGAGAGGGCCAAATTGTCTGTGGCATTTGAAAGGGTTCCAGGAGGCAGTGAGAACCAGCATTACTTTTCCCCGCTGGCACCTTTGCTGTGGCAGCAAAAGCTGGACGTTTGTCTTTTTTGCTCCGGAGGCTGCCGAAAGCGAAAACAGGTGCTTTTGAGGATGGAGTCCGCAGGAAAGCAGAGAGGGCCAAATTGTCTGGGGCATTTGAAAGGGTTCCAGGAGGCAGTGAGAACCAGCATTACTTTTCCCCGCTGGCACCTTTGCTGTGGCAGCAAAAGCTGGACGTTTGTCTTTTTTGCTCCGGAGGCTGCCGAAAGCGAAAACAGGTTCTTTTGAGGATGGAGTCCGCAGGAAAGCAGAGAGGGCCAAATTGTCCGTGGCATTTGAAAGGGTTCCAGGAGGCAGTGAGAACCAGCATTACTTTTCCCCGCTGGCACCTTTGCTGTGGCAGCAAAAGCTGGACGTTTGTCTTTTTTGCTCCGGAGGCTGCCGAAAGCGAAAACAGGTGCTTTTGATGATGGAGTCCGCAGGAAAGCAGAGAGGGCCAAATTGTCTTTGGCATTTAAAGAGGTTCCAGGAGGCAGTGAGGACCAGCATTACTTTTCCCCGCTGGCACCTTTGCTGCGGCAGCAAAAGCTGGACGTTTGTCTTTTTACCACCGGATGGCGCCGAAAGTAGAAAAAAGGCGCTTTTGAGGATAGAGTCCGCAGGAAAGCAGAGAGGGCCAAATTGTCTGTGGCATTTGAAAGGGTTCCAGGAGGCAGTGAGAACCAGCATTACTTTTCCCCGCTGGCACCTTTGCTGTGGCAGCAAAAGCTGGACGTTTGTCTTTTTTGCTCCGGAAGCTGCCGAAAGCGAAAACAGGTGCTTTTGAGGATGGAGTCCGCAGGAAAGCAGAGAGGGCCAAATTGTCTGGGGCATTTACAAAGGTTCCAGGAGGCAGTGAGGACCAGCATTACTTTTCCCCGCTGGCACCTTTGCTGTGGCAGCAAAAGCTGGACGTTTGTCTTTTTTGCTCCGGAGGCTGCCGAAAGCGAAAACAGGTGCTTTTGATGATGGAGTCCGCAGGAAAGCAGAGAGGGCCAAATTGTCTTTGGCATTTAAAGAGGTTCCAGGAGGCAGTGAGGACCAGCATTACTTTTCCCCGCTGGCACCTTTGCTGCGGCAGCAAAAGCTGGACGTTTGTCTTTTTACCACCGGATGGCGCCGAAAGTGAAAAAAGGCGCTTTTGAGGATAGAGTCCGCAGGAAAGCAGAGAGGGCCAAATTGTCTGGGGCATTTGAAAGGGTTCCAGGAGGCAGTGAGAACCAGCATTACTTTTCCCCGCTGGCACCTTTGCTGTGGCAGCAAAAGCTGGACGTTTGTCTTTTTTGCTCCGGAGGCTGCCGAAAGCGAAAACAGGTGCTTTTGAGGATGGAGTCCGCAGGAAAGCAGAGAGGGCCAAATTGTCTGTGGCATTTGAAAGGGTTCCAGGAGGCAGTGAGAACCAGCATTACTTTTCCCCGCTGGCACCTTTGCTGTGGCAGCAAAAGCTGGACGTTTGTCTTTTTTGCTCCGGAGGCTGCCGAAAGCGAAAACAGGTGCTTTTGAGGATGGAGTCCGCAGGAAAGCAGAGAGGGCCAAATTGTCTGTGGCATTTGAAAGGGTTCCAGGAGGCAGTGAGAACGAGCATTACTTTTCCCCGCTGGCACCTTTGCTGTGGCAGCAAAAGCTGGACGTTTGTCTTTTTTGCTCCGGAGGTTGCCGAAAGCGAAAACAGGTGCTTTTGAGGATGGAGTCCGCAGGAAAGCAGAGAGGGCCAAATTGTCTGTGGCATTTGAAAGGGTTCCAGGAGGCAGTGAGAACCAGCATTACTTTTCCCCGCTGGTACCTTTGCTGTGGCAGCAAAAGCTGGACGTTTGTCTTTTTTGCTCCGGAGGGCGCTGAAAGCGAAAATAGGTTCTTTTGAGGATGGAGTCCGCAGGAAAGCAGAGAGGGCCAAATTGTCTGTGGCATTTGAAAGGGTTCCAGGAGGCAGTGAGAACCAGCATTACTTTTCCCCGCTGGCACCTTTGCTGTGGCAGCAAAAGCTGGACGTTTGTCTTTTTTGCTCCGGAGGCTGCCGAAAGCGAAAACAGGTGCTTTTGAGGATGGAGTCCGCAGGAAAGCAGAGAGGGCCAAATTGTCTGTGGCATTTGAAAGGGTTCCAGGAGGCAGTGAGAACCAGCATTACTTTTCCCCGCTGGCACCTTTGCTGTGGCAGCAAAAGCTGGACGTTTGTCTTTTTTGCTCCGGAGGCTGCCGAAAGCGAAAACAGGTTCTTTTGAGGATGGAGTCCGCAGGAAAGCAGAGAGGGCCAAATTGTCCGTGGCATTTGAAAGGGTTCCAGGAGGCAGTGAGAACCAGCATTACTTTTCCCCGCTGGCACCTTTGCTGTGGCAGCAAAAGCTGGACGTTTGTCTTTTTTGCTCCGGAGGCTGCCGAAAGCGAAAACAGGTGCTTTTGAGGATGGAGTCCGCAGGAAAGCAGAGAGGGCCAAATTGTCTGTGGCATTTAAAGAGGTTCCAGGAGGCAGTGAGGACCAGCATTACTTTTCCCCGCTGGCACCTTTGCTGCGGCAGCAAAAGCTGGACGTTTGTCTTTTTACCACCGGATGGCGCCGAAAGTAGAAAAAAGGCGTTTTTGAGGATAGAGTCCGCAGGAAAGCAGAGAGGGCCAAATTGTCTGGGGCATTTGAAAGGGTTCCAGGAGGCAGTGAGAACCAGCATTACTTTTCCCCGCTGGCACCTTTGCTGTGGCAGCAAAAGCTGGACGTTTGTCTTTTTTGCTCCGGAGGCTGACGAAAGCGAAAACAGGTGCTTTTGAGGATGGAGTCCGCAGGAAAGCAGAGAGGGCCAAATTGTCTGGGGCATTTACAAAGGTTCCAGGAGGCAGTGAGGACCAGCATTACTTTTCCCCGCTGGCACCTTTGCTGCGGCAGCAAAAGCTGGACGTTTGTCTTTTTACCACCGGATGGCGCCGAAAGTAGAAAAAAGGCGCTTTTGAGGATAGAGTCCGCAGGAAAGCAGAGAGGGCCAAATTGTCTGGGGCATTTGAAAGGGTTCCAGGAGGCAGTGAGAACCAGCATTACTTTTCCCCGCTGGCACCTTTGCTGTGGCAGCAAAAGCTGGACGTTTGTCTTTTTTGCTCCGGAGGCTGACGAAAGCGAAAACAGGTGCTTTTGAGGATGGAGTCCGCAGGAAAGCAGAGAGGGCCAAATTGTCTTTGGCATTTAAAGAGGTTCCAGGAGGCAGTGAGGATCAGCATTACTTTTTCCCGCTGGCACCTTTGCTGCGGCAGCAAAAGCTGGACGTTTGTCTTTTTTGCTCCGGAGGTTGCCGAAAGCGAAAACAGGTGCTTTTGAGGATGGAGTCCGCAGGAAAGCAGAGAGGGCCAAATTGTCTGGGGCATTTGAAAGGGTTCCAGGAGGCAGTGAGAACCAGCATTACTTTTCCCCGCTGGCACCTTTGCTGTGGCAGCAAAAGCTGGACGTTTGTCTTTTTTGCTCTGGAGGCTGCCGAAAGCGAAAACAGCTGCTTTTGAGGATGGAGTCCGCAGGAAAGCAGAGAGGGCCAAATTGTCTGTGGCATTTGAAAGGGTTCCAGGAGGCAGTGAGAACCAGCATTACTTTTCCCCGCTGGCACCTTTGCTGTGGCAGCAAAAGCTGGACGTTTGTCTTTTTTGCTCCGGAGGCTGCCGAAAGCGAAAACAGGTGCTTTTGAGGATGGAGTCCGCAGGAAAGCAGAGAGGGCCAAATTGTCTGTGGCATTTGAAAGGGTTCCAGGAGGCAGTGAGAACCAGCATTACTTTTCCCCGCTGGTACCTTTGCTGTGGCAGCAAAAGCTGGACGTTTGTCTTTTTTGCTCCGGAGGGCGCTGAAAGCGAAAATAGGTTCTTTTGAGGATGGAGTCCGCAGGAAAGCAGAGAGGGCCAAATTGTCTGTGGCATTTGAAAGGGTTCCAGGAGGCAGTGAGAACCAGCATTACTTTTCCCCGCTGGCACCTTTGCTGTGGCAGCAAAAGCTGGACGTTTGTCTTTTTTGCTCCGGAGGCTGCCGAAAGCGAAAACAGGTGCTTTTGAGGATGGAGTCCGCAGGAAAGCAGAGAGGGCCAAATTGTCTGTGGCATTTGAAAGGGTTCCAGGAGGCAGTGAGAACCAGCATTACTTTTCCCCGCTGGCACCTTTGCTGTGGCAGCAAAAGCTGGACGTTTGTCTTTTTTGCTCCGGAGGCTGCCGAAAGCGAAAACAGGTTCTTTTGAGGATGGAGTCCGCAGGAAAGCAGAGAGGGCCAAATTGTCCGTGGCATTTGAAAGGGTTCCAGGAGGCAGTGAGAACCAGCATTACTTTTCCCCGCTGGCACCTTTGCTGTGGCAGCAAAAGCTGGACGTTTGTCTTTTTTGCTCCGGAGGCTGCCGAAAGCGAAAACAGGTGCTTTTGAGGATGGAGTCCGCAGGAAAGCAGAGAGGGCCAAATTGTCTGTGGCATTTAAAGAGGTTCCAGGAGGCAGTGAGGACCAGCATTACTTTTCCCCGCTGGCACCTTTGCTGCGGCAGCAAAAGCTGGACGTTTGTCTTTTTACCACCGGATGGCGCCGAAAGTAGAAAAAAGGCGTTTTTGAGGATAGAGTCCGCAGGAAAGCAGAGAGGGCCAAATTGTCTGGGGCATTTGAAAGGGTTCCAGGAGGCAGTGAGAACCAGCATTACTTTTCCCCGCTGGCACCTTTGCTGTGGCAGCAAAAGCTGGACGTTTGTCTTTTTTGCTCCGGAGGCTGACGAAAGCGAAAACAGGTGCTTTTGAGGATGGAGTCCGCAGGAAAGCAGAGAGGGCCAAATTGTCTGGGGCATTTACAAAGGTTCCAGGAGGCAGTGAGGACCAGCATTACTTTTCCCCGCTGGCACCTTTGCTGCGGCAGCAAAAGCTGGACGTTTGTCTTTTTACCACCGGATGGCGCCGAAAGTAGAAAAAAGGCGCTTTTGAGGATAGAGTCCGCAGGAAAGCAGAGAGGGCCAAATTGTCTGGGGCATTTTGAAAGGGTTCCAGGAGGCAGTGAGAACCAGCATTACTTTTCCCCGCTGGCACCTTTGCTGTGGCAGCAAAAGGTGGACGTTTGTCTTTTTTGCTCCGGAGGCTGACGAAAGCGAAAACAGGTGCTTTTGAGGATGGAGTCCGCAGGAAAGCAGAGAGGGCCAAATTGTCTTTGGCATTTAAAGAGGTTCCAGGAGGCAGTGAGGATCAGCATTACTTTTTCCCGCTGGCACCTTTGCTGCGGCAGCAAAAGCTGGACGTTTGTCTTTTTTGCTCCGGAGGTTGCCGAAAGCGAAAACAGGTGCTTTTGAGGATGGAGTCCGCAGGAAAGCAGAGAGGGCCAAATTGTCTGGGGCATTTGAAAGGGTTCCAGGAGGCAGTGAGAACCAGCATTACTTTTCCCCGCTGGCACCTTTGCTGTGGCAGCAAAAGCTGGACGTTTGTCTTTTTTGCTCTGGAGGCTGCCGAAAGCGAAAACAGCTGCTTTTGAGGATGGAGTCCGCAGGAAAGCAGAGAGGGCCAAATTGTCTGTGGCATTTGAAAGGGTTCCAGGAGGCAGTGAGAACCAGCATTACTTTTCCCCGCTGGCACCTTTGCTGTGGCAGCAAAAGCTGGACGTTTGTCTTTTTTGCTCCGGAGGCTGCCGAAAGCGAAAACAGGTGCTTTTGAGGATGGAGTCCGCAGGAAAGCAGAGAGGGCCAAATTGTCTGTGGCATTTGAAAGGGTTCCAGGAGGCAGTGAGAACCAGCATTACTTTTCCCCGCTGGCACCTTTGCTGTGGCAGCAAAAGCTGGACGTTTGTCTTTTTTGCTCCGGAGGCTGCCGAAAGCGAAAACAGGTGCTTTTGAGGATGGAGTCCGCAGGAAAGCAGAGAGGGCCAAATTGTCTGTGGCATTTGAAAGGGTTCCAGGAGGCAGTGAGAACCAGCATTACTTTTCCCCGCTGGCACCTTTGCTGTGGCAGCAAAAGCTGGACGTTTGTCTTTTTTGCTCCGGAGGTTGCCGAAAGCGAAAATAGGTGCTTTTGAGGATGGAGTCCGCAGGAAAGCAGAGAGGGCCAAATTGTCTGTGGCATTTGAAAGGGTTCCAGGAGGCAGTGAGAACCAGCATTACTTTTCCCCGCTGGCACCTTTGCTGTGGCAGCAAAAGCTGGACGTTTGTCTTTTTTGCTCCGGAGGGCGCCGAAAGCGAAAACAGGTGCTTTTGAGGATGGAGTCCGCAGGAAAGCAGAGAGGGCCAAATTGTCTGTGGCATTTGAAAGGGTTCCAGGAGGCAGTGAGAACCAGCATTACTTTTCCCCGCTGGCACCTTTGCTGTGGCAGCAAAAGCTGGACGTTTGTCTTTTTTGCTCCGGAGGCTGCCGAAAGCGAAAACAGGTGCTTTTGAGGATGGAGTCCGCAGGAAAGCAGAGAGGGCCAAATTGTCTGTGGCATTTGATAGGGTTCCAGGAGGCAGTGAGAACCAGCATTACTTTTCCCCGCTGGCACCTTTGCTGTGGCAGCAAAAGCTGGACGTTTGTCTTTTTTGCTCCGGAGGCTGCCGAAAGCGAAAACAGGTGCTTTTGATGATGGAGTCCGCAGGAAAGCAGAGAGGGCCAAATTGTCTTTGGCATTTAAAGAGGTTCCAGGAGGCAGTGAGGACCAGCATTACTTTTCCCCGCTGGCACCTTTGCTGCGGCAGCAAAAGCTGGACGTTTGTCTTTTTTGCTCCGGAGGCTGCCGAAAGCGAAAATAGGTTCTTTTGAGGATGGAGTCCGCAGGAAAGCAGAGAGGGCCAAATTGTCTGTGGCATTTGAAAGGGTTCCAGGAGGCAGTGACAACCAGCATTACTTTTCCCCGCTGGCACCTTTGCTGTGGCAGCAAAAGCTGGACGTTTGTCTTTTTTGCTCCGGAGGCTGCCGAAAGCGAAAACAGGTGCTTTTGATGATGGAGTCCGCAGGAAAGCAGAGAGGGCCAAATTGTCTGTGGCATTTGAAAGGGTTCCAGGAGGCAGTGAGGACCAGCATTACTTTTCCCCGCTGGCACCTTTGCTGCGGCAGCAAAAGCTGGACGTTTGTCTTTTTACCACCAGAGGGCGCCGAAAGTGAAAAAAGGCGCTTTTGAGGATAGAGTCCGCAGGAAAGCAGAGAGGGCCAAATTGTCTGTGGCATTTGATAGGGTTCCAGGAGGCAGTGAGAACCAGCATTACTTTTCCCCGCTGGCACCTTTGCTGTGGCAGCAAAAGCTGGACGTTTGTCTTTTTTGCTCCGGACGCTGCCGAAAGCGAAAACAGGTGCTTTTGAGGATGGAGTCCGCAGGAAAGCAGAGAGGGCCAAATTGTCTGTGGCATTTGAAAGGGTTCCAGGAGGCAGTGAGAACCAGCATTACTTTTCCCCGCTGGCACCTTTGCTGTGGCAGCAAAAGCTGGACGTTTGTCTTTTTTGCTCCGGAGGCTGCCGAAAGCGAAAACAGCTGCTTTTGAGGATGGAGTCCGCAGAAAAGCAGAGAGGGCCAAATTGTCTGTGGCATTTGAAAGGGTTCCAGGAGGCAGTGAGAACCAGCATTACTTTTCCCCGCTGGCACCTTTGCTGTGGCAGCAAAAGCTGGACGTTTGTCTTTTTTGCTCCGGAGGCTGCCGAAAGCGAAAACAGGTGCTTTTGAGGATGGAGTCCGCAGGAAAGCAGAGAGGGCCAAATTGTCTGGGGCATTTGAAAGGGTTCCAGGAGGCAGTGACAACCAGCATTACTTTTCCCCGCTGGCACCTTTGCTGTGGCAGCAAAAGCTGGACGTTTGTCTTTTTTGCTCCGGAGGCTGCCGAAAGCGAAAACAGGTGCTTTTGATGATGGAGTCCGCAGGAAAGCAGAGAGGGCCAAATTGTCTTTGGCATTTAAAGAGGTTCCAGGAGGCAGTGAGGACCAGCATTACTTTTCCCCGCTGGCACCTTTGCTGCGGCAGCAAAAGCTGGACGTTTGTCTTTTTAACACCAGAGGGCGCCGAAAGTGAAAAAAGGCGCTTTTGAGGATACAGTCCGCAGGAAAGCAGAGAGGGCCAAATTGTCTGTGGCATTTGAAAGGGTTCCAGGAGGCAGTGAGAACCAGCATTACTTTTCCCCGCTGGCACCTTTGCTGTGGCAGCAAAATCTGGACGTTTGTCTTTTTTGCTCCGGAGGCTGACGAAAGCGAAAACAGGTGCTTTTGAGGATGGAGTCCGCAGGAAAGCAGAGAGGGCCAAATTGTCTGTGACATTTGAAAGGGTTCCAGGAGGCAGTGAGAACCAGCATTACTTTTCCCCGCTGGCACCTTTGCTGTGGCAGCAAAAGCTGGACGTTTGTCTTTTTTGCTCCGGAGGCTGCCGAAAGCGAAAACAGGTGCTTTTGAGGATGGAGTCCGCAGGAAAGCAGAGAGGGCCAAATTGTCTGTGGCATTTGAAAGGGTTCCAGGAGGCAGTGAGAACCAGCATTACTTTTCCCCGCTGGTACCTTTGCTGTGGCAGCAAAAGCTGGACGTTTGTCTTTTTTGCTCCGGAGGGCGCCGAAAGCGAAAATAGGTTCTTTTGAGGATGGAGTCCGCAGGAAAGCAGAGAGGGCCAAATTGTCTGTGGCATTTGAAGGAGTTCCAGGAGGCAGTGAGAACCAGCATTACTTTTCCCCGCTGGCACCTTTGCTGTGGCAGCAAAAGCTGGACGTTTGTCTTTTTTGCTCCGGAGGCTGCCGAAAGCGAAAACAGCTGCTTTTGAGGATGGAGTCCGCAGGAAAGCAGAGAGGGCCAAATTGTCTGTGGCATTTGAAAGGGTTCCAGGAGGCAGTGAGAACCAGCATTACTTTTCCCCGTTGGCACCTTTGCTGTGGCAGCAAAAGCTGGACGTTTGTCTTTTTACCACCGGATGGCGCCGAAAGTAGAAAAAAGGCGTTTTTGAGGATAGAGTCCGCAGGAAAGCAGAGAGGGCCAAATTGTCTGGGGCATTTGAAAGGGTTCCAGGAGGCAGTGAGAACCAGCATTACTTTTCCCCGCTGGCACCTTTGCTGTGGCAGCAAAAGCTGGACGTTTGTCTTTTTTGCTCCGGAGGCTGACGAAAGCGAAAACAGGTGCTTTTGAGGATGGAGTCCGCAGGAAAGCAGAGAGGGCCAAATTGTCTGGGGCATTTACAAAGGTTCCAGGAGGCAGTGAGGACCAGCATTACTTTTCCCCGCTGGCACCTTTGCTGCGGCAGCAAAAGCTGGACGTTTGTCTTTTTACCACCGGATGGCGCCGAAAGTAGAAAAAAGGCGCTTTTGAGGATAGAGTCCGCAGGAAAGCAGAGAGGGCCAAATTGTCTGGGGCATTTGAAAGGGTTCCAGGAGGCAGTGAGAACCAGCATTACTTTTCCCCGCTGGCACCTTTGCTGTGGCAGCAAAAGGTGGACGTTTGTCTTTTTTGCTCCGGAGGCTGACGAAAGCGAAAACAGGTGCTTTTGAGGATGGAGTCCGCAGGAAAGCAGAGAGGGCCAAATTGTCTTTGGCATTTAAAGAGGTTCCAGGAGGCAGTGAGGATCAGCATTACTTTTCCCCGCTGGCACCTTTGCTGCGGCAGCAAAAGCTGGACGTTTGTCTTTTTTGC
Organism: Vanellus vanellus; assembly: GCF_965231255.1. Taxonomy (NCBI): domain Eukaryota; kingdom Metazoa; phylum Chordata; class Aves; order Charadriiformes; family Charadriidae; genus Vanellus; species Vanellus vanellus. The sequence goes on along the minus strand of NW_028127110.1, from coordinate 243,393 downwards.
TCTGGAGGCTGCCGAAAGCGAAAACAGCTGCTTTTGAGGATGGAGTCCGCAGGAAAGCAGAGAGGGCCAAATTGTCTGTGGCATTTGAAAGGGTTCCAGGAGGCAGTGAGAACCAGCATTACTTTTCCCCGCTGGCACCTTTGCTGTGGCAGCAAAAGCTGGACGTTTGTCTTTTTTGCTCCGGAGGCTGCCGAAAGCGAAAACAGGTGCTTTTGAGGATGGAGTCCGCAGGAAAGCAGAGAGGGCCAAATTGTCTGTGGCATTTGAAAGGGTTCCAGGAGGCAGTGAGAACCAGCATTACTTTTCCCCGCTGGCACCTTTGCTGTGGCAGCAAAAGCTGGACGTTTGTCTTTTTTGCTCCGGAGGCTGCCGAAAGCGAAAACAGGTGCTTTTGAGGATGGAGTCCGCAGGAAAGCAGAGAGGGCCAAATTGTCTGTGGCATTTGAAAGGGTTCCAGGAGGCAGTGAGAACCAGCATTACTTTTCCCCGCTGGCACCTTTGCTGTGGCAGCAAAAGCTGGACGTTTGTCTTTTTTGCTCCGGAGGTTGCCGAAAGCGAAAATAGGTGCTTTTGAGGATGGAGTCCGCAGGAAAGCAGAGAGGGCCAAATTGTCTGTGGCATTTGAAAGGGTTCCAGGAGGCAGTGAGAACCAGCATTACTTTTCCCCGCTGGCACCTTTGCTGTGGCAGCAAAAGCTGGACGTTTGTCTTTTTTGCTCCGGAGGGCGCCGAAAGCGAAAACAGGTGCTTTTGAGGATGGAGTCCGCAGGAAAGCAGAGAGGGCCAAATTGTCTGTGGCATTTGAAAGGGTTCCAGGAGGCAGTGAGAACCAGCATTACTTTTCCCCGCTGGCACCTTTGCTGTGGCAGCAAAAGCTGGACGTTTGTCTTTTTTGCTCCGGAGGCTGCCGAAAGCGAAAACAGGTGCTTTTGAGGATGGAGTCCGCAGGAAAGCAGAGAGGGCCAAATTGTCTGTGGCATTTGATAGGGTTCCAGGAGGCAGTGAGAACCAGCATTACTTTTCCCCGCTGGCACCTTTGCTGTGGCAGCAAAAGCTGGACGTTTGTCTTTTTTGCTCCGGAGGCTGCCGAAAGCGAAAACAGGTGCTTTTGATGATGGAGTCCGCAGGAAAGCAGAGAGGGCCAAATTGTCTTTGGCATTTAAAGAGGTTCCAGGAGGCAGTGAGGACCAGCATTACTTTTCCCCGCTGGCACCTTTGCTGCGGCAGCAAAAGCTGGACGTTTGTCTTTTTTGCTCCGGAGGCTGCCGAAAGCGAAAATAGGTTCTTTTGAGGATGGAGTCCGCAGGAAAGCAGAGAGGGCCAAATTGTCTGTGGCATTTGAAAGGGTTCCAGGAGGCAGTGACAACCAGCATTACTTTTCCCCGCTGGCACCTTTGCTGTGGCAGCAAAAGCTGGACGTTTGTCTTTTTTGCTCCGGAGGCTGCCGAAAGCGAAAACAGGTGCTTTTGATGATGGAGTCCGCAGGAAAGCAGAGAGGGCCAAATTGTCTTTGGCATTTAAAGAGGTTCCAGGAGGCAGTGAGGACCAGCATTACTTTTCCCCGCTGGCACCTTTGCTGCGGCAGCAAAAGCTGGACGTTTGTCTTTTTTGCTCCGGAGGCTGCCGAAAGCGAAAATAGGTTCTTTTGAGGATGGAGTCCGCAGGAAAGCAGAGAGGGCCAAATTGTCTGTGGCATTTGAAAGGGTTCCAGGAGGCAGTGACAACCAGCATTACTTTTCCCCGCTGGCACCTTTGCTGTGGCAGCAAAAGCTGGACGTTTGTCTTTTTTGCTCCGGAGGCTGCCGAAAGCGAAAACAGGTGCTTTTGATGATGGAGTCCGCAGGAAAGCAGAGAGGGCCAAATTGTCTTTGGCATTTAAAGAGGTTCCAGGAGGCAGTGAGGACCAGCATTACTTTTCCCCGCTGGCACCTTTGCTGCGGCAGCAAAAGCTGGACGTTTGTCTTTTTAACACCAGAGGGCGCCGAAAGTGAAAAAAGGCGCTTTTGAGGATACAGTCCGCAGGAAAGCAGAGAGGGCCAAATTGTCTGTGGCATTTGAAAGGGTTCCAGGAGGCAGTGAGAACCAGCATTACTTTTCCCCGCTGGCACCTTTGCTGTGGCAGCAAAATCTGGACGTTTGTCTTTTTTGCTCCGGAGGCTGACGAAAGCGAAAACAGGTGCTTTTGAGGATGGAGTCCGCAGGAAAGCAGAGAGGGCCAAATTGTCTGTGACATTTGAAAGGGTTCCAGGAGGCAGTGAGAACCAGCATTACTTTTCCCCGCTGGCACCTTTGCTGTGGCAGCAAAAGCTGGACGTTTGTCTTTTTTGCTCCGGAGGCTGCCGAAAGCGAAAACAGGTGCTTTTGAGGATGGAGTCCGCAGGAAAGCAGAGAGGGCCAAATTGTCTGTGGCATTTGAAAGGGTTCCAGGAGGCAGTGAGAACCAGCATTACTTTTCCCCGCTGGTACCTTTGCTGTGGCAGCAAAAGCTGGACGTTTGTCTTTTTTGCTCCGGAGGGCGCCGAAAGCGAAAATAGGTTCTTTTGAGGATGGAGTCCGCAGGAAAGCAGAGAGGGCCAAATTGTCTGTGGCATTTGAAGGAGTTCCAGGAGGCAGTGAGAACCAGCATTACTTTTCCCCGCTGGCACCTTTGCTGTGGCAGCAAAAGCTGGACGTTTGTCTTTTTTGCTCCGGAGGCTGCCGAAAGCGAAAACAGCTGCTTTTGAGGATGGAGTCCGCAGGAAAGCAGAGAGGGCCAAATTGTCTGTGGCATTTGAAAGGGTTCCAGGAGGCAGTGAGAACCAGCATTACTTTTCCCCGTTGGCACCTTTGCTGTGGCAGCAAAAGCTGGACGTTTGTCTTTTTACCACCGGATGGCGCCGAAAGTAGAAAAAAGGCGTTTTTGAGGATAGAGTCCGCAGGAAAGCAGAGAGGGCCAAATTGTCTGGGGCATTTGAAAGGGTTCCAGGAGGCAGTGAGAACCAGCATTACTTTTCCCCGCTGGCACCTTTGCTGTGGCAGCAAAAGCTGGACGTTTGTCTTTTTTGCTCCGGAGGCTGACGAAAGCGAAAACAGGTGCTTTTGAGGATGGAGTCCGCAGGAAAGCAGAGAGGGCCAAATTGTCTGGGGCATTTACAAAGGTTCCAGGAGGCAGTGAGGACCAGCATTACTTTTCCCCGCTGGCACCTTTGCTGCGGCAGCAAAAGCTGGACGTTTGTCTTTTTACCACCGGATGGCGCCGAAAGTAGAAAAAAGGCGCTTTTGAGGATAGAGTCCGCAGGAAAGCAGAGAGGGCCAAATTGTCTGGGGCATTTGAAAGGGTTCCAGGAGGCAGTGAGAACCAGCATTACTTTTCCCCGCTGGCACCTTTGCTGTGGCAGCAAAAGGTGGACGTTTGTCTTTTTTGCTCCGGAGGCTGACGAAAGCGAAAACAGGTGCTTTTGAGGATGGAGTCCGCAGGAAAGCAGAGAGGGCCAAATTGTCTTTGGCATTTAAAGAGGTTCCAGGAGGCAGTGAGGATCAGCATTACTTTTTCCCGCTGGCACCTTTGCTGCGGCAGCAAAAGCTGGACGTTTGTCTTTTTTGCTCCGGAGGTTGCCGAAAGCGAAAACAGGTGCTTTTGAGGATGGAGTCCGCAGGAAAGCAGAGAGGGCCAAATTGTCTGGGGCATTTGAAAGGGTTCCAGGAGGCAGTGAGAACCAGCATTACTTTTCCCCGCTGGCACCTTTGCTGTGGCAGCAAAAGCTGGACGTTTGTCTTTTTTGCTCTGGAGGCTGCCGAAAGCGAAAACAGCTGCTTTTGAGGATGGAGTCCGCAGGAAAGCAGAGAGGGCCAAATTGTCTGTGGCATTTGAAAGGGTTCCAGGAGGCAGTGAGAACCAGCATTACTTTTCCCCGCTGGCACCTTTGCTGTGGCAGCAAAAGCTGGACGTTTGTCTTTTTTGCTCCGGAGGCTGCCGAAAGCGAAAACAGGTGCTTTTGAGGATGGAGTCCGCAGGAAAGCAGAGAGGGCCAAATTGTCTGTGGCATTTGAAAGGGTTCCAGGAGGCAGTGAGAACCAGCATTACTTTTCCCCGCTGGCACCTTTGCTGTGGCAGCAAAAGCTGGACGTTTGTCTTTTTTGCTCCGGAGGCTGCCGAAAGCGAAAACAGGTGCTTTTGAGGATGGAGTCCGCAGGAAAGCAGAGAGGGCCAAATTGTCTGTGGCATTTGAAAGGGTTCCAGGAGGCAGTGAGAACCAGCATTACTTTTCCCCGCTGGCACCTTTGCTGTGGCAGCAAAAGCTGGACGTTTGTCTTTTTTGCTCCGGAGGTTGCCGAAAGCGAAAATAGGTGCTTTTGAGGATGGAGTCCGCAGGAAAGCAGAGAGGGCCAAATTGTCTGTGGCATTTGAAAGGGTTCCAGGAGGCAGTGAGAACCAGCATTACTTTTCCCCGCTGGCACCTTTGCTGTGGCAGCAAAAGCTGGACGTTTGTCTTTTTTGCTCCGGAGGGCGCCGAAAGCGAAAACAGGTGCTTTTGAGGATGGAGTCCGCAGGAAAGCAGAGAGGGCCAAATTGTCTGTGGCATTTGAAAGGGTTCCAGGAGGCAGTGAGAACCAGCATTACTTTTCCCCGCTGGCACCTTTGCTGTGGCAGCAAAAGCTGGACGTTTGTCTTTTTTGCTCCGGAGGCTGCCGAAAGCGAAAACAGGTGCTTTTGAGGATGGAGTCCGCAGGAAAGCAGAGAGGGCCAAATTGTCTGTGGCATTTGATAGGGTTCCAGGAGGCAGTGAGAACCAGCATTACTTTTCCCCGCTGGCACCTTTGCTGTGGCAGCAAAAGCTGGACGTTTGTCTTTTTTGCTCCGGAGGCTGCCGAAAGCGAAAACAGGTGCTTTTGATGATGGAGTCCGCAGGAAAGCAGAGAGGGCCAAATTGTCTTTGGCATTTAAAGAGGTTCCAGGAGGCAGTGAGGACCAGCATTACTTTTCCCCGCTGGCACCTTTGCTGCGGCAGCAAAAGCTGGACGTTTGTCTTTTTTGCTCCGGAGGCTGCCGAAAGCGAAAATAGGTTCTTTTGAGGATGGAGTCCGCAGGAAAGCAGAGAGGGCCAAATTGTCTGTGGCATTTGAAAGGGTTCCAGGAGGCAGTGACAACCAGCATTACTTTTCCCCGCTGGCACCTTTGCTGTGGCAGCAAAAGCTGGACGTTTGTCTTTTTTGCTCCGGAGGCTGCCGAAAGCGAAAACAGGTGCTTTTGATGATGGAGTCCGCAGGAAAGCAGAGAGGGCCAAATTGTCTGTGGCATTTGAAAGGGTTCCAGGAGGCAGTGAGGACCAGCATTACTTTTCCCCGCTGGCACCTTTGCTGCGGCAGCAAAAGCTGGACGTTTGTCTTTTTACCACCAGAGGGCGCCGAAAGTGAAAAAAGGCGCTTTTGAGGATAGAGTCCGCAGGAAAGCAGAGAGGGCCAAATTGTCTGTGGCATTTGATAGGGTTCCAGGAGGCAGTGAGAACCAGCATTACTTTTCCCCGCTGGCACCTTTGCTGTGGCAGCAAAAGCTGGACGTTTGTCTTTTTTGCTCCGGACGCTGCCGAAAGCGAAAACAGGTGCTTTTGAGGATGGAGTCCGCAGGAAAGCAGAGAGGGCCAAATTGTCTGTGGCATTTGAAAGGGTTCCAGGAGGCAGTGAGAACCAGCATTACTTTTCCCCGCTGGCACCTTTGCTGTGGCAGCAAAAGCTGGACGTTTGTCTTTTTTGCTCCGGAGGCTGCCGAAAGCGAAAACAGCTGCTTTTGAGGATGGAGTCCGCAGAAAAGCAGAGAGGGCCAAATTGTCTGTGGCATTTGAAAGGGTTCCAGGAGGCAGTGAGAACCAGCATTACTTTTCCCCGCTGGCACCTTTGCTGTGGCAGCAAAAGCTGGACGTTTGTCTTTTTTGCTCCGGAGGCTGCCGAAAGCGAAAACAGGTGCTTTTGAGGATGGAGTCCGCAGGAAAGCAGAGAGGGCCAAATTGTCTGGGGCATTTGAAAGGGTTCCAGGAGGCAGTGACAACCAGCATTACTTTTCCCCGCTGGCACCTTTGCTGTGGCAGCAAAAGCTGGACGTTTGTCTTTTTTGCTCCGGAGGCTGCCGAAAGCGAAAACAGGTGCTTTTGATGATGGAGTCCGCAGGAAAGCAGAGAGGGCCAAATTGTCTTTGGCATTTAAAGAGGTTCCAGGAGGCAGTGAGGACCAGCATTACTTTTCCCCGCTGGCACCTTTGCTGCGGCAGCAAAAGCTGGACGTTTGTCTTTTTAACACCAGAGGGCGCCGAAAGTGAAAAAAGGCGCTTTTGAGGATACAGTCCGCAGGAAAGCAGAGAGGGCCAAATTGTCTGTGGCATTTGAAAGGGTTCCAGGAGGCAGTGAGAACCAGCATTACTTTTCCCCGCTGGCACCTTTGCTGTGGCAGCAAAATCTGGACGTTTGTCTTTTTTGCTCCGGAGGCTGACGAAAGCGAAAACAGGTGCTTTTGAGGATGGAGTCCGCAGGAAAGCAGAGAGGGCCAAATTGTCTGTGACATTTGAAAGGGTTCCAGGAGGCAGTGAGAACCAGCATTACTTTTCCCCGCTGGCACCTTTGCTGTGGCAGCAAAAGCTGGACGTTTGTCTTTTTTGCTCCGGAGGCTGCCGAAAGCGAAAACAGGTGCTTTTGAGGATGGAGTCCGCAGGAAAGCAGAGAGGGCCAAATTGTCTGTGGCATTTGAAAGGGTTCCAGGAGGCAGTGAGAACCAGCATTACTTTTCCCCGCTGGTACCTTTGCTGTGGCAGCAAAAGCTGGACGTTTGTCTTTTTTGCTCCGGAGGGCGCCGAAAGCGAAAATAGGTTCTTTTGAGGATGGAGTCCGCAGGAAAGCAGAGAGGGCCAAATTGTCTGTGGCATTTGAAGGAGTTCCAGGAGGCAGTGAGAACCAGCATTACTTTTCCCCGCTGGCACCTTTGCTGTGGCAGCAAAAGCTGGACGTTTGTCTTTTTTGCTCCGGAGGCTGCCGAAAGCGAAAACAGCTGCTTTTGAGGATGGAGTCCGCAGGAAAGCAGAGAGGGCCAAATTGTCTGTGGCATTTGAAAGGGTTCCAGGAGGCAGTGAGAACCAGCATTACTTTTCCCCGTTGGCACCTTTGCTGTGGCAGCAAAAGCTGGACGTTTGTCTTTTTACCACCGGATGGCGCCGAAAGTAGAAAAAAGGCGTTTTTGAGGATAGAGTCCGCAGGAAAGCAGAGAGGGCCAAATTGTCTGGGGCATTTGAAAGGGTTCCAGGAGGCAGTGAGAACCAGCATTACTTTTCCCCGCTGGCACCTTTGCTGTGGCAGCAAAAGCTGGACGTTTGTCTTTTTTGCTCCGGAGGCTGACGAAAGCGAAAACAGGTGCTTTTGAGGATGGAGTCCGCAGGAAAGCAGAGAGGGCCAAATTGTCTGGGGCATTTACAAAGGTTCCAGGAGGCAGTGAGGACCAGCATTACTTTTCCCCGCTGGCACCTTTGCTGCGGCAGCAAAAGCTGGACGTTTGTCTTTTTACCACCGGATGGCGCCGAAAGTAGAAAAAAGGCGCTTTTGAGGATAGAGTCCGCAGGAAAGCAGAGAGGGCCAAATTGTCTGGGGCATTTGAAAGGGTTCCAGGAGGCAGTGAGAACCAGCATTACTTTTCCCCGCTGGCACCTTTGCTGTGGCAGCAAAAGGTGGACGTTTGTCTTTTTTGCTCCGGAGGCTGACGAAAGCGAAAACAGGTGCTTTTGAGGATGGAGTCCGCAGGAAAGCAGAGAGGGCCAAATTGTCTTTGGCATTTAAAGAGGTTCCAGGAGGCAGTGAGGATCAGCATTACTTTTTCCCGCTGGCACCTTTGCTGCGGCAGCAAAAGCTGGACGTTTGTCTTTTTTGCTCCGGAGGTTGCCGAAAGCGAAAACAGGTGCTTTTGAGGATGGAGTCCGCAGGAAAGCAGAGAGGGCCAAATTGTCTGGGGCATTTGAAAGGGTTCCAGGAGGCAGTGAGAACCAGCATTACTTTTCCCCGCTGGCACCTTTGCTGTGGCAGCAAAAGCTGGACGTTTGTCTTTTTTGCTCTGGAGGCTGCCGAAAGCGAAAACAGCTGCTTTTGAGGATGGAGTCCGCAGGAAAGCAGAGAGGGCCAAATTGTCTGTGGCATTTGAAAGGGTTCCAGGAGGCAGTGAGAACCAGCATTACTTTTCCCCGCTGGCACCTTTGCTGTGGCAGCAAAAGCTGGACGTTTGTCTTTTTTGCTCCGGAGGCTGCCGAAAGCGAAAACAGGTGCTTTTGAGGATGGAGTCCGCAGGAAAGCAGAGAGGGCCAAATTGTCTGTGGCATTTGAAAGGGTTCCAGGAGGCAGTGAGAACCAGCATTACTTTTCCCCGCTGGCACCTTTGCTGTGGCAGCAAAAGCTGGACGTTTGTCTTTTTTGCTCCGGAGGCTGCCGAAAGCGAAAACAGGTGCTTTTGAGGATGGAGTCCGCAGGAAAGCAGAGAGGGCCAAATTGTCTGTGGCATTTGAAAGGGTTCCAGGAGGCAGTGAGAACCAGCATTACTTTTCCCCGCTGGCACCTTTGCTGTGGCAGCAAAAGCTGGACGTTTGTCTTTTTTGCTCCGGAGGTTGCCGAAAGCGAAAATAGGTGCTTTTGAGGATGGAGTCCGCAGGAAAGCAGAGAGGGCCAAATTGTCTGTGGCATTTGAAAGGGTTCCAGGAGGCAGTGAGAACCAGCATTACTTTTCCCCGCTGGCACCTTTGCTGTGGCAGCAAAAGCTGGACGTTTGTCTTTTTTGCTCCGGAGGGCGCCGAAAGCGAAAACAGGTGCTTTTGAGGATGGAGTCCGCAGGAAAGCAGAGAGGGCCAAATTGTCTGTGGCATTTGAAAGGGTTCCAGGAGGCAGTGAGAACCAGCATTACTTTTCCCCGCTGGCACCTTTGCTGTGGCAGCAAAAGCTGGACGTTTGTCTTTTTTGCTCCGGAGGCTGCCGAAAGCGAAAACAGGTGCTTTTGAGGATGGAGTCCGCAGGAAAGCAGAGAGGGCCAAATTGTCTGTGGCATTTGATAGGGTTCCAGGAGGCAGTGAGAACCAGCATTACTTTTCCCCGCTGGCACCTTTGCTGTGGCAGCAAAAGCTGGACGTTTGTCTTTTTTGCTCCGGAGGCTGCCGAAAGCGAAAACAGGTGCTTTTGATGATGGAGTCCGCAGGAAAGCAGAGAGGGCCAAATTGTCTTTGGCATTTAAAGAGGTTCCAGGAGGCAGTGAGGACCAGCATTACTTTTCCCCGCTGGCACCTTTGCTGCGGCAGCAAAAGCTGGACGTTTGTCTTTTTTGCTCCGGAGGCTGCCGAAAGCGAAAATAGGTTCTTTTGAGGATGGAGTCCGCAGGAAAGCAGAGAGGGCCAAATTGTCTGTGGCATTTGAAAGGGTTCCAGGAGGCAGTGACAACCAGCATTACTTTTCCCCGCTGGCACCTTTGCTGTGGCAGCAAAAGCTGGACGTTTGTCTTTTTTGCTCCGGAGGCTGCCGAAAGCGAAAACAGGTGCTTTTGATGATGGAGTCCGCAGGAAAGCAGAGAGGGCCAAATTGTCTTTGGCATTTAAAGAGGTTCCAGGAGGCAGTGAGGACCAGCATTACTTTTCCCCGCTGGCACCTTTGCTGCGGCAGCAAAAGCTGGACGTTTGTCTTTTTTGCTCCGGAGGCTGCCGAAAGCGAAAATAGGTTCTTTTGAGGATGGAGTCCGCAGGAAAGCAGAGAGGGCCAAATTGTCTGTGGCATTTGAAAGGGTTCCAGGAGGCAGTGACAACCAGCATTACTTTTCCCCGCTGGCACCTTTGCTGTGGCAGCAAAAGCTGGACGTTTGTCTTTTTTGCTCCGGAGGCTGCCGAAAGCGAAAACAGGTGCTTTTGATGATGGAGTCCGCAGGAAAGCAGAGAGGGCCAAATTGTCTTTGGCATTTAAAGAGGTTCCAGGAGGCAGTGAGGACCAGCATTACTTTTCCCCGCTGGCACCTTTGCTGCGGCAGCAAAAGCTGGACGTTTGTCTTTTTAACACCAGAGGGCGCCGAAAGTGAAAAAAGGCGCTTTTGAGGATACAGTCCGCAGGAAAGCAGAGAGGGCCAAATTGTCTGTGGCATTTGAAAGGGTTCCAGGAGGCAGTGAGAACCAGCATTACTTTTCCCCGCTGGCACCTTTGCTGTGGCAGCAAAATCTGGACGTTTGTCTTTTTTGCTCCGGAGGCTGACGAAAGCGAAAACAGGTGCTTTTGAGGATGGAGTCCGCAGGAAAGCAGAGAGGGCCAAATTGTCTGTGACATTTGAAAGGGTTCCAGGAGGCAGTGAGAACCAGCATTACTTTTCCCCGCTGGCACCTTTGCTGTGGCAGCAAAAGCTGGACGTTTGTCTTTTTTGCTCCGGAGGCTGCCGAAAGCGAAAACAGGTGCTTTTGAGGATGGAGTCCGCAGGAAAGCAGAGAGGGCCAAATTGTCTGTGGCATTTGAAAGGGTTCCAGGAGGCAGTGAGAACCAGCATTACTTTTCCCCGCTGGTACCTTTGCTGTGGCAGCAAAAGCTGGACGTTTGTCTTTTTTGCTCCGGAGGGCGCCGAAAGCGAAAATAGGTTCTTTTGAGGATGGAGTCCGCAGGAAAGCAGAGAGGGCCAAATTGTCTGTGGCATTTGAAGGAGTTCCAGGAGGCAGTGAGAACCAGCATTACTTTTCCCCGCTGGCACCTTTGCTGTGGCAGCAAAAGCTGGACGTTTGTCTTTTTTGCTCCGGAGGCTGCCGAAAGCGAAAACAGCTGCTTTTGAGGATGGAGTCCGCAGGAAAGCAGAGAGGGCCAAATTGTCTGTGGCATTTGAAAGGGTTCCAGGAGGCAGTGAGAACCAGCATTACTTTTCCCCGTTGGCACCTTTGCTGTGGCAGCAAAAGCTGGACGTTTGTCTTTTTACCACCGGATGGCGCCGAAAGTAGAAAAAAGGCGTTTTTGAGGATAGAGTCCGCAGGAAAGCAGAGAGGGCCAAATTGTCTGGGGCATTTGAAAGGGTTCCAGGAGGCAGTGAGAACCAGCATTACTTTTCCCCGCTGGCACCTTTGCTGTGGCAGCAAAAGCTGGACGTTTGTCTTTTTTGCTCCGGAGGCTGACGAAAGCGAAAACAGGTGCTTTTGAGGATGGAGTCCGCAGGAAAGCAGAGAGGGCCAAATTGTCTGGGGCATTTACAAAGGTTCCAGGAGGCAGTGAGGACCAGCATTACTTTTCCCCGCTGGCACCTTTGCTGCGGCAGCAAAAGCTGGACGTTTGTCTTTTTACCACCGGATGGCGCCGAAAGTAGAAAAAAGGCGCTTTTGAGGATAGAGTCCGCAGGAAAGCAGAGAGGGCCAAATTGTCTGGGGCATTTGAAAGGGTTCCAGGAGGCAGTGAGAACCAGCATTACTTTTCCCCGCTGGCACCTTTGCTGTGGCAGCAAAAGGTGGACGTTTGTCTTTTTTGCTCCGGAGGCTGACGAAAGCGAAAACAGGTGCTTTTGAGGATGGAGTCCGCAGGAAAGCAGAGAGGGCCAAATTGTCTTTGGCATTTAAAGAGGTTCCAGGAGGCAGTGAGGATCAGCATTACTTTTTCCCGCTGGCACCTTTGCTGCGGCAGCAAAAGCTGGACGTTTGTCTTTTTTGCTCCGGAGGTTGCCGAAAGCGAAAACAGGTGCTTTTGAGGATGGAGTCCGCAGGAAAGCAGAGAGGGCCAAATTGTCTGGGGCATTTGAAAGGGTTCCAGGAGGCAGTGAGAACCAGCATTACTTTTCCCCGCTGGCACCTTTGCTGTGGCAGCAAAAGCTGGACGTTTGTCTTTTTTGCTCTGGAGGCTGCCGAAAGCGAAAACAGCTGCTTTTGAGGATGGAGTCCGCAGGAAAGCAGAGAGGGCCAAATTGTCTGTGGCATTTGAAAGGGTTCCAGGAGGCAGTGAGAACCAGCATTACTTTTCCCCGCTGGCACCTTTGCTGTGGCAGCAAAAGCTGGACGTTTGTCTTTTTTGCTCCGGAGGCTGCCGAAAGCGAAAACAGGTGCTTTTGAGGATGGAGTCCGCAGGAAAGCAGAGAGGGCCAAATTGTCTGTGGCATTTGAAAGGGTTCCAGGAGGCAGTGAGAACCAGCATTACTTTTCCCCGCTGGCACCTTTGCTGTGGCAGCAAAAGCTGGACGTTTGTCTTTTTTGCTCCGGAGGCTGCCGAAAGCGAAAACAGGTGCTTTTGAGGATGGAGTCCGCAGGAAAGCAGAGAGGGCCAAATTGTCTGTGGCATTTGAAAGGGTTCCAGGAGGCAGTGAGAACCAGCATTACTTTTCCCCGCTGGCACCTTTGCTGTGGCAGCAAAAGCTGGACGTTTGTCTTTTTTGCTCCGGAGGTTGCCGAAAGCGAAAATAGGTGCTTTTGAGGATGGAGTCCGCAGGAAAGCAGAGAGGGCCAAATTGTCTGTGGCATTTGAAAGGGTTCCAGGAGGCAGTGAGAACCAGCATTACTTTTCCCCGCTGGCACCTTTGCTGTGGCAGCAAAAGCTGGACGTTTGTCTTTTTTGCTCCGGAGGGCGCCGAAAGCGAAAACAGGTGCTTTTGAGGATGGAGTCCGCAGGAAAGCAGAGAGGGCCAAATTGTCTGTGGCATTTGAAAGGGTTCCAGGAGGCAGTGAGAACCAGCATTACTTTTCCCCGCTGGCACCTTTGCTGTGGCAGCAAAAGCTGGACGTTTGTCTTTTTTGCTCCGGAGGCTGCCGAAAGCGAAAACAGGTGCTTTTGAGGATGGAGTCCGCAGGAAAGCAGAGAGGGCCAAATTGTCTGTGGCATTTGATAGGGTTCCAGGAGGCAGTGAGAACCAGCATTACTTTTCCCCGCTGGCACCTTTGCTGTGGCAGCAAAAGCTGGACGTTTGTCTTTTTTGCTCCGGAGGCTGCCGAAAGCGAAAACAGGTGCTTTTGATGATGGAGTCCGCAGGAAAGCAGAGAGGGCCAAATTGTCTTTGGCATTTAAAGAGGTTCCAGGAGGCAGTGAGGACCAGCATTACTTTTCCCCGCTGGCACCTTTGCTGCGGCAGCAAAAGCTGGACGTTTGTCTTTTTTGCTCCGGAGGCTGCCGAAAGCGAAAATAGGTTCTTTTGAGGATGGAGTCCGCAGGAAAGCAGAGAGGGCCAAATTGTCTGTGGCATTTGAAAGGGTTCCAGGAGGCAGTGACAACCAGCATTACTTTTCCCCGCTGGCACCTTTGCTGTGGCAGCAAAAGCTGGACGTTTGTCTTTTTTGCTCCGGAGGCTGCCGAAAGCGAAAACAGGTGCTTTTGATGATGGAGTCCGCAGGAAAGCAGAGAGGGCCAAATTGTCTGTGGCATTTGAAAGGGTTCCAGGAGGCAGTGAGGACCAGCATTACTTTTCCCCGCTGGCACCTTTGCTGCGGCAGCAAAAGCTGGACGTTTGTCTTTTTACCACCAGAGGGCGCCGAAAGTGAAAAAAGGCGCTTTTGAGGATAGAGTCCGCAGGAAAGCAGAGAGGGCCAAATTGTCTGTGGCATTTGATAGGGTTCCAGGAGGCAGTGAGAACCAGCATTACTTTTCCCCGCTGGCACCTTTGCTGTGGCAGCAAAAGCTGGACGTTTGTCTTTTTTGCTCCGGACGCTGCCGAAAGCGAAAACAGGTGCTTTTGAGGATGGAGTCCGCAGGAAAGCAGAGAGGGCCAAATTGTCTGTGGCATTTGAAATGGTTCCAGGAGGCAGTGAGAACCAGCATTACTTTTCCCCGCTGGCACCTTTGCTGTGGCAGCAAAAGCTGGACGTTTGTCTTTTTTGCTCCGGAGGCTGCCGAAAGCGAAAACAGCTGCTTTTGAGGATGGAGTCCGCAGAAAAGCAGAGAGGGCCAAATTGTCTGTGGCATTTGAAAGGGTTCCAGGAGGCAGTGAGAACCAGCATTACTTTTCCCCGCTGGCACCTTTGCTGTGGCAGCAAAAGCTGGACGTTTGTCTTTTTTGCTCCGGAGGCTGCCGAAAGCGAAAACAGGTGCTTTTGAGGATGGAGTCCGCAGGAAAGCAGAGAGGGCCAAATTGTCTGGGGCATTTGAAAGGGTTCCAGGAGGCAGTGACAACCAGCATTACTTTTCCCCGCTGGCACCTTTGCTGTGGCAGCAAAAGCTGGACGTTTGTCTTTTTTGCTCCGGAGGCTGCCGAAAGCGAAAACAGGTGCTTTTGATGATGGAGTCCGCAGGAAAGCAGAGAGGGCCAAATTGTCTTTGGCATTTAAAGAGGTTCCAGGAGGCAGTGAGGACCAGCATTACTTTTCCCCGCTGGCACCTTTGCTGCGGCAGCAAAAGCTGGACGTTTGTCTTTTTAACACCAGAGGGCGCCGAAAGTGAAAAAAGGCGCTTTTGAGGATACAGTCCGCAGGAAAGCAGAGAGGGCCAAATTGTCTGTGGCATTTGAAAGGGTTCCAGGAGGCAGTGAGAACCAGCATTACTTTTCCCCGCTGGCACCTTTGCTGTGGCAGCAAAATCTGGACGTTTGTCTTTTTTGCTCCGGAGGCTGACGAAAGCGAAAACAGGTGCTTTTGAGGATGGAGTCCGCAGGAAAGCAGAGAGGGCCAAATTGTCTGTGACATTTGAAAGGGTTCCAGGAGGCAGTGAGAACCAGCATTACTTTTCCCCGCTGGCACCTTTGCTGTGGCAGCAAAAGCTGGACGTTTGTCTTTTTTGCTCCGGAGGCTGCCGAAAGCGAAAACAGGTGCTTTTGAGGATGGAGTCCGCAGGAAAGCAGAGAGGGCCAAATTGTCTGTGGCATTTGAAAGGGTTCCAGGAGGCAGTGAGAACCAGCATTACTTTTCCCCGCTGGTACCTTTGCTGTGGCAGCAAAAGCTGGACGTTTGTCTTTTTTGCTCCGGAGGGCGCCGAAAGCGAAAATAGGTTCTTTTGAGGATGGAGTCCGCAGGAAAGCAGAGAGGGCCAAATTGTCTGTGGCATTTGAAGGAGTTCCAGGAGGCAGTGAGAACCAGCATTACTTTTCCCCGCTGGCACCTTTGCTGTGGCAGCAAAAGCTGGACGTTTGTCTTTTTTGCTCCGGAGGCTGCCGAAAGCGAAAACAGCTGCTTTTGAGGATGGAGTCCGCAGGAAAGCAGAGAGGGCCAAATTGTCTGTGGCATTTGAAAGGGTTCCAGGAGGCAGTGAGAACCAGCATTACTTTTCCCCGTTGGCACCTTTGCTGTGGCAGCAAGAGCTGGACGTTTGTCTTTTTTGCTCCGGAGGCTGCCGAAAGCGAAAACAGGTGCTTTTGAGTATGGAGTCCGCAGGAAAGCAGAGAGAGCCAAATTGTCTGTGGCATTTGAAGTAGTTCCAGGAGGCAGTGAGAACCAGCATTACTTTTCCCCGCTGGCACCTTTGCTGTGGCAGCAAAAGCTGGACGTTTGTCTTTTTTGCTCCGGAGGCTGCCGAAAGCGAAAATAGGTTCTTTTGAGGATGGAGTCCGCAGGAAAGCAGAGAGGACCAAATTGTCTGTGGCATTTGAAAGGGTTCCAGGAGGCAGTGAGAACCAGCATTACTTTTCCCCGCTGGCACCTTTGCTGTGGCAGCAAAAGCTGGACGTTTGTCTTTTTTGCTCCGGAGGCTGCCGAAAGCGAAAACAGGTGCTTTTGAGGATGGAGTCCGCAGGAAAGCAGAGAGGGCCAAATTGTCTGGGGCATTTGAAGGAGTTCCAGGAGGCAGTGAGAACCAGCATTACTTTTCCCCGCTGGCACATTTGCTGTGGCAGCAAAAGCTGGACGTTTGTCTTTTTTGCTCCGGAGGCTGCCGAAAGCGAAAATAGGTGCTTTTGATGATGGAGTCCGCAGGAAAGCAGAGAGGGCCAAATTGTCTTTGGCATTTAAAGAGGTTCCAGGAGGCAGTGAGGACCAGCATTACTTTTCCCCGCTGGCACCTTTGCTGCGGCAGCAAAAGCTGGACGTTTGTCTTTTTTGCTCCGCAGGTTGCCGAAAGCGAAAACAGGTGCTTTTGAGGATGGAGTCCGCAGGAAAGCAGAGAGGGCCAAATTGTCTGTGGCATTTGAAAGGGTTCCAGGAGGCAGTGAGAACGAGCATTACTTTTCCCCGCTGGCACCTTTGCTGTGGCAGCAAAAGCTGGACGTTTGTCTTTTTTGCTCCGGAGGCTGCCGAAAGCGAAAATAGGTTCTTTTGAGGATGGAGTCCGCAGGAAAGCAGAGAGGGCCAAATTGTCTGTGGCATTTGAAAGGGTTCCAGGAGGCAGTGAGAACCAGCATTACTTTTCCCCGCTGGCACCTTTGCTGTGGCAGCAAAAGCTGGACGTTTGTCTTTTTTGCTCCGGAGGCTGCCGAAAGCGAAAACAGGTGCTTTTGAGGATGGAGTCCGCAGGAAAGCAGAGAGGGCCAAATTGTCTTTGGCATTTAAAGAGGTTCCAGGAGGCAGTGAGGACCAGCATTACTTTTCCCCGCTGGCACCTTTGCTGCGGCAGCAAAAGCTGGACGTTTGTCTTTTTACCACCGGATGGCGCCGAAAGTGAAAAAAGGCGCTTTTGAGGATAGAGTCCGCAGGAAAGCAGAGAGGGCCAAATTGTCTGGGGCATTTGAAAGGGTTCCAGGAGGCAGTGAGAACCAGCATTACTTTTCCCCGCTGGCACCTTTGCTGTGGCAGCAAAAGCTGGACGTTTGTCTTTTTTGCTCCGGAGGCTGCCGAAAGCGAAAACAGGTGCTTTTGAGGATGGAGACCGCAGGAAAGCAGAGAGGGCCAAATTGTCTGTGGCATTTGAAAGGGTTCCAGGAGGCAGTGAGAACCAGCATTACTTTTCCCCGCTGGCACCTTTGCTGTGGCAGCAAAAGCTGGACGTTTGTCTTTTTTGCTCCGGAGGCTGCCGAAAGCGAAAACAGGTGCTTTTGAGGATGGAGTCCGCAGGAAAGCAGAGAGGGCCAAATTGTCTGTGGCATTTGAAAGGGTTCCAGGAGGCAGTGAGAACCAGCATTACTTTTCCCCGCTGGCACCTTTGCTGTGGCAGCAAAAGCTGGACGTTTGTCTTTTTTGCTCCGGAGGCTGCCGAAAGCGAAAACAGGTGCTTTTGAGGATGGAGTCCGCAGGAAAGCAGAGAGGGCCAAATTGTCTTTGGCATTTAAAGAGGTTCCAGGAGGCAGTGAGAACCAGCATTACTTTTCCCCGCTGGCACCTTTGCTGCGGCAGCAAAAGCTGGACGTTTGTCTTTTTACCACCGGAGGGCGCCGAAAGTGAAAAAAGGCGCTTTTGAGGATAGAGTCCGCAGGAAAGCAGAGAGGGCCAAATTGTCTGTGGCATTTGATAGGGTTCCAGGAGGCAGTGAGAACCAGCATTACTTTTCCCCGCTGGCACCTTTGTTGTGGCAGCAAAAGCTGGACGTTTGTCTTTTTTGCTCCGGAGGCTGCCGAAAGCGAAAACAGGTGCTTTTGAGGATGGAGTCCGCAGGAAAGCAGAGAGAGCCAAATTGTCTGGGGCATTTGAAGGAGTTCCAGGAGGCAGTGAGAACCAGCATTACTTTTCCCCGCTGGCACCTTTGCTGTGGCAGCAAAAGCTGGACGTTTGTCTTTTTTGCTCCGGAGGCTGCCGAAAGCGAAAACAGGTGCTTTTGAGGATGGAGTCCGCAGGAAAGCAGAGAGGGCCAAATTGTCTGTGGCATTTGAAAGGGTTCCAGGAGGCAGTGAGAACCAGCATTACTTTTCCCCGTTGGCACCGTTGCTGTGGCAGCAAAAGCTGGACGTTTGTCTTTTTTGCTCCGGAGGCTGCCGAAAGCGAAAATAGGTTCTTTTGAGGATGGAGTCCGCAGGAAAGCAGAGAGGACCAAATTGTCTGTGGCATTTGAAAGGGTTCCAGGAGGCAGTGAGAACCAGCATTACTTTTCCCCGCTGGCACCTTTGCTGTGGCAGCAAAAGCTGGACGTTTGTCTTTTTTGCTCCGGAGGCTGCCGAAAGCGAAAACAGGTGCTTTTGAGGATGGAGTCCGCAGGAAAGCAGAGAGGGCCAAATTGTCTGGGGCATTTGAAGGAGTTCCAGGAGGCAGTGAGAACCAGCATTACTTTTCCCCGCTGGCACCTTTGCTGTGGCAGCAAAAGCTGGACGTTTGTCTTTTTTGCTCCGGAGGCTGCCGAAAGCGAAAATAGGTGCTTTTGATGATGGAGTCCGCAGGAAAGCAGAGAGGGCCAAATTGTCTGTGGCATTTGAAAGGGTTCCAGGAGGCAGTGAGAACGAGCATTACTTTTCCCCGCTGGCACCTTTGCTGTGGCAGCAAAAGCTGGACGTTTGTCTTTTTTGCTCCGGAGGCTGCCGAAAGCGAAAATAGGTTCTTTTGAGGATGGAGTCCGCAGGAAAGCATAGAGGGCCAAATTGTCTGTGGCATTTGAAAGGGTTCCAGGAGGCAGTGAGAACCAGCATTACTTTTCCCCGCTGGCACCTTTGCTGTGGCAGCAAAAGCTGGACGTTTGTCTTTTTTGCTCCGGAGGCTGCCGAAAGCGAAAACAGGTGCTTTTGAGGATGGAGTCCGCAGGAAAGCAGAGAGGGCCAAATTGTCTTTGGCATTTAAAGAGGTTCCAGGAGGCAGTGAAGACCAGCATTACTTTTCCCCGCTGGCACCTTTGCTGCGGCAGCAAAAGCTGGACGTTTGTCTTTTTACCACCGGATGGCGCCGAAAGTGAAAAAAGGCGCTTTTGAGGATAGAGTCCGCAGGAAAGCAGAGAGGGCCAAATTGTCTGGGGCATTTGAAAGGGTTCCAGGAGGCAGTGAGAACCAGCATTACTTTTCCCCGCTGGCACCTTTGCTGTGGCAGCAAAAGCTGGACGTTTGTCTTTTTTGCTCCGGAGGCTGCCGAAAGCGAAAACAGGTGCTTTTGAGGATGGAGTCCGCAGGAAAGCAGAGAGGGCCAAATTGTCTGTGGCATTTGAAAGGGTTCCAGGAGGCAGTGAGAACCAGCATTACTTTTCCCCGCTGGCACCTTTGCTGTGGCAGCAAAAGCTGGACGTTTGTCTTTTTTGCTCCGGAGGCTGCCGAAAGCGAAAACAGGTGCTTTTGAGGATGGAGTCCGCAGGAAAGCAGAGAGGGCCAAATTGTCTGTGGCATTTGAAAGGGTTCCAGGAGGCAGTGAGAACCAGCATTACTTTTCCCCGCTGGCACCTTTGCTGTGGCAGCAAAAGCTGGACGTTTGTCTTTTTTGCTCCGGAGGCTGCCGAAAGCGAAAACAGGTGCTTTTGAGGATGGAGTCCGCAGGAAAGCAGAGAGGGCCAAATTGTCTTTGGCATTTAAAGAGGTTCCAGGAGGCAGTGAGAACCAGCATTACTTTTCCCCGCTTGCACCTTTGCTGCGGCAGCAAAAGCTGGACGTTTGTCTTTTTACCACCGGAGGGCGCCGAAAGTGAAAAAAGGCGCTTTTGAGGATAGAGTCCGCAGGAAAGCAGAGAGGGCCAAATTGTCTGTGGCATTTGATAGGGTTCCAGGAGGCAGTGAGAACCAGCATTACTTTTCCCCGCTGGCACCTTTGTTGTGGCAGCAAAAACTGGACGTTTGTCTTTTTTGCTCCGGAGGCTGCCGAAAGCGAAAACAGGTGCTTTTGAGGATGGAGTCCGCAGGAAAGCAGAGAGAGCCAAATTGTCTGGGGCATTTGAAGGAGTTCTAGGAGGCAGTGAGAACCAGCATTACTTTTCCCCGCTGGCACCTTTGCTGTGGCAGCAAAAGCTGGACGTTTGTCTTTTTTGCTCCGGAGGCTGCCGAAAGCGAAAACAGGTGCTTTTGAGGATGGAGTCCGCAGGAAAGCAGAGAGGGCCAAATTGTCTGTGGCATTTGAAAGGGTTCCAGGAGGCAGTGAGAACCAGCATTACTTTTCCCCGTTGGCACCTTTGCTGTGGCAGCAAAAGCTGGACGTTTGTCTTTTTTGCTCCGGAGGCTGCCGAAAGCGAAAACAGGTGCTTTTGAGGATGGAGTCCGCAGGAAAGCAGAGAGAGCCAAATTGTCTGGGGCATTTGAAGTAGTTCCAGGAGGCAGGGAGAACCAGCATTACTTTTCCCCGCTGGCACCTTTGCTGTGGCAGCAAAAGCTGGACGTTTGTCTTTTTTGCTCCGGAGGCTGCCGAAAGCGAAAATAGGTTCTTTTGAGGATGGAGTCCGCAGGAAAGCAGAGAGGACCAAATTGTCTGTGGCATTTGAAAGGGTTCCAGGAGGCAGTGAGAACCAGCATTACTTTTCCCCGCTGGCACCTTTGCTGTGGCAGCAAAAGCTGGACGTTTGTCTTTTTTGCTCCGGAGGCTGCCGAAAGCGAAAACAGGTGCTTTTGATGATGGAGTCCGCAGGAAAGCAGAGAGGGCCAAATTGTCTGGGGAATTTGAAGGAGTTCCAGGAGGCAGTGAGAACGAGCATTACTTTTCCCCGCTGGGACCTTTGCTGTGGCAGCAAAAGCTGGACGTTTGTCTTTTTTGCTCCGGAGGCTGCCGAAAGCGAAAATAGGTGCTTTTGATGATGGAGTCCGCAGGAAAGCAGAGAGGGCCAAATTGTCTTTGGCATTTAAAGAGGTTCCAGGAGGCAGTGAGGACCAGCATTACTTTTCCCCGCTGGCACCTTTGCTGTGGCAGCAAAAGCTGGACGTTTGTCTTTTTTGCTCCGCAGGTTGCCGAAAGCGAAAACAGGTGCTTTTGAGGATGGAGTCCGCAGGAAAGCAGAGAGGGCCAAATTGTCTGTGGCATTTGAAAGGGTTCCAGGAGGCAGTGAGAACCAGCATTACTTTTCCCCGCTGGCACCTTTGCTGTGGCAGCAAAAGCTGGACGTTTGTCTTTTTTGCTCCGGAGGCTGCCGAAAGCGAAAATAGGTTCTTTTGAGGATGGAGTCCGCAGGAAAGCAGAGAGGGCCAAATTGTCTGTGGCATTTGAAAGGGTTCCAGGAGGCAGTGAGAACCAGCATTACTTTTCCCCGCTGCCACCTTTGCTGTGGCAGCAAAAGCTGGACGTTTGTCTTTTTTGCTCCGGAGGCTGCCGAAAGCGAAAACAGGTGCTTTTGATGATGGAGTCCGCAGGAAAGCAGAGAGGGCCAAATTGTCTTTGGCATTTAAAGAGGTTCCAGGAGGCAGTGAGGACCAGCATTACTTTTCCCCGCTGGCACCTTTGCTGCGGCAGCAAAAGCTGGACGTTTGTCTTTTTACCACCGGATGGCGCCGAAAGTGAAAAAAGGCGCTTTTGAGGATAGAGTCCGCAGGAAAGCAGAGAGGGCCAAATTGTCTGGGGCATTTGAAAGGGTTCCAGGAGGCAGTGAGAACCAGCATTACTTTTCCCCGTTGGCACCTTTGCTGTGGCAGCAAAAGCTGGACGTTTGTCTTTTTTGCTCCGGAGGCTGCCGAAAGCGAAAACAGGTGCTTTTGAGGATGGAGTCCGCAGGAAAGCAGAGAGGGCCAAATTGTCTGTGGCATTTGAAAGGGTTCCAGGAGGCAGTGAGAACCAGCATTACTTTTCCCCGCTGGCACCTTTGCTGTGGCAGCAAAAGCTGGACGTTTGTCTTTTTTGCTCCGGAGGCTGCCGAAAGCGAAAACAGGTGCTTTTGAGGATGGAGTCCGCAGGAAAGCAGAGAGGGCCAAATTGTCTGTGGCATTTGAAAGGGTTCCAGGAGGCAGTGAGAACCAGCATTACTTTTCCCCGCTGGCACCTTTGCTGTGGCAGCAAAAGCTGGACGTTTGTCTTTTTTGCTCTGGAGGCTGCCGAAAGCGAAAACAGGTGCTTTTGAGGATGGAGTCCGCAGGAAAGCAGAGAGGGCCAAATTGTCTTTGGCATTTAAAGAGGTTCCAGGAGGCAGTGAGAACCAGCATTACTTTTCCCCGGTGGCACCTTTGCTGTGGCAGCAAAAGCTGGACGTTTGTCTTTTTACCACCGGAGGGCGCCGAAAGTGAAAAAAGGCGCTTTTGAGGATAGAGTCCGCAGGAAAGCAGAGAGGGCCAAATTGTCTGTGGCATTTGATAGGGTTCCAGGAGGCAGTGAGAACCAGCATTACTTTTCCCCGCTGGCACCTTTGCTGTGGCAGCAAAATCTGGACGTTTGTCTTTTTTGCTCCGGAGGCTGCCGAAAGCGAAAACAGGTGCTTTTGAGGATGGAGTCCGCAGGAAAGCAGAGAGGGCCAAATTGTCTGTGGCATTTGAAAGGGTTCCAGGAGGCAGTGAGAACCAGCATTACTTTTCCCCGCTGGCACCTTTGCTGTGGCAGCAAAAGCTGGACGTTTGTCTTTTTTGCTCCGGAGGCTGCCGAAAGCGAAAACAGGTGCTTTTGAGGATGGAGTCCGCAGGAAAGCAGAGAGGGCCAAATTGTCTGTGGCATTTGAAAGGGTTCCAGGAGGCAGTGAGAACCAGCATTACTTTTCCCCGCTGGCACCTTTGCTGTGGCAGCAAAAGCTGGACGTTTGTCTTTTTTGCTCCGGAGGCTGCCGAAAGTGAAAATAGGTTCTTTTGATGATGGAGTCCGCAGGAAAGCAGAGAGGGCCAAATTGTCTGTGGCATTTGAAAGGGTTCCAGGAGGCAGTGACAACCAGCATTACTTTTCCCCGCTGGCACCTTTCCTGCGGCAGCAAAAGCTGGACGTTTGTCTTTTTTGCTCCGGAGGCTGCCGAAAGCGAAAACAGGTGCTTTTGAGGATGGAGTCCGCAGGAAAGCAGAGAGGGCCAAATTGTCTGTGGCATTTGAAAGGGTTCCAGGAGGCAGTGAGAACCAGCATTACTTTTCCCCGCTGGCACCTTTGCTGTGGCAGCAAAAGCTGGACGTTTGTCTTTTTTGCTCCGGAGGTTGCCGAAAGCGAAAACAGGTGCTTTTGAGGATGGAGTCCGCAGGAAAGCAGAGAGGGCCAAATTGTCTGTGGCATTTGAAAGGGTTCCAGGAGGCAGTGAGAACCAGCATTACTTTTCCCCGCTGGCACCTTTGCTGTGGCAGCAAAAGCTGGACGTTTGTCTTTTTTGCTCCGGAGGCTGCCGAAAGCGAAAACAGGTGCTTTTGATGATGGAGTCCGCAGGAAAGCAGAGAGGGCCAAATTGTCTGTGGCATTTGAAAGGGTTCCAGGAGGCAGTGAGAACCAGCATTACTTTTCCCCGCTGGCACCTTTGCTGTGGCAGCAAAAGCTGGACGTTTGTCTTTTTTGCTCCGGAGGCTGCCGAAAGCGAAAACAGGTGCTTTTGAGGATGGAGTCCGCAGGAAAGCAGAGAGGGCCAAATTGTCTTTGGCATTTAAAGAGGTTCCAGGAGGCAGTGAGGACCAGCATTACTTTTCCCCGCTGGCACCTTTGCTGCGGCAGCAAAAGCTGGACGTTTGTCTTTTTACCACCGGATGGCGCCGAAAGTAGAAAAAAGGCGCTTTTGAGGATAGAGTCCGCAGGAAAGCAGAGAGGGCCAAATTGTCTGGGGCATTTGAAAGGGTTCCAGGAGGCAGTGAGAACCAGCATTACTTTTCCCCGCTGGCACCTTTGCTGTGGCAGCAAAAGCTGGACGTTTGTCTTTTTTGCTCCGGAGGCTGCCGAAAGCGAAAACAGGTGCTTTTGAGGATGGAGTCCGCAGGAAAGCAGAGAGGGCCAAATTGTCTCGGGCATTTAAAAAGGTTCCAGGAGGCAGTGAGGACCAGCATTACTTTTCCCCGCTGGCACCTTTGCTGTGGCAGCAAAAGCTGGACGTTTGTCTTTTTTGCTCCGGAGGCTGCCGAAAGCGAAAACAGGTGCTTTTGAGGATGGAGTCCGCAGGAAAGCAGAGAGGGCCAAATTGTCTTTGGCATTTAAAGAGGTTCCAGGAGGCAGTGAGGACCAGCATTACTTTTCCCCGCTGGCACCTTTGCTGCAGCAGCAAAAGCTGGACGTTTGTCTTTTTACCACCGGAGGGCGCCGAAAGTGAAAAAAGGCGCTTTTGAGGATAGAGTCCGCAGGAAAGCAGAGAGGGCCAAATTGTCTTTGGCATTTGATAGGGTTCCAGGAGGCAGTGAGAACCAGCATTACTTTTCCCCGCTGGCACCTTTGCTGTGGCAGCAAAATCTGGACGTTTGTCTTTTTTGCTCCGGAGGCTGCCGAAAGCGAAAACATGTGCTTTTGAGGATGGAGTCCGCAGGAAAGCAGAGAGGGCCAAATTGTCTGTGGCATTTGAAAGGGTTCCAGGAGGCAGTGAGAACCAGCATTACTTTTCCCCGCTGGCACCTTTGCTGTGGCAGCAAAAGCTGGACGTTTGTCTTTTTTGCTCCGGAGGTTGCCGAAAGCGAAAACAGGTGCTTTTGAGGATGGAGTCCGCAGGAAAGCAGAGAGGGCCAAATTGTCTGTGGCATTTGAAAGGGTTCCAGGAGGCAGTGAGAACGAGCATTACTTTTCCCCGCTGGCACCTTTGCTGTGGCAGCAAAAGCTGGACGTTTGTCTTTTTTGCTCCGGAGGCTGCCGAAAGCGAAAATAGGTTCTTTTGATGATGGAGTCCGCAGGAAAGCAGAGAGGGCCAGATTGTCTGTGGCATTTGAAAGGGTTCCAGGAGGCAGTGAGAACCAGCATTACTTTTCCCCGCTGGCACCTTTGCTGTGGCAGCAAAAGCTGGACGTTTGTCTTTTTTGCTCCGGAGGCTGCCGAAAGCGAAAATAGGTTCTTTTGAGGATGGAGTCCGCAGGAAAGCAGAGAGGGCCAAATTGTCTGTGGCATTTGAAAGGGTTCCAGGAGGCAGTGACAACCAGCATTACTTTTCCCCGCTGGCACCTTTGCTGTGGCAGCAAAAGCTGGACGTTTGTCTTTTTTGCTCCGGAGGCTGCCGAAAGCAAAAACAGGTGCTTTTGATGATGGAGTCCGCAGGAAAGCAGAGAGGGCCAAATTGTCTTTGGCATTTAAAGAGGTTCCAGGAGGCAGTGAGGACCAGCATTACTTTTTCCCGCTGGCACCTTTGCTGTGGCAGCAAAAGCTGGACGTTTGTCTTTTTTGCTCCGGAGGCTGCCGAAAGCGAAAACAGGTGCTTTTGAGGATGGAGTCCGCAGGAAAGCAGAGAGAGCCAAATTATCTGGGGCATTTGAAGTAGTTCCAGGAGGCAGGGAGAACCAGCATTACTTTTCCCCGCTGGCACCTTTGCTGTGGCAGCAAAAGCTGGACGTTTGTCTTTTTTGCTCCGGAGGCTGCCGAAAGCGAAAATAGGTTCTTTTGAGGATGGAGTCCGCAGGAAAGCAGAGAGGACCAAATTGTCCGTGGCATTTGAAAGGGTTCCAGGAGGCAGTGAGAACCAGCATTACTTTTCCCCGCTGGCACCTTTGCTGTGGCAGCAAAAGCTGGACGTTTGTCTTTTTTGCTCCGGAGGCTGCCGAAAGCGAAAACAGGTGCTTTTGATGATGGAGTCCGCAGGAAAGCAGAGAGGGCCAAATTGTCTGGGGCATTTGAAGGAGTTCCAGGAGGCAGTGAGAACCAGCATTACTTTTCCCCGCTGGCACCTTTGCTGTGGCAGCAAAAGCTGGACGTTTGTCTTTTTTGCTCCGGAGGCTGCCGAAAGCGAAAATAGGTGCTTTTGATGATGGAGTCCGCAGGAAAGCAGAGAGGGCCAAATTGTCTTTGGCATTTAAAGAGGTTCCAGGAGGCAGTGAGGACCAGCATTACTTTTCCCCGCTGGCACCTTTGCTGCGGCAGCAAAAGCTGGACGTTTGTCTTTTTTGCTCCGGAGGTTGCCGAAAGCGAAAACAGGTGCTTTTGAGGATGGAGTCCGCAGGAAAGCAGAGAGGGCCAAATTGTCTGTGGCATTTGAAAGGGTTCCAGGAGGCAGTGAGAACCAGCATTACTTTTCCCCGCTGGCACCTTTGCTGTGGCAGCAAAAGCTGGACGTTTGTCTTTTTTGCTCCGGAGGCTGCCGAAAGCAAAAACAAGTGCTTTTGAGGATGGAGTCCGCAGGAAAGCAGAGAGGGCCAAATTGTCTGTGGCATTTGAAAGGGTTCCAGGAGGCAGTGAGAACCAGCATTACTTTTCCCCGCTGGCACCTTTGCTGTGGCAGCAAAAGCTGGACGTTTGTCTTTTTTGCTCCGGAGGCTGCCGAAAGCGAAAACAGGTGCTTTTGAGGATGGAGTCCGCAGGAAAGCAGAGAGGGCCAAATTGTCTGTGGCATTTGAAGAGGTTCCAGGAGGCAGTGAGAACCAGCATTACTTTTCCCCGCTGGCACCTTTGCTGTGGCAGCAAAAGCTGGACGTTTGTCTTTTTTGCTCCGGAGGCTGCCGAAAGCGAAAACAGGTGCTTTTGAGGATGGAGTCCGCAGGAAAGCAGAGAGGGCCAAATTGTCTTTGGCATTTAAAGAGGTTCCAGGAGGCAGTGAGGACCAGCATTATTTTTTCCCGCTGGCACCTTTGCTGCGGCAGCAAAAGCTGGACGTTTGTCTTTTTTGCTCCGGAGGTTGCCGAAAGCGAAAACAGGTGCTTTTGAGGATGGAGTCCGCAGGAAAGCAGAGAGGGCCAAATTGTCTGTGGCATTTGAAAGGGTTCCAGGAGGCAGTGAGAACCAGCATTACTTTTCCCCGCTGGCACCTTTGCTGTGGCAGCAAAAGCTGGACGTTTGTCTTTTTTGCTCCGGAGGCTGCCGAAAGCGAAAACAGGTGCTTTTGAGGATGGAGTCCGCAGGAAAGCAGAGAGGGCCAAATTGTCTTTGGCATTTAAAGAGGTTCCAGGAGGCAGTGAGGACCAGCATTACTTTTCCCCGCTGGCACCTTTGCTGCGGCAGCAAAAGCTGGACGTTTGTCTTTTTTGCTCCGGATGGCGCCGAAAGTAGAAAAAAGGCGCTTTTGAGGATAGAGTCCGCAGGAAAGCAGAGAGGGCCAAATTGTCTGGGGCATTTGAAAGGGTTCCAGGAGGCAGTGAGAACCAGCATTACTTTTCCCCGCTGGCACCTTTACTGTGGCAGCAAAAGCTGGACGTTTGTCTTTTTTGCTCCGGAGGCTGCCGAAAGCGAAAACAGGTGCTTTTGAGGATGGAGTCCGCAGGAAAGCAGAGAGGGCCAAATTGTCTGGGGCATTTAAAAAGGTTCCAGGAGGCAGTGAGGACCAGCATTACTTTTCCCCGCTGGCACCTTTGCTGTGGCAGCAAAAGCTGGACGTTTGTCTTTTTTGCTCCGGAGGCTGCCGAAAGCGAAAATAGGTTCTTTTGAGGATGGAGTCCGCAGGAAAGCAGAGAGGGCCAAATTGTCTGTGGCATTTGAAAGGGTTCCAGGAGGCAGTGAGAACCAGCATTACTTTTCCCCGCTGGCACCTTTGCTGTGGCAGCAAAAGCTGGACGTTTGTCTTTTTTGCTCCGGAGGCTGCCGAAAGTGAAAATAGGTTCTTTTGAGGATGGAGTCCGCAGGAAAGCAGAGAGGGCCAAATTGTCTGTGGCATTTGAAAGGGTTCCAGGAGGCAGTGAGAACCAGCATTACTTTTCCCCGCTGGCACCTTTGCTGTGGCAGCAAAAGCTGGACGTTTGTCTTTTTTGCTCCGGAGGCTGCCGAAAGCGAAAACAGGTGCTTTTGATGATGGAGTCCGCAGGAAAGCAGAGAGGGCCAAATTGTCTTTGGCATTTAAAGAGGTTCCAGGAGGCAGTGAGGACCAGCATTACTTTTTCCCGCTGGCACCTTTGCTGCGGCAGCAAAAGCTGGACGTTTGTCTTTTTTGCTCCGGAGGCTGCCGAAAGCGAAAACAGGTGCTTTTGAGGATGGAGTCCGCAGGAAAGCAGAGAGGGCCAAATTGTCTGTGGCATTTGAAAGGGTTCCAGGAGGCAGTGAGAACCAGCATTACTTTTCCCCGCTGGCACCTTTGCTGTGGCAGCAAAAGCTGGACGTTTGTCTTTTTTGCTCCGGAGGCTGCCGAAAGCGAAAACAGGTGCTTTTGAGGATGGAGTCCGCAGGAAAGCAGAGAGGGCCAAATTGTCTTTGGCATTTAAAGAGGTTCCAGGAGGCAGTGAGGACCAGCATTACTTTTCCCCGCTGGCACCTTTGCTGCGGCAGCAAAAGCTGGACGTTTGTCTTTTTACCACCGGATGGCGCCGAAAGTAGAAAAAAGGCGCTTTTGAGGATAGAGTCCGCAGGAAAGCAGAGAGGGCCAAATTGTCTGGGGCATTTGAAAGGGTTCCAGGAGGCAGTGAGAACCAGCATTACTTTTCCCCGCTGGCACCTTTGCTGTGGCAGCAAAAGCTGGACGTTTGTCTTTTTTGCTCCGGAGGCTGCCGAAAGCGAAAACAGGTGCTTTTGAGGATGGAGTCCGCAGGAAAGCAGAGAGGGCCAAATTGTCTTTGGCATTTAAAGAGGTTCCAGGAGGCAATGAGGACCAGCATTACTTTTCCCCGCTGGCACCTTTGCTGCGGCAGCAAAAGCTGGACGTTTGTCTTTTTACCACCGGAGGGCGCCGAAAGTGAAAAAAGGCGCTTTTGAGGGTAGAGTCCGCAGGAAAGCAGAGAGGGCCAAATTGTCTGTGGCATTTGATAGGGTTCCAGGAGGCAGTGAGAACCAGCATTACTTTTCCCCGCTGGCACCTTTGCTGTGGCAGCAAAATCTGGACGTTTATCTTTTTTGCTCCGGAGGCTGCCGAAAGCGAAAACATGTGCTTTTGAGGATGGAGTCCGCAGGAAAGCAGAGAGGGCCAAATTGTCTGTGGCATTTGAAAGGGTTCCAGGAGGCAGTGAGAACCAGCATTACTTTTCCCCGCTGGCACCTTTGCTGTGGCAGCAAAAGCTGGACGTTTGTCTTTTTTGCTCCGGAGGTTGCCGAAAGCGAAAACAGGTGCTTTTGAGGATGGAGTCCGCAGGAAAGCAGAGAGGGCCAAATTGTCTGTGGCATTTGAAAGGGTTCCAGGAGGCAGTGAGAACGAGCATTACTTTTCCCCGCTGGCACCTTTGCTGTGGCAGCAAAAGCTGGACGTTTGTCTTTTTTGCTCCGGAGGCTGCCGAAAGCGAAAATAGGTTCTTTTGAGGATGGAGTCCGCAGGAAAGCAGAGAGGGCCAAATTGTCTGTGGCATTTCAAAGGGTTCCAGGAGGCAGTGAGAACCAGCATTACTTTTCCCCGCTGGCACCTTTGCTGTGGCAGCAAAAGGTGGACGTTTGTCTTTTTTGCTCCGGAGGCTGCCGAAAGCGAAAATAGGTTCTTTTGAGGATGGAGTACGCAGGAAAGCAGAGAGGGCCAAATTGTCTGTGGCATTTGAAAGGGTTCCAGGAGGCAGTGACAACCAGCATTACTTTTCCCCGCTGGCACCTTTGCTGTGGCAGCAAAAGCTGGACGTTTGTCTTTTTTGCTCCGGAGGCTGCCGAAAGCGAAAATAGGTTCTTTTGATGATGGAGTCCGCAGGAAAGCAGAGAGGGCCAAATTGTCTGTGGCATTTGAAAGGGTTCCAGGAGGCAGTGAGAACCAGCATTACTTTTCCCCGCTGGCACCTTTGCTGTGGCAGCAAAAGCTGGACGTTTGTCTTTTTTGCTCCGGAGGTTGCCGAAAGCGAAAACAGGTGCTTTTGAGGATGGAGTCCGCAGGAAAGCAGAGAGGGCCAAATTGTCTGTGGCATTTGAAAGGGTTCCAGGAGGCAGTGAGAACGAGCATTACTTTTCCCCGCTGGCACCTTTGCTGTGGCAGCAAAAGCTGGACGTTTGTCTTTTTTGCTCCGGAGGCTGCCGAAAGCGAAAATAGGTTCTTTTGAGGATGGAGTCCGCAGGAAAGCAGAGAGGGCCAAATTGTCTGTGGCATTTCAAAGGGTTCCAGGAGGCAGTGAGAACCAGCATTACTTTTCCCCGCTGGCACCTTTGCTGTGGCAGCAAAAGGTGGACGTTTGTCTTTTTTGCTCCGGAGGCTGCCGAAAGCGAAAATAGGTTCTTTTGAGGATGGAGTACGCAGGAAAGCAGAGAGGGCCAAATTGTCTGTGGCATTTGAAAGGGTTCCAGGAGGCAGTGACAACCAGCATTACTTTTCCCCGCTGGCACCTTTGCTGTGGCAGCAAAAGCTGGACGTTTGTCTTTTTTGCTCCGGAGGCTGCCGAAAGCGAAAATAGGTTCTTTTGATGATGGAGTCCGCAGGAAAGCAGAGAGGGCCAAATTGTCTGTGGCATTTGAAAGGGTTCCAGGAGGCAGTGAGAACCAGCATTACTTTTCCCCGCTGGCACCTTTGCTGTGGCAGCAAAAGCTGGACGTTTGTCTTTTTTGCTCCGGAGGTTGCCGAAAGCGAAAACAGGTGCTTTTGAGGATGGAGTCCGCAGGAAAGCAGAGAGGGCCAAATTGTCTGTGGCATTTGAAAGGGTTCCAGGAGGCAGTGAGAACGAGCATTACTTTTCCCCGCTGGCACCTTTGCTGTGGCAGCAAAAGCTGGACGTTTGTCTTTTTTGCTCCGGAGGCTGCCGAAAGCGAAAATAGGTTCTTTTGAGGATGGAGTCCGCAGGAAAGCAGAGAGGGCCAAATTGTCTGTGGCATTTGAAAGGGTTCCAGGAGGCAGTGAGAACCAGCATTACTTTTCCCCGCTGGCACCTTTGCTGTGGCAGCAAAAGGTGGACGTTTGTCTTTTTTGCTCCGGAGGCTGCCGAAAGCGAAAATAGGTTCTTTTGAGGATGGAGTACGCAGGAAAGCAGAGAGGGCCAAATTGTCTGTGGCATTTGAAAGGGTTCCAGGAGGCAGTGACAACCAGCATTACTTTTCCCCGCTGGCACCTTTGCTGTGGCAGCAAAAGCTGGACGTTTGTCTTTTTTGCTCCGGAGGCTGCCGAAAGCGAAAGTAGGTTCTTTTGATGATGGAGTCCGCAGGAAAGCAGAGAGGGCCAAATTGTCTGGGGTTTTGAAAGGGTTCCAGGAGGCAGTGAGAACCAGCATTACTTTTCCCCGCTGGCACCTTTGCTGTGGCAGCAAAAGCTGGACGTTTGTCTTTTTTGCTCCGGAGGCTGCCGAAAGCGAAAACAGGTGCTTTTGATGATGGAGTCCGCAGGAAAGCAGAGAGGGCCAAATTGTCTTTGGCATTTAAGGAGGTTCCAGGAGGCAGTGAGGACCAGCATTACTTTTCCCCGCTGGCACCTTTGCT
Source organism: Vanellus vanellus (assembly GCF_965231255.1). Lineage (NCBI taxonomy): Eukaryota > Metazoa > Chordata > Aves > Charadriiformes > Charadriidae > Vanellus > Vanellus vanellus. The sequence goes on along the minus strand of NW_028127110.1, from coordinate 212,452 downwards.
GCGGCAGCAAAAGCTGGACGTTTGTCTTTTTACCACCGGATGGCGGCGAAAGTAGAAAAAAGGCGCTTTTGAGGATAGAGTCCGCAGGAAAGCAGAGAGGGCCAAATTGTCTGGGGCATTTGAAAGGGTTCCAGGAGGCAGTGAGAACCAGCATTACTTTTCCCCGCTGGCACCTTTGCTGTGGCAGCAAAAGCTGGACGTTTGTCTTTTTTGCTCCGGAGGCTGCCGAAAGCGAAAACAGCTGCTTTTGAGGATGGAGTCCGCAGGAAAGCAGAGAGGGCCAAATTGTCTGGGGCATTTGAAAGGGTTCCAGGAGGCAGTGAGGACCAGCATTACTTTTCCCCGCTGGCACCTTTGCTGTGGCAGCAAAAGCTGGACGTTTGTCTTTTTTGCTCCGGAGGCTGCCGAAAGCGAAAACAGGTGCTTTTGAGGATGGAGTCCGCAGGAAAGCAGAGAGGGCCAAATTGTCTGTGGCATTTGAAAGGGTTCCAGGAGGCAGTGAGAACCAGCATTACTTTTCCCCGCTGGCACCTTTGCTGTGGCAGCAAAAGCTGGACGTTTGTCTTTTTTGCTCCGGAGGCTGCCGAAAGCGAAAACAGGTGCTTTTGAGGATGGAGTCCGCAGGAAAGCAGAGAGGGCCAAATTGTATTGGGCATTTAAAAAGGTTCCAGGAGGCAGTGAGGACCAGCATTACTTTTCCCCGCTGGCACCTTTGCTGTGGCAGCAAAAGCTGGACGTTTGTCTTTTTTGCTCCGGAGGCTGCCGAAAGCGAAAACAGGTGCTTTTGAGGATGGAGTCCGCAGGAAAGCAGAGAGGGCCAAATTGTCTTTGGCATTTAAAGAGGTTCCAGGAGGCAGTGAGGACCAGCATTACTTTTCCCCGCTGGCACCTTTGCTGCGGCAGCAAAAGCTGGACGTTTGTCTTTTTACCACCGGAGGGCGCCGAAAGTGAAAAAAGGCGCTTTTGAGGGTAGAGTCCGCAGGAAAGCAGAGAGGGCCAAATTGTCTGGGGCATTTGAAAGGGTTCCAGGAGGCAGTGAGAACCAGCATTACTTTTCCCCGCTGGCACCTTTGCTGTGGCAGCAAAAGCTGGACGTTTGTCTTTTTTGCTCCGGAGGCTGCCGAAAGCGAAAACAGGTGCTTTTGAGGATGGAGTCCGCAGGAAAGCAGAGACGGCCAAATTGTCTGTGGCATTTGAAAGGGTTCCAGGAGGCAGTGAGAACCAGCATTACTTTTCCCCGCTGGCACCTTTGCTGTGGCAGCAAAAGCTGGACGTTTGTCTTTTTTGCTCCGGAGGTTGCCGAAAGCGAAAACAGGTGCTTTTGAGGATGGAGTCCGCAGCAAAGCAGAGAGGGCCAAATTGTCTGTGGCATTTGAAAGGGTTCCAGGAGGCAGTGAGAACCAGCATTACTTTTCCCCGCTGGCACCTTTGCTGTGGCAGCAAAAGCTGGACGTTTGTCTTTTTTGCTCCGGAGGCTACCGAAAGCGAAAACAGGTGCTTTTGAGGATGGAGTCCGCAGGAAAGCAGAGAGGGCCAAATTGTCTGTGGCATTTGAAAGGGTTCCAGGAGGCAGTGAGAACCAGCATTACTTTTCCCCACTGGCACCTTTGCTGTGGCAGCAAAAGCTGGACGTTTGTCTTTTTTGCTCCGGAGGCTGCCGAAAGTGAAAATAGGTTCTTTTGAGGATGGAGTCCGCAGGAAAGCAGAGAGGGCCAAATTGTCTTTGGCATTTAAAGAGGTTCCAGGAGGCAGTGAGAACCAGCATTACTTTTCCCCGCTGACACCTTTGCTGCGGCAGCAAAAGCTGGACGTTTGTCTTTTTACCACCGGAGGGCGCCGAAAGTGAAAAAAGGCGCTTTTGAGGATAGAGTCCGCAGGAAAGCAGAGAGGGCCAAATTGTCTGTGGCATTTGATAGGGTTCCAGGAGGCAGTGAGAACCAGCATTACTTTTCCCCGCTGGCACCTTTGCTGTGGCAGCAAAATCTGGACGTTTGTCTTTTTTGCTCCGGACGCTGCCGAAAGCGAAAACATGTGCTTTTGAGGATGGAGTCCGCAGGAAAGCAGAGAGGGCCAAATTGTCTGTGGCATTTGAAAGGGTTCCAGGAGGCAGTGAGAACCAGCATTACTTTTCCCCGCTGGCACCTTTGCTGTGGCAGCAAAAGCTGGACGTTTGTCTTTTTTGCTCCGGAGGCTGCCGAAAGCGAAAACAGGTGCTTTTGAGGATGGAGTCCGCAGGAAAGCAGAGAGGGCCAAATTGTCTGGGGCATTTAAAAAGGTTCCAGGAGGCAGTGAGGACCAGCATTACTTTTCCCCGCTGGCACCTTTGCTGTGGCAGCAAAAGCTGGACGTTTGTCTTTTTTGCTCCGGAGGCTGCCGAAAGCGAAAATAGGTTCTTTTGAGGATGGAGTCCGCAGGAAAGCAGAGAGGGCCAAATTGTCTGTGGCATTTGAAAGGGTTCCAGGAGGCAGTGAGAACCAGCATTACTTTTCCCCGCTGGCACCTTTGCTGTGGCAGCAAAAGCTGGACGTTTGTCTTTTTTGCTCCGGAGGCTGCCGAAAGCGAAAATAGGTTCTTTTGAGGATGGAGTCCGCAGGAAAGCAGAGAGGGCCAAATTGTCTGTGGCATTTGAAAGGGTTCCAGGAGGCAGTGAGAACCAGCATTACTTTTCCCCGCTGGCACCTTTGCTGTGGCAGCAAAAGCTGGACGTTTGTCTTTTTTGCTCCGGAGGCTGCCGAAAGCGAAAATAGTTTCTTTTGAGGATGGAGACCGCAGGAAAGCAGAGAGGGCCAAATTGTCTGTGGCATTTGAAAGGGTTCCAGGAGGCAGTGACAACCAGCATTACTTTTCCCCGCTGGCACCTTTGCTGTGGCAGCAAAAGCTGGACGTTTGTCTTTTTTGCTCCGGAGGCTGCCGAAAGCGAAAACAGGTGCTTTTGAGGATGGAGTCCGCAGGAAAGCAGAGAGGGCCAAATTGTCTTTGGCATTTAAAGAGGTTCCAGGAGGCAGTGAGGACCAGCATTACTTTTCCTCGCTGGCACCTTTGCTGCGGCAGCAAAAGCTGGACGTTTGTCTTTTTACCACCGGATGGCGGCGAAAGTAGAAAAAAGGCGCTTTTGAGGATAGAGTCCGCAGGAAAGCAGAGAGGGCCAAATTGTCTGTGGCATTTGAAAGGGTTCCAGGAGGCAGTGAGAACCAGCATTACTTTTCCCCGCTGGCACCTTTGCTGTGGCAGCAAAAGCTGGACGTTTGTCTTTTTTGCTCCGGAGGCTGCCGAAAGCGAAAACAGGTGCTTTTGAGGATGGAGTCCGCAGGAAAGCAGAGAGGGCCAAATTGTCTGGGGCATTTAAAAAGGTTCCAGGAGGCAGTGAGGACCAGCATTACTTTTCCCCGCTGGCACCTTTGCTGTGGCAGCAAAAGCTGGACGTTTGTCTTTTTTGCTCCGGAGGCTGCCGAAAGTGAAAATAGGTTCTTTTGAGGATGGAGTCCGCAGGAAAGCAGAGAGGGCCAAATTGTCTGTGGCATTTGAAAGGGTTCCAGGAGGCAGTGAGAACCAGCATTACTTTTCCCCGCTGGCACCTTTGCTGTGGCAGCAAAAGCTGGACGTTTGTCTTTTTTGCTCCGGAGGCTGCCGAAAGCGAAAACAGGTGCTTTTGAGGATGGAGTCCGCAGGAAAGCAGAGAGGGCCAAATTGTCTTTGGCATTTAAAGAGGTTCCAGGAGGCAGTGAGGACCAGCATTACTTTTTCCCGCTGGCACCTTTGCTGCGGCAGCAAAAGCTGGACGTTTGTCTTTTTTGCTCCGGAGGTTGCCGAAAGCGAAAACAGGTGCTTTTGAGGATGGAGTCCGCAGGAAAGCAGAGAGGGCCAAATTGTCTGTGGCATTTGAAAGGGTTCCAGGAGGCAGTGAGAACCAGCATTACTTTTCCCCGCTGGCACCTTTGCTGTGGCAGCAAAAGCTGGACGTTTGTCTTTTTTGCTCCGGAGGCTGCCCAAAGCGAAAACAGGTGCTTTTGATGATGGAGTCCGCAGGAAAGCAGAGAGGGCCAAATTGTCTTTGGCATTTAAAGAGGTTCCAGGAGGCAGTGAGGACCAGCATTACTTTTCCCCGCTGGCACCTTTGCTGCGGCAGCAAAAGCTGGACGTTTGTCTTTTTACCACCGGAGGGCGCCGAAAGTGAAAAAAGGCGCTTTTGAGGGTAGAGTCCACAGGAAAGCAGAGAGGGCCAAATTGTCTGTGGCATTTGATAGGGTTCCAGGAGGCAGTGAGAACCAGCATTACTTTTCCCCGCTGGCACCTTTGCTGTGGCAGCAAAATCTGGACGTTTGTCTTTTTTGCTCCGGAGGCTGCCGAAAGCGAAAACATGTGCTTTTGAGGATGGAGTCCGCAGGAAAGCAGAGAGGGCCAAATTGTCTGTGGCATTTGAAAGGGTTCCAGGAGGCAGTGAGAACCAGCATTACTTTTCCCCGCTGGCACCTTTGCTGTGGCAGCAAAAGCTGGACGTTTGTCTTTTTTGCTCCGGAGGTTGCCGAAAGCGAAAACAGGTGCTTTTGAGGATGGAGTCCGCAGGAAAGCAGAGAGGGCCAAATTGTCTGTGGCATTTGAAAGGGTTCCAGGAGGCAGTGAGAACCAGCATTACTTTTCCCCGCTGGCACCTTTGCTGTGGCAGCAAAAGCTGGACGTTTGTCTTTTTTGCTCCGGAGGCTGCCGAAAGCGAAAATAGGTTCTTTTGAGGATGGAGTCCGCAGGAAAGCAGAGAGGGCCAAATTGTCTGTGGCATTTGAAAGGGTTCCAGGAGGCAGTGAGAACCAGCATTACTTTTCCCCGCTGGCACCTTTGCTGTGGCAGCAAAAGGTGGACGTTTGTCTTTTTTGCTCCGGAGGCTGCCGAAAGCGAAAATAGGTTCTTTTGAGGATGGAGTCCGCAGGAAAGCAGAGAGGGCCAAATTGTCTGTGGCATTTGAAAGGGTTCCAGGAGGCAGTGAGGACCAGCATTACTTTTTCCCGCTGGCACCTTTGCTGCGGCAGCAAAAGCTGGACGTTTGTCTTTTTTGCTCCGGAGGTTGCCGAAAGCGAAAACAGGTGCTTTTGAGGATGGAGTCCGCAGGAAAGCAGAGAGGGCCAAATTGTCTGTGGCATTTGAAAGGGTTCCAGGAGGCAGTGAGAACCAGCATTACTTTTCCCCGCTGGCACCTTTGCTGTGGCAGCAAAAGCTGGACGTTTGTCTTTTTTGCTCCGGAGGCTGCCGAAAGCGAAAACAGGTTCTTTTGAGGATGGAGTCCGCAGGAAAGCAGAGAGGGCCAAATTGTCTTTGGCATTTAAAGAGGTTCCAGGAGGCAGTGAGGACCAGCATTACTTTTCCCCGCTGGCACCTTTGCTGCGGCAGCAAAAGCTGGACGTTTGTCTTTTTACCACCGGATGGCGCCGAAAGTAGAAAAAAGGCGCTTTTGAGGATAGAGTCCGCAGGAAAGCAGAGAGGGCCAAATTGTCTGGGGCATTTGAAAGGGTTCCAGGAGGCAGTGAGAACCAGCATTACTTTTCCCCGCTGGCACCTTTGCTGTGGCAGCAAAAGCTGGACGTTTGTCTTTTTTGCTCCGGAGGCTGCCGAAAGCGAAAACAGGTGCTTTTGAGGATGGAGTCCGCAGGAAAGCAGAGAGGGCCAAATTGTCTTTGGCATTTAAAGAGGTTCCAGGAGGCAGTGAGGACCAGCATTACTTTTCCCCGCTGGCACCTTTGCTGCGGCAGCAAAAGCTGGACGTTTGTCTTTTTACCACCGGAGGGCGCCGAAAGTGAAAAAAGGCGCTTTTGAGGGTAGAGTCCGCAGGAAAGCAGAGAGGGCCAAATTGTCTGTGGCATTTGATAGGGTTCCAGGAGGCAGTGAGAACCAGCATTACTTTTCCCCGCTGGCACCTTTGCTGTGGCAGCAAAATCTGGACGTTTGTCTTTTTTGCTCTGGAGGCTGCCGAAAGCGAAAACATGTGCTTTTGAGGATGGAGTCCGCAGGAAAGCAGAGAGGGCCAAATTGTCTGTGGCATTTGAAAGGGTTCCAGGAGGCAGTGAGAACCAGCATTACTTTTCCCCGCTGGCACCTTTGCTGTGGCAGCAAAAGCTGGACGTTTTTCTTTTTTGCTCCGGAGGTTGCCGAAAGCGAAAACAGGTGCTTTTGAGGATGGAGTCCGCAGGAAAGCAGAGATGGCCAAATTGTCTGTGGCATTTGAAAGGGTTCCAGGAGGCAGTGAGAACGAGCATTACTTTTCCCCGCTGGCACCTTTGCTGTGGCAGCAAAAGCTGGACGTTTGTCTTTTTTGCTCCGGAGGCTGCCGAAAGCGAAAATAGGTTCTTTTGAGGATGGAGTCCGCAGGAAAGCAGAGATGGCCAAATTGTCTGTGGCATTTGAAAGGGTTCCAGGAGGCAGTGAGAACGAGCATTACTTTTCCCCGCTGGCACCTTTGCTGTGGCAGCAAAAGCTGGACGTTTGTCTTTTTTGCTCCGGAGGCTGCCGAAAGCGAAAATAGGTTCTTTTGAGGATGGAGTCCGCAGGAAAGCAGAGAGGGCCAAATTGTCTGTGGCATTTGAAAGGGTTCCAGGAGGCAGTGAGAACCAGCATTACTTTTCCCCGCTGGCACCTTTGCTGTGGCAGCAAAAGCTGGACGTTTGTCTTTTTTGCTGCGGAGGCTGCCGAAAGCGAAAATAGGTTCTTTTGAGGATGGAGTCCGCAGGAAAGCAGAGAGGGCCAAATTGTCTGGGGCATTTGAAAGGGTTCCAGGAGGCAGTGAGAACCAGCATTACTTTTCCCCGCTGGCACCTTTGCTGTGGCAGCAAAAGCTGGACGTTTGTCTTTTTTGCTCCGGAGGCTGCCGAAAGCGAAAACAGGTGCTTTTGATGATGGAGTCCGCAGGAAAGCAGAGAGGGCCAAATTGTCTTTGGCATTTAAAGAGGTTCCAGGAGGCAGTGAGGACCAGCATTACTTTTCCCCGCTGGCACCTTTGCTGCGGCAGCAAAAGCTGGACGTTTGTCTTTTTACCACCGGATGGCGGCGAAAGTAGAAAAAAGGCGCTTTTGAGGATAGAGTCCGCAGGAAAGCAGAGAGGGCCAAATTGTCTGGGGCATTTGAAAGGGTTCCAGGAGGCAGTGAGAACCAGCATTACTTTTCCCCGCTGGCACCTTTGCTGTGGCAGCAAAAGCTGGACGTTTGTCTTTTTTGCTCCGGAGGCTGCCGAAAGCGAAAACAGGTGCTTTTGAGGATGGAGTCCGCAGGAAAGCAGAGAGGGCCAAATTGTCTGGGGCATTTAAAAAGGTTCCAGGAGGCAGTGAGGACCAATTACTTTCCTCCTGCCTGGCACCTTTGCTGTGGCAGCAAAAGCTGGACGTTTGTCTTTTTTGCTCCGGAGGCTGCCGAAAGCGAAAATAGGTTCTTTTGAGGATGGAGTCCGCAGGAAAGCAGAGAGGGCCAAATTGTCTTTGGCATTTAAAGAGGTTCCAGGAGGCAGTGAGAACCAGCATTACTTTTCCCCGCTGACACCTTTGCTGCGGCAGCAAAAGCTGGACGTTTGTCTTTTTACCACCGAAGGGCGCCGAAAGTGAAAAAAGGCGCTTTTGAGGATAGAGTCCGCAGGAAAGCAGAGAGGGCCAAATTGTCTGTGGCATTTGATAGGGTTCCAGGAGGCAGTGAGAACCAGCATTACTTTTCCCCGCTGGCACCTTTGCTGTGGCAGCAAAAGCTGGACGTTTGTCTTTTTTGCTCCGGAGGCTGCCGAAAGCGAAAACATGTGCTTTTGAGGATGGAGTCCGCAGGAAAGCAGAGAGGGCCAAATTGTCTGTGGCATTTGAAAGGGTTCCAGGAGGCAGTGAGAACCAGCATTACTTTTCCCCGCTGGCACCTTTGCTGTGGCAGCAAAAGCTGGACGTTTGTCTTTTTTGCTGCGGAGGCTGCCGAAAGCGAAAATAGGTTCTTTTGAGGATGGAGTCCGCAGGAAAGCAGAGAGGGCCAAATTGTCTGGGGCATTTGAAAGGGTTCCAGGAGGCAGTGAGAACCAGCATTACTTTTCCCCGCTGGCACCTTTGCTGTGGCAGCAAAAGCTGGACGTTTGTCTTTTTTGCTCCGGAGGCTGCCGAAAGCGAAAACAGGTGCTTTTGATGATGGAGTCCGCAGGAAAGCAGAGAGGGCCAAATTGTCTTTGGCATTTAAAGAGGTTCCAGGAGGCAGTGAGGACCAGCATTACTTTTCCCCGCTGGCACCTTTGCTGCGGCAGCAAAAGCTGGACGTTTGTCTTTTTACCACCGGATGGCGGCGAAAGTAGAAAAAAGGCGCTTTTGAGGATAGAGTCCGCAGGAAAGCAGAGAGGGCCAAATTGTCTGGGGCATTTGAAAGGGTTCCAGGAGGCAGTGAGAACCAGCATTACTTTTCCCCGCTGGCACCTTTGCTGTGGCAGCAAAAGCTGGACGTTTGTCTTTTTTGCTCCGGAGGCTGCCGAAAGCGAAAACAGGTGCTTTTGAGGATGGAGTCCGCAGGAAAGCAGAGAGGGCCAAATTGTCTGGGGCATTTAAAAAGGTTCCAGGAGGCAGTGAGGACCAGCATTACTTTTCCCCGCTGGCACCTTTGCTGTGGCAGCAAAAGCTGGACGTTTGTCTTTTTTGCTCCGGAGGCTGCCGAAAGCGAAAATAGGTTCTTTTGAGGATGGAGTCCGCAGGAAAGCAGAGAGGGCCAAATTGTCTTTGGCATTTAAAGAGGTTCCAGGAGGCAGTGAGAACCAGCATTACTTTTCCCCGCTGACACCTTTGCTGCGGCAGCAAAAGCTGGACGTTTGTCTTTTTACCACCGAAGGGCGCCGAAAGTGAAAAAAGGCGCTTTTGAGGATAGAGTCCGCAGGAAAGCAGAGAGGGCCAAATTGTCTGTGGCATTTGATAGGGTTCCAGGAGGCAGTGAGAACCAGCATTACTTTTCCCCGCTGGCACCTTTGCTGTGGCAGCAAAAGCTGGACGTTTGTCTTTTTTGCTCCGGAGGCTGCCGAAAGCGAAAACATGTGCTTTTGAGGATGGAGTCCGCAGGAAAGCAGAGAGGGCCAAATTGTCTGTGGCATTTGAAAGGGTTCCAGGAGGCAGTGAGAACCAGCATTACTTTTCCCCGCTGGCACCTTTGCTGTGGCAGCAAAAGCTGGACGTTTGTCTTTTTTGCTCCGGAGGCTGCCGAAAGCGAAAATAGGTTCTTTTGAGGATGGAGTCCGCAGGAAAGCAGAGAGGGCCAAATTGTCTGGGGCATTTGAAAGGGTTCCAGGAGGCAGTGAGAACCAGCATTACTTTTCCCCGCTGGCACCTTTGCTGTGGCAGCAAAAGCTGGACGTTTGTCTTTTTTGCTCCGGAGGCTGCCGAAAGCGAAAACAGGTGCTTTTGATGATGGAGTCCGCAGGAAAGCAGAGAGGGCCAAATTGTCTTTGGCATTTAAAGAGGTTCCAGGAGGCAGTGAGGACCAGCATTACTTTTTCCCGCTGGCACCTTTGCTGCGGCAGCAAAAGCTGGACGTTTGTCTTTTTTGCTCCGGAGGTTGCCGAAAGCGAAAACAGGTGCTTTTGAGGATGGAGTCCGCAGGAAAGCAGAGAGGGCCAAATTGTCTGTGGCATTTGAAAGGGTTCCAGGAGGCAGTGAGAACCAGCATTACTTTTCCCCGCTGGCACCTTTGCTGTGGCAGCAAAAGCTGGACGTTTGTCTTTTTTGCTCCGGAGGCTGCCGAAAGCGAAAACAGGTTCTTTTGAGGATGGAGTCCGCAGGAAAGCAGAGAGGGCCAAATTGTCTTTGGCATTTAAAGAGGTTCCAGGAGGCAGTGAGGACCAGCATTACTTTTCCCCGCTGGCACCTTTGCTGCGGCAGCAAAAGCTGGACGTTTGTCTTTTTACCACCGGATGGCGCCGAAAGTAGAAAAAAGGCGCTTTTGAGGATGGAGTCCGCAGGAAAGCAGAGAGGGCCAAATTGTCTGGGGCATTTGAAAGGGTTCCAGGAGGCAGTGAGAACCAGCATTACTTTTCCCCGCTGGCACCTTTGCTGTGGCAGCAAAAGCTGGACGTTTGTCTTTTTTGCTCCGGAGGCTGCCGAAAGCGAAAACAGGTGCTTTTGAGGATGGAGTCCGCAGGAAAGCAGAGAGGGCCAAATTGTCTTTGGCATTTAAAGAGGTTCCAGGAGGCAGTGAGGACCAGCATTACTTTTCCCCGCTGGCACCTTTGCTGCGGCAGCAAAAGCTGGACGTTTGTCTTTTTACCACCGGAGGGCGCCGAAAGTGAAAAAAGGCGCTTTTGAGGGTAGAGTCCGCAGGAAAGCAGAGAGGGCCAAATTGTCTGTGGCATTTGATAGGGTTCCAGGAGGCAGTGAGAACCAGCATTACTTTTCCCCGCTGGCACCTTTGCTGTGGCAGCAAAATCTGGACGTTTGTCTTTTTTGCTCTGGAGGCTGCTGAAAGCGAAAACATGTGCTTTTGAGGATGGAGTCCGCAGGAAAGCAGAGAGGGCCAAATTGTCTGTGGCATTTGAAAGGGTTCCAGGAGGCAGTGAGAACCAGCATTACTTTTCCCCTCTGGCACCTTTGCTGTGGCAGCAAAAGCTGGATGTTTGTCTTTTTTGCTCCGGAGGTTGCCGAAAGCGAAAACAGGTGCTTTTGAGGATGGAGTCCGCAGGAAAGCAGAGATGGCCAAATTGTCTGTGGCATTTGAAAGGGTTCCAGGAGGCAGTGAGAACGAGCATTACTTTTCCCCGCTGGCACCTTTGCTGTGGCAGCAAAAGCTGGACGTTTGTCTTTTTTGCTCCGGAGGCTGCCGAAAGCGAAAATAGGTTCTTTTGAGGATGGAGTCCGCAGGAAAGCAGAGATGGCCAAATTGTCTGTGGCATTTGAAAGGGTTCCAGGAGGCAGTGAGAACGAGCATTACTTTTCCCCGCTGGCACCTTTGCTGTGGCAGCAAAAGCTGGACGTTTGTCTTTTTTGCTCCGGAGGCTGCCGAAAGCGAAAATAGGTTCTTTTGAGGATGGAGTCCGCAGGAAAGCAGAGAGGGCCAAATTGTCTGTGGCATTTGAAAGGGTTCCAGGAGGCAGTGAGAACCAGCATTACTTTTCCCCGCTGGCACCTTTGCTGTGGCAGCAAAAGCTGGACGTTTGTCTTTTTTGCTGCGGAGGCTGCCGAAAGCGAAAATAGGTTCTTTTGAGGATGGAGTCCGCAGGAAAGCAGAGAGGGCCAAATTGTCTGGGGCATTTGAAAGGGTTCCAGGAGGCAGTGAGAACCAGCATTACTTTTCCCCGCTGGCACCTTTGCTGTGGCAGCAAAAGCTGGACGTTTGTCTTTTTTGCTCCGGAGGCTGCCGAAAGCGAAAACAGGTGCTTTTGATGATGGAGTCCGCAGGAAAGCAGAGAGGGCCAAATTGTCTTTGGCATTTAAAGAGGTTCCAGGAGGCAGTGAGGACCAGCATTACTTTTCCCCGCTGGCACCTTTGCTGCGGCAGCAAAAGCTGGACGTTTGTCTTTTTACCACCGGATGGCGGCGAAAGTAGAAAAAAGGCGCTTTTGAGGATAGAGTCCGCAGGAAAGCAGAGAGGGCCAAATTGTCTGGGGCATTTGAAAGGGTTCCAGGAGGCAGTGAGAACCAGCATTACTTTTCCCCGCTGGCACCTTTGCTGTGGCAGCAAAAGCTGGACGTTTGTCTTTTTTGCTCCGGAGGCTGCCGAAAGCGAAAACAGGTGCTTTTGAGGATGGAGTCCGCAGGAAAGCAGAGAGGGCCAAATTGTCTGTGGCATTTAAAAAGGTTCCAGGAGGCAGTGAGGACCAGCATTACTTTTCCCCGCTGGCACCTTTGCTGTGGCAGCAAAAGCTGGACGTTTGTCTTTTTTGCTCCGGAGGCTGCCGAAAGCGAAAATAGGTTATTTTGAGGATGGAGTCCGCAGGAAAGCAGAGAGGGCCAAATTGTCTTTGGCATTTAAAGAGGTTCCAGGAGGCAGTGAGAACCAGCATTACTTTTCCCCGCTGACACCTTTGCTGCGGCAGCAAAAGCTGGACGTTTGTCTTTTTACCACCGAAGGGCGCCGAAAGTGAAAAAAGGCGCTTTTGAGGATAGAGTCCGCAGGAAAGAAGAGAGGGCCAAATTGTCTGTGGCATTTGATAGGGTTCCAGGAGGCAGTGAGAACCAGCATTACTTTTCCCCGCTGGCACCTTTGCTGTGGCAGCAAAAGCTGGACGTTTGTCTTTTTTGCTCCGGAGGCTGCCGAAAGCGAAAACATGTGCTTTTGAGGATGGAGTCCGCAGGAAAGCAGAGAGGGCCAAATTGTCTGTGGCATTTGAAAGGGTTCCAGGAGGCAGTGAGAACCAGCATTACTTTTCCCCGCTGGCACCTTTGCTGTGGCAGCAAAAGCTGGACGTTTGTCTTTTTTGCTCCGGAGGTTGCCGAAAGCGAAAACAGGTGCTTTTGAGGATGGAGTCCGCAGGAAAGCAGAGAGGGCCAAATTGTCTGTGGCATTTGAAAGGGTTCCAGGAGGCAGTGAGAACCAGCATTACTTTTCCCCGCTGGCACCTTTGCTGTGGCAGCAAAAGCTGGACGTTTGTCTTTTTTGCTCCGGAGGCTGCCGAAAGTGAAAATAGGTTCTTTTGAGGATGGAGTCCGCAGGAAAGCAGAGAGGGCCAAATTGTCTGTGGCATTTGAAAGGGTTCCAGGAGGCAGTGAGAACCAGCATTACTTTTCCCCGCTGGCACCTTTGCTGTGGCAGCAAAAGCTGGACGTTTGTCTTTTTTGCTCCGGAGGCTGCCGAAAGCGAAAACAGGTGCTTTTGATGATGGAGTCCGCAGGAAAGCAGAGAGGGCCAAATTGTCTTTGGCATTTAAAGAGGTTCCAGGAGGCAGTGAGGACCAGCATTACTTTTTCCCGCTGGCACCTTTGCTGCGGCAGCAAAAGCTGGACGTTTGTCTTTTTTGCTCCGGAGGTTGCCGAAAGCGAAAACAGGTGCTTTTGAGGATGGAGTCCGCAGGAAAGCAGAGAGGGCCAAATTGTCTGTGGCATTTGAAAGGGTTCCAGGAGGCAGTGAGAACCAGCATTACTTTTCCCCGCTGGCACCTTTGCTGTGGCAGCAAAAGCTGGACGTTTGTCTTTTTTGCTCCGGAGGCTGCCGAAAGCGAAAACAGGTGCTTTTGAGGATGGAGTCCGCAGGAAAGCAGAGAGGGCCAAATTGTCTGTGGCATTTGAAAGGGTTCCAGGAGGCAGTGAGAACCAGCATTACTTTTCCCCGCTGGCACCTTTGCTGCGGCAGCAAAAGCTGGACGTTTGTCTTTTTTGCTCCGGAGGCTGCCGAAAGCGAAAACAGGTGCTTTTGAGGATGGAGTCCGCAGGAAAGCAGAGAGGGCCAAATTGTCTTTGGCATTTGAAAGGGTTCCAGGAGGCAGTGAGAACCAGCATTACTTTTCCCCGCTGGCACCTTTGCTGCGGCAGCAAAAGCTGGACGTTTGTCTTTTTTGCTCCGGAGGCTGCCGAAAGCGAAAACATGTGCTTTTGAGGATGGAGTCCGCAGGAAAGCAGAGAGGGCCAAATTGTCTGTGGCATTTGAAAGGGTTCCAGGAGGCAGTGAGAACCAGCATTACTTTTCCCCGCTGGCACCTTTGCTGTGGCAGCAAAAGCTGGACGTTTGTCTTTTTTGCTCCGGAGGTTGCCGAAAGCAAAAACAGGTGCTTTTGATGATGGAGTCCGCAGGAAAGCAGAGAGGGCCAAATTGTCTGTGGCATTTGAAAGGGTTCCAGGAGGCAGTGAGAACGAGCATTACTTTTCCCCGCTGGCACCTTTGCTGTGGCAGCAAAAGCTGGACGTTTGTCTTTTTTGCTCCGGAGGCTGCCGAAAGCGAAAATAGGTTCTTTTGAGGATGGAGTCCGCAGGAAAGCAGAGATGGCCAAATTGTCTGTGGCATTTGAAAGGGTTCCAGGAGGCAGTGAGAACGAGCATTACTTTTCCCCGCTGGCACCTTTGCTGTGGCAGCAAAAGCTGGACGTTTGTCTTTTTTGCTCCGGAGGCTGCCGAAAGCGAAAATAGGTTCTTTTGAGGATGGAGTCCGCAGGAAAGCAGAGAGGGCCAAATTGTCTGTGGCATTTGAAAGGGTTCCAGGAGGCAGTGAGAACCAGCATTACTTTTCCCCGCTGGCACCTTTGCTGTGGCAGCAAAAGCTGGACGTTTGTCTTTTTTGCTGCGGAGGCTGCCGAAAGCGAAAATAGGTTCTTTTGAGGATGGAGTCCGCAGGAAAGCAGAGAGGGCCAAATTGTCTGGGGCATTTGAAAGGGTTCCAGGAGGCAGTGAGAACCAGCATTACTTTTCCCCGCTGGCACCTTTGCTGTGGCAGCAAAAGCTGGACGTTTGTCTTTTTTGCTCCGGAGGCTGCCGAAAGCAAAAACAGGTGCTTTTGATGATGGAGTCCGCAGGAAAGCAGAGAGGGCCAAATTGTCTTTGGCATTTAAAGAGGTTCCAGGAGGCAGTGAGGACCAGCATTACTTTTCCCCGCTGGCACCTTTGCTGCGGCAGCAAAAGCTGGACGTTTGTCTTTTTACCACCGGATGGCGGCGAAAGTAGAAAAAAGGCGCTTTTGAGGATAGAGTCTGCAGGAAAGCAGAGAGGGCCAAATTGTCTGGGGCATTTGAAAGGGTTCCAGGAGGCAGTGAGAACCAGCATTACTTTTCCCCGCTGGCACCTTTGCTGTGGCAGCAAAAGCTGGACGTTTGTCTTTTTTGCTCCGGAGGCTGCCGAAAGCGAAAACAGGTGCTTTTGAGGATGGAGTCCGCAGGAAAGCAGAGAGGGCCAAATTGTCTGGGGCATTTAAAAAGGTTCCAGGAGGCAGTGAGGACCAGCATTACTTTTCCCCGCTGGCACCTTTGCTGTGGCAGCAAAAGCTGGACGTTTGTCTTTTTTGCTCCGGAGGCTGCCGAAAGCGAAAATAGGTTCTTTTGAGGATGGAGTCCGCAGGAAAGCAGAGAGGGCCAAATTGTCTTTGGCATTTAAAGAGGTTCCAGGAGGCAGTGAGAACCAGCATTACTTTTCCCCGCTGGCACCTTTGCTGCGGCAGCAAAAGCTGGACGTTTGTCTTTTTACCACCGAAGGGCGCCGAAAATGAAAAAAGGCGCTTTTGAGGATAGAGTCCGCAGGAAAGCAGAGAGGGCCAAATTGTCTGTGGCATTTGATAGGGTTCCAGGAGGCAGTGAGAACCAGCATTACTTTTCCCCGCTGGCACCTTTGCTGTGGCAGCAAAAGCTGGACGTTTGTCTTTTTTGCTCCGGAGGCTGCCGAAAGTGAAAATAGGTTCTTTTGAGGATGGAGTCCGCAGGAAAGCAGAGAGGGCCAAATTGTCTGTGGCATTTGAAAGGGTTCCAGGAGGCAGTGAGAACCAGCATTACTTTTCCCCGCTGGCACCTTTGCTGTGGCAGCAAAAGCTGGACGTTTGTCTTTTTTGCTCCGGAGGCTGCCGAAAGCAAAAACAGGTGCTTTTGATGATGGAGTCCGCAGGAAAGCAGAGAGGGCCAAATTGTCTTTGGCATTTAAAGAGGTTCCAGGAGGCAGTGAGGACCAGCATTACTTTTCCCCGCTGGCACCTTTGCTGCGGCAGCAAAAGCTGGACGTTTGTCTTTTTACCACCGGATGGCGGCGAAAGTAGAAAAAAGGCGCTTTTGAGGATAGAGTCCGCAGGAAAGCAGAGAGGGCCAAATTGTCTGTGGCATTTGAAAGGGTTCCAGGAGGCAGTGAGAACCAGCATTACTTTTCCCCGCTGGCACCTTTGCTGTGGCAGCAAAAGCTGGACGTTTGTCTTTTTTGCTCCGGAGGCTGCCGAAAGCGAAAACAGGTGCTTTTGAGGATGGAGTCCGCAGGAAAGCAGAGAGGGCCAAATTGTCTGGGGCATTTAAAAAGGTTCCAGGAGGCAGTGAGGACCAGCATTACTTTTCCCCGCTGGCACCTTTGCTGTGGCAGCAAAAGCTGGACGTTTGTCTTTTTTGCTCCGGAGGCTGCCGAAAGCGAAAATAGGTTCTTTTGAGGATGGAGTCCGCAGGAAAGCAGAGAGGGCCAAATTGTCTTTGGCATTTAAAGAGGTTCCAGGAGGCAGTGAGAACCAGCATTACTTTTCCCCGCTGGCACCTTTGCTGTGGCAGCAAAAGCTGGACGTTTGTCTTTTTTGCTCCGGAGGCTGCCGAAAGCAAAAACAGGTGCTTTTGATGATGGAGTCCGCAGGAAAGCAGAGAGGGCCAAATTGTCTTTGGCATTTAAAGAGGTTCCAGGAGGCAGTGAGGACCAGCATTACTTTTTCCCGCTGGCACCTTTGCTGCGGCAGCAAAAGCTGACGTTTGTCTTTTTTGCTCCGGAGGTTGCCGAAAGCGAAAACAGGTGCTTTTGAGGATGGAGTCCGCAGGAAAGCAGAGAGGGCCAAATTGTCTGTGGCATTTGAAAGGGTTCCAGGAGGCAGTGAGAACCAGCATTACTTTTCCCCGCTGGCACCTTTGCTGTGGCAGCAAAAGCTGGACGTTTGTCTTTTTTTGCTCCGGAGGCTGCCGAAAGCGAAAACAGGTGCTTTTGAGGATGGAGTCCGCAGGAAAGCAGAGAGGGCCAAATTGTCTTTGGCATTTGAAAGGGTTCCAGGAGGCAGTGAGAACCAGCATTACTTTTCCCCGCTGGCACCTTTGCTGCGGCAGCAAAAGCTGGACGTTTGTCTTTTTTGCTCCGGAGGCTGCCGAAAGCGAAAACATGTGCTTTTGAGGATGGAGTCCGCAGGAAAGCAGAGAGGGCCAAATTGTCTGTGGCATTTGAAAGGGTTCCAGGAGGCAGTGAGAACCAGCATTACTTTTCCCCGCTGGCACCTTTGCTGTGGCAGCAAAAGCTGGACGTTTGTCTTTTTTGCTCCGGAGGTTGCCGAAAGCAAAAACAGGTGCTTTTGAGGATGGAGTCCGCAGGAAAGCAGAGATGGCCAAATTGTCTGTGGCATTTGAAAGGGTTCCAGGAGGCAGTGAGAACGAGCATTACTTTTCCCCGCTGGCACCTTTGCTGTGGCAGCAAAAGCTGGACGTTTGTCTTTTTTGCTCCGGAGGCTGCCGAAAGCGAAAATAGGTTCTTTTGAGGATGGAGTCCGCAGGAAAGCAGAGATGGCCAAATTGTCTGTGGCATTTGAAAGGGTTCCAGGAGGCAGTGAGAACGAGCATTACTTTTCCCCGCTGGCACCTTTGCTGTGGCAGCAAAAGCTGGACGTTTGTCTTTTTTGCTCCGGAGGCTGCCGAAAGCGAAAATAGGTTCTTTTGAGGATGGAGTCCGCAGGAAAGCAGAGAGGGCCAAATTGTCTGTGGCATTTGAAAGGGTTCCAGGAGGCAGTGAGAACCAGCATTACTTTTCCCCGCTGGCACCTTTGCTGTGGCAGCAAAAGCTGGACGTTTGTCTTTTTTGCTGCGGAGGCTGCCGAAAGCGAAAATAGGTTCTTTTGAGGATGGAGTCCGCAGGAAAGCAGAGAGGGCCAAATTGTCTGTGGCATTTGAAAGGGTTCCAGGAGGCAGTGAGAACCAGCATTACTTTTCCCCGCTGGCACCTTTGCTGTGGCAGCAAAAGCTGGACGTTTGTCTTTTTTGCTCCGGAGGCTGCCGAAAGCAAAAACAGGTGCTTTTGATGATGGAGTCCGCAGGAAAGCAGAGAGGGCCAAATTGTCTTTGGCATTTAAAGAGGTTCCAGGAGGCAGTGAGGACCAGCATTACTTTTCCCCGCTGGCACCTTTGCTGCGGCAGCAAAAGCTGGACGTTTGTCTTTTTACCACCGGATGGCGGCGAAAGTAGAAAAAAGGCGCTTTTGAGGATAGAGTCCGCAGGAAAGCAGAGAGGGCCAAATTGTCTGGGGCATTTGAAAGGGTTCCAGGAGGCAGTGAGAACCAGCATTACTTTTCCCCGCTGGCACCTTTGCTGTGGCAGCAAAAGCTGGACGTTTGTCTTTTTTGCTCCGGAGGCTGCCGAAAGCGAAAACAGGTGCTTTTGAGGATGGAGTCCGCAGGAAAGCAGAGAGGGCCAAATTGTCTGGGGCATTTAAAAAGGTTCCAGGAGGCAGTGAGGACCAGCATTACTTTTCCCCGCTGGCACCTTTGCTGTGGCAGCAAAAGCTGGACGTTTGTCTTTTTTGCTCCGGAGGCTGCCGAAAGCGAAAATAGGTTCTTTTGAGGATGGAGTCCGCAGGAAAGCAGAGAGGGCCAAATTGTCTTTGGCATTTAAAGAGGTTCCAGGAGGCAGTGAGAACCAGCATTACTTTTCCCCGCTGACACCTTTGCTGCGGCAGCAAAAGCTGGACGTTTGTCTTTTTACCACCGAAGGGCGCCGAAAATGAAAAAAGGCGCTTTTGAGGATAGAGTCCGCAGGAAAGCAGAGAGGGCCAAATTGTCTGTGGCATTTGATAGGGTTCCAGGAGGCAGTGAGAACCAGCATTACTTTTCCCCGCTGGCACCTTTGCTGTGGCAGCAAAAGCTGGACGTTTGTCTTTTTTGCTCCGGAGGCTGCCGAAAGCGAAAACATGTGCTTTTGAGGATGGAGTCCGCAGGAAAGCAGAGAGGGCCAAATTGTCTGTGGCATTTGAAAGGGTTCCAGGAGGCAGTGAGAACCAGCATTACTTTTCCCCGCTGGCACCTTTGCTGTGGCAGCAAAAGCTGGACGTTTGTCTTTTTTGCTCCGGAGGTTGCCGAAAGCGAAAACAGGTGCTTTTGAGGATGGAGTCCGCAGGAAAGCAGAGAGGGCCAAATTGTCTGTGGCATTTGAAAGGGTTCCAGGAGGCAGTGAGAACGAGCATTACTTTTCCCCGCTGGCACCTTTGCTGTGGCAGCAAAAGCTGGACGTTTGTCTTTTTTGCTCCGGAGGCTGCCGAAAGCGAAAACAGGTGCTTTTGAGGATGGAGTCCGCAGGAAAGCAGAGAGGGCCAAATTGTCTGTGGCATTTGAAAGGGTTCCAGGAGGCAGTGAGAACCAGCATTACTTTTCCCCGCTGGCACCTTTGCTGTGGCAGCAAAAGCTGGACGTTTGTCTTTTTTGCTCCGGAGGCTGCCGAAAGTGAAAATAGGTTCTTTTGAGGATGGAGTCCGCAGGAAAGCAGAGAGGGCCAAATTGTCTGTGGCATTTGAAAGGGTTCCAGGAGGCAGTGAGAACCAGCATTACTTTTCCCCGCTGGCACCTTTGCTGTGGCAGCAAAAGCTGGACGTTTGTCTTTTTTGCTCCGGAGGCTGCGGAAAGCGAAAACAGGTGCTTTTGATGATGGAGTCCGCAGGAAAGCAGAGAGGGCCAAATTGTCTTTGGCATTTAAAGAGGTTCCAGGAGGCAGTGAGGACCAGCATTACTTTTTCCCGCTGGCACCTTTGCTGCGGCAGCAAAAGCTGGACGTTTGTCTTTTTTGCTCCGGAGGTTGCCGAAAGCGAAAATAGGTGCTTTTGAGGATGGAGTCCGCAGGAAAGCAGAGAGGGCCAAATTGTCTGTGGCATTTGAAAGGGTTCCAGGAGGCAGTGAGAACCAGCATTACTTTTCCCCGCTGGCACCTTTGCTGTGGCAGCAAAAGCTGGACGTTTGTCTTTTTTGCTCCGGAGGCTGCCGAAAGCGAAAACAGGTGCTTTTGAGGATGGAGTCCGCAGGAAAGCAGAGAGGGCCAAATTGTCTTTGGCATTTAAAGAGGTTCCAGGAGGCAGTGAGGACCAGCATTACTTTTCCCCGCTGACACCTTTGCTGCGGCAGCAAAAGCTGGACGTTTGTCTTTTTACCACCGAAGGGCGCCGAAAGTGAAAAAAGGCGCTTTTGAGGATAGAGTCCGCAGGAAAGAAGAGAGGGCTAAATTGTCTGTGGCATTTGATAGGGTTCCAGGAGGCAGTGAGAACCAGCATTACTTTTCCCCGCTGGCACCTTTGCTGTGGCAGCAAAAGCTGGACGTTTGTCTTTTTTGCTCCGGAGGCTGCCGAAAGCGAAAACAGGTGCTTTTGAGGATGGAGTCCGCAGGAAAGCAGAGAGGGCCAAATTGTCTGTGGCATTTGAAAGGGTTCCAGGAGGCAGTGAGAACCAGCATTACTTTTCCCCGCTGGCACCTTTGCTGTGGCAGCAAAAGCTGGACGTTTGTCTTTTTTGCTCCGGAGGTTGCCGAAAGCGAAAACAGGTGCTTTTGAGGATGGAGTCCGCAGGAAAGCAGAGAGGGCCAAATTGTCTGTGGCATTTGAAAGGGTTCCAGGAGGCAGTGAGAACGAGCATTACTTTTCCCCGCTGGCACCTTTGCTGTGGCAGCAAAAGCTGGACGTTTGTCTTTTTTGCTCCGGAGGCTGCCGAAAGCGAAAACAGGTGCTTTTGAGGATGGAGTCCGCAGGAAAGCAGAGAGGGCCAAATTGTCTGTGGCATTTGAAAGGGTTCCAGGAGGCAGTGAGAACCAGCATTACTTTTCCCCGCTGGCACCTTTGCTGTGGCAGCAAAAGCTGGACGTTTGTCTTTTTTGCTCCGGAGGCTGCCGAAAGTGAAAATAGGTTCTTTTGAGGATGGAGTCCGCAGGAAAGCAGAGAGGGCCAAATTGTCTGTGGCATTTGAAAGGGTTCCAGGAGGCAGTGAGAACCAGCATTACTTTTCCCCGCTGGCACCTTTGCTGTGGCAGCAAAAGCTGGACGTTTGTCTTTTTTGCTCCGGAGGCTGCCGAAAGCGAAAACAGGTGCTTTTGATGATGGAGTCCGCAGGAAAGCAGAGAGGGCCAAATTGTCTTTGGCATTTAAAGAGGTTCCAGGAGGCAGTGAGGACCAGCATTACTTTTTCCCGCTGGCACCTTTGCTGCGGCAGCAAAAGCTGGACGTTTGTCTTTTTTGCTCCGGAGGTTGCCGAAAGCGAAAACAGGTGCTTTTGAGGATGGAGTCCGCAGGAAAGCAGAGAGGGCCAAATTGTCTGTGGCATTTGAAAGGGTTCCAGGAGGCAGTGAGAACCAGCATTACTTTTCCCCGCTGGCACCTTTGCTGTGGCAGCAAAAGCTGGACGTTTGTCTTTTTTGCTCCGGAGGCTGCCGAAAGCGAAAACAGGTGCTTTTGAGGATGGAGTCCGCAGGAAAGCAGAGAGGGCCAAATTGTCTTTGGCATTTGAAAGGGTTCCAGGAGGCAGTGAGAACCAGCATTACTTTTCCCCGCTGGCACCTTTGCTGCGGCAGCAAAAGCTGGACGTTTGTCTTTTTTGCTCCGGAGGCTGCCGAAAGCGAAAACATGTGCTTTTGAGGATGGAGTCCGCAGGAAAGCAGAGAGGGCCAAATTGTCTGTGGCATTTGAAAGGGTTCCAGGAGGCAGTGAGAACCAGCATTACTTTTCCCCGCTGGCACCTTTGCTGTGGCAGCAAAAGCTGGACGTTTGTCTTTTTTGCTCCGGAGGTTGCCGAAAGCAAAAACAGGTGCTTTTGAGGATGGAGTCCGCAGGAAAGCAGAGATGGCCAAATTGTCTGTGGCATTTGAAAGGGTTCCAGGAGGCAGTGAGAACGAGCATTACTTTTCCCCGCTGGCACCTTTGCTGTGGCAGCAAAAGCTGGACGTTTGTCTTTTTTGCTCCGGAGGCTGCCGAAAGCGAAAATAGGTTCTTTTGAGGATGGAGTCCGCAGGAAAGCAGAGATGGCCAAATTGTCTGTGGCATTTGAAAGGGTTCCAGGAGGCAGTGAGAACGAGCATTACTTTTCCCCGCTGGCACCTTTGCTGTGGCAGCAAAAGCTGGACGTTTGTCTTTTTTGCTCCGGAGGCTGCCGAAAGCGAAAATAGGTTCTTTTGAGGATGGAGTCCGCAGGAAAGCAGAGAGGGCCAAATTGTCTGTGGCATTTGAAAGGGTTCCAGGAGGCAGTGAGAACCAGCATTACTTTTCCCCGCTGGCACCTTTGCTGTGGCAGCAAAAGCTGGACGTTTGTCTTTTTTGCTGCGGAGGCTGCCGAAAGCGAAAATAGGTTCTTTTGAGGATGGAGTCCGCAGGAAAGCAGAGAGGGCCAAATTGTCTGTGGCATTTGAAAGGGTTCCAGGAGGCAGTGAGAACCAGCATTACTTTTCCCCGCTGGCACCTTTGCTGTGGCAGCAAAAGCTGGACGTTTGTCTTTTTTGCTCCGGAGGCTGCCGAAAGCGAAAACAGGTGCTTTTGATGATGGAGTCCGCAGGAAAGCAGAGAGGGCCAAATTGTCTTTGGCATTTAAAGAGGTTCCAGGAGGCAGTGAGGACCAGCATTACTTTTCCCCGCTGGCACCTTTGCTGTGGCAGCAAAAGCTGGACGTTTGTCTTTTTTGCTCCGGAGGCTGCCGAAAGCGAAAACAGGTGCTTTTGAGGATGGAGTCCGCAGGAAAGCAGAGAGGGCCAAATTGTCTTTGGCATTTAAAGAGGTTCCAGGAGGCAGTGAGGACCAGCATTACTTTTCCCCGCTGACACCTTTGCTGCGGCAGCAAAAGCTGGACGTTTGTCTTTTTACCACCGAAGGGCGCCGAAAGTGAAAAAAGGCGCTTTTGAGGATAGAGTCCGCAGGAAAGAAGAGAGGGCTAAATTGTCTGTGGCATTTGATAGGGTTCCAGGAGGCAGTGAGAACCAGCATTACTTTTCCCCGCTGGCACCTTTGCTGTGGCAGCAAAAGCTGGACGTTTGTCTTTTTTGCTCCGGAGGCTGCCGAAAGCGAAAACAGGTGCTTTTGAGGATGGAGTCCGCAGGAAAGCAGAGAGGGCCAAATTGTCTGTGGCATTTGAAAGGGTTCCAGGAGGCAGTGAGAACCAGCATTACTTTTCCCCGCTGGCACCTTTGCTGTGGCAGCAAAAGCTGGACGTTTGTCTTTTTTGCTCCGGAGGTTGCCGAAAGCGAAAACAGGTGCTTTTGAGGATGGAGTCCGCAGGAAAGCAGAGAGGGCCAAATTGTCTGTGGCATTTGAAAGGGTTCCAGGAGGCAGTGAGAACGAGCATTACTTTTCCCCGCTGGCACCTTTGCTGTGGCAGCAAAAGCTGGACGTTTGTCTTTTTTGCTCCGGAGGCTGCCGAAAGCGAAAACAGGTGCTTTTGAGGATGGAGTCCGCAGGAAAGCAGAGAGGGCCAAATTGTCTGTGGCATTTGAAAGGGTTCCAGGAGGCAGTGAGAACCAGCATTACTTTTCCCCGCTGGCACCTTTGCTGCGGCAGCAAAAGCTGGACGTTTGTCTTTTTACCACCGGATGGCGGCGAAAGTAGAAAAAAGGCGCTTTTGAGGATAGAGTCCGCAGGAAAGCAGAGAGGGCCAAATTGTCTGGGGCATTTGAAAGGGTTCCAGGAGGCAGTGAGAACCAGCATTACTTTTCCCCGCTGGCACCTTTGCTGTGGCAGCAAAAGCTGGACGTTTGTCTTTTTTGCTCCGGAGGCTGCCGAAAGCGAAAACAGGTGCTTTTGAGGATGGAGTCCGCAGGAAAGCAGAGAGGGCCAAATTGTCTGGGGCATTTAAAAAGGTTCCAGGAGGCAGTGAGGACCAGCATTACTTTTCCCCGCTGGCACCTTTGCTGTGGCAGCAAAAGCTGGACGTTTGTCTTTTTTGCTCCGGAGGCTGCCGAAAGCGAAAATAGGTTCTTTTGAGGATGGAGTCCGCAGGAAAGCAGAGAGGGCCAAATTGTCTTTGGCATTTAAAGAGGTTCCAGGAGGCAGTGAGAACCAGCATTACTTTTCCCCGCTGACACCTTTGCTGCGGCAGCAAAAGCTGGACGTTTGTCTTTTTACCACCGAAGGGCGCCGAAAATGAAAAAAGGCGCTTTTGAGGATAGAGTCCGCAGGAAAGCAGAGAGGGCCAAATTGTCTGTGGCATTTGATAGGGTTCCAGGAGGCAGTGAGAACCAGCATTACTTTTCCCCGCTGGCACCTTTGCTGTGGCAGCAAAAGCTGGACGTTTGTCTTTTTTGCTCCGGAGGCTGCCGAAAGCGAAAACATGTGCTTTTGAGGATGGAGTCCGCAGGAAAGCAGAGAGGGCCAAATTGTCTGTGGCATTTGAAAGGGTTCCAGGAGGCAGTGAGAACCAGCATTACTTTTCCCCGCTGGCACCTTTGCTGTGGCAGCAAAAGCTGGACGTTTGTCTTTTTTGCTCCGGAGGTTGCCGAAAGCGAAAACAGGTGCTTTTGAGGATGGAGTCCGCAGGAAAGCAGAGAGGGCCAAATTGTCTGTGGCATTTGAAAGGGTTCCAGGAGGCAGTGAGAACGAGCATTACTTTTCCCCGCTGGCACCTTTGCTGTGGCAGCAAAAGCTGGACGTTTGTCTTTTTTGCTCCGGAGGCTGCCGAAAGCGAAAACAGGTGCTTTTGAGGATGGAGTCCGCAGGAAAGCAGAGAGGGCCAAATTGTCTGTGGCATTTGAAAGGGTTCCAGGAGGCAGTGAGAACCAGCATTACTTTTCCCCGCTGGCACCTTTGCTGTGGCAGCAAAAGCTGGACGTTTGTCTTTTTTGCTCCGGAGGCTGCCGAAAGTGAAAATAGGTTCTTTTGAGGATGGAGTCCGCAGGAAAGCAGAGAGGGCCAAATTGTCTGTGGCATTTGAAAGGGTTCCAGGAGGCAGTGAGAACCAGCATTACTTTTCCCCGCTGGCACCTTTGCTGTGGCAGCAAAAGCTGGACGTTTGTCTTTTTTGCTCCGGAGGCTGCCGAAAGCGAAAACAGGTGCTTTTGATGATGGAGTCCGCAGGAAAGCAGAGAGGGCCAAATTGTCTTTGGCATTTAAAGAGGTTCCAGGAGGCAGTGAGGACCAGCATTACTTTTTCCCGCTGGCACCTTTGCTGCGGCAGCAAAAGCTGGACGTTTGTCTTTTTTGCTCCGGAGGTTGCCGAAAGCGAAAATAGGTGCTTTTGAGGATGGAGTCCGCAGGAAAGCAGAGAGGGCCAAATTGTCTGTGGCATTTGAAAGGGTTCCAGGAGGCAGTGAGAACCAGCATTACTTTTCCCCGCTGGCACCTTTGCTGTGGCAGCAAAAGCTGGACGTTTGTCTTTTTTGCTCCGGAGGCTGCCGAAAGCGAAAACAGGTGCTTTTGAGGATGGAGTCCGCAGGAAAGCAGAGAGGGCCAAATTGTCTTTGGCATTTAAAGAGGTTCCAGGAGGCAGTGAGGACCAGCATTACTTTTCCCCGCTGGCACCTTTGCTGCGGCAGCAAAAGCTGGACGTTTGTCTTTTTACCACCGGATGGCGCCGAAAGTAGAAAAAAGGCGCTTTTGAGGATAGAGTCCGCAGGAAAGCAGAGAGGGCCAAATTGTCTGGGGCATTTGAAAGGGTTCCAGGAGGCAGTGAGAACCAGCATTACTTTTCCCCGCTGGCACCTTTGCTGTGGCAGCAAAAGCTGGACGTTTGTCTTTTTTGCTCCGGAGGCTGCCGAAAGCGAAAACAGGTGCTTTTGAGGATGGAGTCCGCAGGAAAGCAGAGAGGGCCAAATTGTCTGGGGCATTTAAAAAGGTTCCAGGAGGCAGTGAGGACCAGCATTACTTTTCCCCGCTGGCACCTTTGCTGTGGCAGCAAAAGCTGGACGTTTGTCTTTTTTGCTCCGGAGGCTGCCGAAAGCGAAAACAGGTGCTTTTGAGGATGGAGTCCGCAGGAAAGCAGAGAGGGCCAAATTGTCTGTGGCATTTGAAAGGGTTCCAGGAGGCAGTGAGAACGAGCATTACTTTTCCCCGCTGGCACCTTTGCTGTGGCAGCAAAAGCTGGACGTTTGTCTTTTTTGCTCCGGAGGCTGCCGAAAGCGAAAATAGGTTCTTTTGAGGATGGAGTCCGCAGGAAAGCAGAGAGGGCCAAATTGTCTGTGGCATTTGAAAGGGTTCCAGGAGGCAGTGAGAACCAGCATTACTTTTCCCCGCTGGCACCTTTGCTGTGGCAGCAAAAGCTGGACGTTTGTCTTTTTTGCTCCGGAGGCTGCCGAAAGCAAAAACAGGTGCTTTTGATGATGGAGTCCGCAGGAAAGCAGAGAGGGCCAAATTGTCTTTGGCATTTAAAGAGGTTCCAGGAGGCAGTGAGGACCAGCATTACTTTTCCCCGCTGGCACCTTTGCTGCGGCAGCAAAAGCTGGACGTTTGTCTTTTTTGCTCCGGAGGCTGCCGAAAGTGAAAATAGGTTCTTTTGAGGATGGAGTCCGCAGGAAAGCAGAGAGGGCCAAATTGTCTGTGGCATTTGAAAGGGTTCCAGGAGGCAGTGAGAACCAGCATTACTTTTCCCCGCTGGCACCTTTGCTGTGGCAGCAAAAGCTGGACGTTTGTCTTTTTTGCTCCGGAGGCTGCCGAAAGCGAAAACAGGTGCTTTTGATGATGGAGTCCGCAGGAAAGCAGAGAGGGCCAAATTGTCTTTGGCATTTAAAGAGGTTCCAGGAGGCAGTGAGGACCAGCATTACTTTTTCCCGCTGGCACCTTTGCTGCGGCAGCAAAAGCTGGACATTTGTCTTTTTTGCTCCGGAGGTTGCCGAAAGCGAAAATAGGTGCTTTTGAGGATGGAGTCCGCAGGAAAGCAGAGAGGGCCAAATTGTCTGTGGCATTTGAAAGGGTTCCAGGAGGCAGTGAGAACCAGCATTACTTTTCCCCGCTGGCACCTTTGCTGTGGCAGCAAAAGCTGGACGTTTGTCTTTTTTGCTCCGGAGGCTGCCGAAAGCGAAAACAGGTGCTTTTGAGGATGGAGTCCGCAGGAAAGCAGAGAGGGCCAAATTGTCTTTGGCATTTAAAGAGGTTCCAGGAGGCAGTGAGGACCAGCATTACTTTTCCCCGCTGGCACCTTTGCTGCGGCAGCAAAAGCTGGACGTTTGTCTTTTTTGCTCCGGAGGCTGCCGAAAGCGAAAACAGGTGCTTTTGAGGATGGAGTCCGCAGGAAAGCAGAGAGGGCCAAATTGTCTGGGGCATTTAAAAAGGTTCCAGGAGGCAGTGAGGACCAGCATTACTTTTCCCCGCTGGCACCTTTGCTGTGGCAGCAAAAGCTGGACGTTTGTCTTTTTTGCTCCGGAGGCTGCCGAAAGCGAAAACAGGTGCTTTTGAGGATGGAGTCCGCAGGAAAGCAGAGAGGGCCAAATTGTCTTTGGCATTTAAAGAGGTTCCAGGAGGCAGTGAGGACCAGCATTACTTTTCCCCGCTGGCACCTTTGCTGCGGCAGCAAAAGCTGGACGTTTGTCTTTTTACCACCGGAGGGCGCCGAAAGTGAAAAAAGGCGCTTTTGAGGGTAGAGTCCGCAGGAAAGCAGAGAGGGCCAAATTGTCTGTGGCATTTGATAGGGTTCCAGGAGGCAGTGAGAACCAGCATTACTTTTCCCCGCTGGCACCTTTGCTGTGGCAGCAAAATCTGGACGTTTGTCTTTTTTGCTCCGGAGGCTGCCGAAAGCGAAAACATGTGCTTTTGAGGATGGAGTCCGCAGGAAAGCAGAGAGGGCCAAATTGTCTGTGGCATTTGAAAGGGTTCCAGGAGGCAGTGAGAACCAGCATTACTTTTCCCCGCTGGCACCTTTGCTGTGGCAGCAAAAGCTGGACGTTTGTCTTTTTTGCTCCGGAGGTTGCCGAAAGCGAAAACAGGTGCTTTTGAGGATGGAGTCCGCAGGAAAGCAGAGAGGGCCAAATTGTCTGTGGCATTTGAAAGGGTTCCAGGAGGCAGTGAGAACGAGCATTACTTTTCCCCGCTGGCACCTTTGCTGTGGCAGCAAAAGCTGGACGTTTGTCTTTTTTGCTCCGGAGGCTGCCGAAAGCGAAAATAGGTTCTTTTGAGGATGGAGTCCGCAGGAAAGCAGAGAGGGCCAAATTGTCTGTGGCATTTGAAAGGGTTCCAGGAGGCAGTGAGAACCAGCATTACTTTTCCCCGCTGGCACCTTTGCTGTGGCAGCAAAAGCTGGACGTTTGTCTTTTTTGCTCCGGAGGCTGCCGAAAGCAAAAACAGGTGCTTTTGATGATGGAGTCCGCAGGAAAGCAGAGAGGGCCAAATTGTCTTTGGCATTTAAAGAGGTTCCAGGAGGCAGTGAGGACCAGCATTACTTTTCCCCGCTGGCACCTTTGCTGCGGCAGCAAAAGCTGGACGTTTGTCTTTTTACCACCGGATGGCGGCGAAAGTAGAAAAAAGGCGCTTTTGAGGATAGAGTCCGCAGGAAAGCAGAGAGGGCCAAATTGTCTGGGGCATTTGAAAGGGTTCCAGGAGGCAGTGAGAACCAGCATTACTTTTCCCCGCTGGCACCTTTGCTGTGGCAGCAAAAGCTGGACGTTTTTCTTTTTTGCTCCGGAGGCTGCCGAAAGCGAAAACAGGTGCTTTTGAGGATGGAGTCCGCAGGAAAGCAGAGAGGGCCAAATTGTCTGGGGCATTTAAAAAGGTTCCAGGAGGCAGTGAGGACCAGCATTACTTTTCCCCGCTGGCACCTTTGCTGTGGCAGCAAAAGCTGGACGTTTGTCTTTTTTGCTCCGGAGGCTGCCGAAAGCGAAAATAGGTTCTTTTGAGGATGGAGTCCGCAGGAAAGCAGAGAGGGCCAAATTGTCTTTGGCATTTAAAGAGGTTCCAGGAGGCAGTGAGAACCAGCATTACTTTTCCCCGCTGACACCTTTGCTGCGGCAGCAAAAGCTCGACGTTTGTCTTTTTACCACCGAAGGGCGCCGAAAATGAAAAAAGGCGCTTTTGAGGATAGAGTCCGCAGGAAAGCAGAGAGGGCCAAATTGTCTGTGGCATTTGATAGGGTTCCAGGAGGCAGTGAGAACCAGCATTACTTTTCCCCGCTGGCACCTTTGCTGTGGCAGCAAAAGCTGGACGTTTGTCTTTTTTGCTCCGGAGGCTGCCAAAAGCGAAAACATGTGCTTTTGAGGATGGAGTCCGCAGGAAAGCAGAGAGGGCCAAATTGTCTGTGGCATTTGAAAGGGTTCCAGGAGGCAGTGAGAACCAGCATTACTTTTCCCCGCTGGCACCTTTGCTGTGGCAGCAAAAGCTGGACGTTTGTCTTTTTTGCTCCGGAGGTTGCCGAAAGCGAAAACAGGTGCTTTTGAGGATGGAGTCCGCAGGAAAGCAGAGAGGGCCAAATTGTCTGTGGCATTTGAAAGGGTTCCAGGAGGCAGTGAGAACCAGCATTACTTTTCCCCGCTGGCACCTTTGCTGTGGCAGCAAAAGCTGGACGTTTGTCTTTTTTGCTCCGGAGGCTGCCGAAAGCGAAAACAGGTGCTTTTGAGGATGGAGTCCGCAGGAAAGCAGAGAGGGCCAAATTGTCTGGGGCATTTGAAAGGGTTCCAGGAGGCAGTGAGAACCAGCATTACTTTTCCCCGCTGGCACCTTTGCTGTGGCAGCAAAAGCTGGACGTTTGTCTTTTTTGCTCCGGAGGCTGCCGAAAGTGAAAATAGGTTCTTTTGAGGATGGAGTCCGCAGGAAAGCAGAGAGGGCCAAATTGTCTGTGGCATTTGAAAGGGTTCCAGGAGGCAGTGAGAACCAGCATTACTTTTCCCCGCTGGCACCTTTGCTGTGGCAGCAAAAGCTGGACGTTTGTCTTTTTTGCTCCGGAGGCTGCCGAAAGCGAAAACAGGTGCTTTTGATGATGGAGTCCGCAGGAAAGCAGAGAGGGCCAAATTGTCTTTGGCATTTAAAGAGGTTCCAGGAGGCAGTGAGGACCAGCATTACTTTTTCCCGCTGGCACCTTTGCTGCGGCAGCAAAAGCTGGACGTTTGTCTTTTTTGCTCCGGAGGTTGCCGAAAGCGAAAAGAGGTGCTTTTGAGGATGGAGTCCGCAGGAAAGCAGAGAGGGCCAAATTGTCTGTGGCATTTGAAAGGGTTCCAGGAGGCAGTGAGAACCAGCATTACTTTTCCCCGCTGGCACCTTTGCTGTGGCAGCAAAAGCTGGACGTTTGTCTTTTTTGCTCCGGAGGCTGCCGAAAGCGAAAACAGGTGCTTTTGAGGATGGAGTCCGCAGGAAAGCAGAGAGGGCCAAATTGTCTTTGGCATTTAAAGAGGTTCCAGGAGGCAGTGAGGACCAGCATTACTTTTCCCCGCTGGCACCTTTGCTGCGGCAGCAAAAGCTGGACGTTTGTCTTTTTACCACCGGATGGCGCCGAAAGTAGAAAAAAGGCGCTTTTGAGGATAGAGTCCGCAGGAAAGCAGAGAGGGCCAAATTGTCTGGGGCATTTGAAAGGGTTCCAGGAGGCAGTGAGAACCAGCATTACTTTTCCCCGCTGGCACCTTTGCTGTGGCAGCAAAAGCTGGACGTTTGTCTTTTTTGCTCCGGAGGCTGCCGAAAGCGAAAACAGGTGCTTTTGAGGATGGAGTCCGCAGGAAAGCAGAGAGGGCCAAATTGTCTGGGGCATTTAAAAAGGTTCCAGGAGGCAGTGAGGACCAGCATTACTTTTCCCCGCTGGCACCTTTGCTGTGGCAGCAAAAGCTGGACGTTTGTCTTTTTTGCTCCGGAGGCTGCCGAAAGCGAAAACAGGTGCTTTTGAGGATGGAGTCCGCAGGAAAGCAGAGAGGGCCAAATTGTCTTTGGCATTTAAAGAGGTTCCAGGAGGCAGTGAGGACCAGCATTACTTTTCCCCGCTGGCACCTTTGCTGCGGCAGCAAAAGCTGGACGTTTGTCTTTTTACCACCGGAGGGCGCCGAAAGTGAAAAAAGGCGCTTTTGAGGGTAGAGTCCGCAGGAAAGCAGAGAGGGCCAAATTGTCTGTGGCATTTGATAGGGTTCCAGGAGGCAGTGAGAACCAGCATTACTTTTCCCCGCTGGCACCTTTGCTGTGGCAGCAAAAGCTGGACGTTTGTCTTTTTTGCTCCGGAGGCTGCCGAAAGCGAAAACAGGTGCTTTTGAGGATGGAGTCCGCAGGAAAGCAGAGAGGGCCAAATTGTCTGTGGCATTTGAAAGGGTTCCAGGAGGCAGTGAGAACCAGCATTACTTTTCCCCGCTGGCACCTTTGCTGTGGCAGCAAAAGCTGGACGTTTGTCTTTTTTGCTCCGGAGGCTGCCGAAAGCAAAAACAGGTGCTTTTGATGATGGAGTCCGCAGGAAAGCAGAGAGGGCCAAATTGTCTTTGGCATTTAAAGAGGTTCCAGGAGGCAGTGAGGACCAGCATTACTTTTCCCCGCTGGCACCTTTGCTGCGGCAGCAAAAGCTGGACGTTTGTCTTTTTACCACCGGATGGCGGCGAAAGTAGAAAAAAGGCGCTTTTGAGGATAGAGTCCGCAGGAAAGCAGAGAGGGCCAAATTGTCTGGGGCATTTGAAAGGGTTCCAGGAGGCAGTGAGAACCAGCATTACTTTTCCCCGCTGGCACCTTTGCTGTGGCAGCAAAAGCTGGACGTTTTTCTTTTTTGCTCCGGAGGCTGCCGAAAGCGAAAACAGGTGCTTTTGAGGATGGAGTCCGCAGGAAAGCAGAGAGGGCCAAATTGTCTGGGGCATTTAAAAAGGTTCCAGGAGGCAGTGAGGACCAGCATTACTTTTCCCCGCTGGCACCTTTGCTGTGGCAGCAAAAGCTGGACGTTTGTCTTTTTTGCTCCGGAGGCTGCCGAAAGCGAAAATAGGTTCTTTTGAGGATGGAGTCCGCAGGAAAGCAGAGAGGGCCAAATTGTCTTTGGCATTTAAAGAGGTTCCAGGAGGCAGTGAGAACCAGCATTACTTTTCCCCGCTGACACCTTTGCTGCGGCAGCAAAAGCTGGACGTTTGTCTTTTTACCACCGAAGGGCGCCGAAAATGAAAAAAGGCGCTTTTGAGGATAGAGTCCGCAGGAAAGCAGAGAGGGCCAAATTGTCTGTGGCATTTGATAGGGTTCCAGGAGGCAGTGAGAACCAGCATTACTTTTCCCCGCTGGCACCTTTGCTGTGGCAGCAAAAGCTGGACGTTTGTCTTTTTTGCTCCGGAGGCTGCCAAAAGCGAAAACATGTGCTTTTGAGGATGGAGTCCGCAGGAAAGCAGAGAGGGCCAAATTGTCTGTGGCATTTGAAAGGGTTCCAGGAGGCAGTGAGAACCAGCATTACTTTTCCCCGCTGGCACCTTTGCTGTGGCAGCAAAAGCTGGACGTTTGTCTTTTTTGCTCCGGAGGTTGCCGAAAGCGAAAACAGGTGCTTTTGAGGATGGAGTCCGCAGGAAAGCAGAGAGGGCCAAATTGTCTGTGGCATTTGAAAGGGTTCCAGGAGGCAGTGAGAACGAGCATTACTTTTCCCCGCTGGCACCTTTGCTGTGGCAGCAAAAGCTGGACGTTTGTCTTTTTTGCTCCGGAGGCTGCCGAAAGCGAAAACAGGTGCTTTTGAGGATGGAGTCCGCAGGAAAGCAGAGAGGGCCAAATTGTCTGTGGCATTTGAAAGGGTTCCAGGAGGCAGTGAGAACCAGCATTACTTTTCCCCGCTGGCACCTTTGCTGTGGCAGCAAAAGCTGGACGTTTGTCTTTTTTGCTCCGGAGGCTGCCGAAAGTGAAAATAGGTTCTTTTGAGGATGGAGTCCGCAGGAAAGCAGAGAGGGCCAAATTGTCTGTGGCATTTGAAAGGGTTCCAGGAGGCAGTGAGAACCAGCATTACTTTTCCCCGCTGGCACCTTTGCTGTGGCAGCAAAAGCTGGACGTTTGTCTTTTTTGCTCCGGAGGCTGCCGAAAGCGAAAACAGGTGCTTTTGATGATGGAGTCCGCAGGAAAGCAGAGAGGGCCAAATTGTCTTTGGCATTTAAAGAGGTTCCAGGAGGCAGTGAGGACCAGCATTACTTTTGCCCGCTGGCACCTTTGCTGCGGCAGCAAAAGCTGGACGTTTGTCTTTTTTGCTCCGGAGGTTGCCGAAAGTGAAAAGAGGTGCTTTTGAGGATGGAGTCCGCAGGAAAGCAGAGAGGGCCAAATTGTCTGTGGCATTTGAAAGGGTTCCAGGAGGCAGTGAGAACCAGCATTACTTTTCCCCGCTGGCACCTTTGCTGTGGCAGCAAAAGCTGGACGTTTGTCTTTTTTGCTCCGGAGGCTGCCGAAAGCGAAAACAGGTGCTTTTGAGGATGGAGTCCGCAGGAAAGCAGAGAGGGCCAAATTGTCTTTGGCATTTAAAGAGGTTCCAGGAGGCAGTGAGGACCAGCATTACTTTTCCCCGCTGGCACCTTTGCTGCGGCAGCAAAAGCTGGACGTTTGTCTTTTTACCACCGGATGGCGCCGAAAGTAGAAAAAAGGCGCTTTTGAGGATAGAGTCCGCAGGAAAGCAGAGAGGGCCAAATTGTCTGGGGCATTTGAAAGGGTTCCAGGAGGCAGTGAGAACCAGCATTACTTTTCCCCGCTGGCACCTTTGCTGTGGCAGCAAAAGCTGGACGTTTGTCTTTTTTGCTCCGGAGGCTGCCGAAAGCGAAAACAGGTGCTTTTGAGGATGGAGTCCGCAGGAAAGCAGAGAGGGCCAAATTGTCTGGGGCATTTAAAAAGGTTCCAGGAGGCAGTGAGGACCAGCATTACTTTTCCCCGCTGGCACCTTTGCTGTGGCAGCAAAAGCTGGACGTTTGTCTTTTTTGCTCCGGAGGCTGCCGAAAGCGAAAACAGGTGCTTTTGAGGATGGAGTCCGCAGGAAAGCAGAGAGGGCCAAATTGTCTTTGGCATTTAAAGAGGTTCCAGGAGGCAGTGAGGACCAGCATTACTTTTCCCCGCTGGCACCTTTGCTGCGGCAGCAAAAGCTGGACGTTTGTCTTTTTACCACCGGAGGGCGCCGAAAGTGAAAAAAGGCGCTTTTGAGGGTAGAGTCCGCAGGAAAGCAGAGAGGGCCAAATTGTCTGTGGCATTTGATAGGGTTCCAGGAGGCAGTGAGAACCAGCATTACTTTTCCCCGCTGGCACCTTTGCTGTGGCAGCAAAATCTGGACGTTTGTCTTTTTTGCTCCGGAGGCTGCCGAAAGCGAAAACATGTGCTTTTGAGGATGGAGTCCGCAGGAAAGCAGAGAGGGCCAAATTGTCTGTGGCATTTGAAAGGGTTCCAGGAGGCAGTGAGAACCAGCATTACTTTTCCCCGCTGGCACCTTTGCTGTGGCAGCAAAAGCTGGACGTTTGTCTTTTTTGCTCCGGAGGTTGCCGAAAGCGAAAACAGGTGCTTTTGAGGATGGAGTCCGCAGGAAAGCAGAGAGGGCCAAATTGTCTGTGGCATTTGAAAGGGTTCCAGGAGGCAGTGAGAACGAGCATTACTTTTCCCCGCTGGCACCTTTGCTGTGGCAGCAAAAGCTGGACGTTTGTCTTTTTTGCTCCGGAGGCTGCCGAAAGCGAAAATAGGTTCTTTTGAGGATGGAGTCCGCAGGAAAGCAGAGAGGGCCAAATTGTCTGTGGCATTTGAAAGGGTTCCAGGAGGCAGTGAGAACCAGCATTACTTTTCCCCGCTGGCACCTTTGCTGTGGCAGCAAAAGCTGGACGTTTGTCTTTTTTGCTCCGGAAGCTGCCGAAAGCGAAAATAGGTTCTTTTGAGGATGGAGTCCGCAGGAAAGCAGAGAGGGCCAAATTGTCTGTGGCATTTGAAAGGGTTCCAGGAGGCAGTGAGAACGAGCATTACTTTTCCCCGCTGGCACCTTTGCTGTGGCAGCAAAAGCTGGACGTTTGTCTTTTTTGCTCCGGAGGCTGCCGAAAGCGAAAACAGGTGCTTTTGAGGATGGAGTCCGCAGGAAAGCAGAGAGGGCCAAATTGTCTTTGGCATTTAAAGAGGTTCCAGGAGGCAGTGAGGACCAGCATTACTTTTCCCCGCTGGCACCTTTGCTGCGGCAGCAAAAGCTGGACGTTTGTCTTTTTACCACCAGATGGCGGCGAAAGTAGAAAAAAGGCGCTTTTGAGGATAGAGTCCGCAGGAAAGCAGAGAGGGCCAAATTGTCTGTGGCATTTGAAAGGGTTCCAGGAGGCAGTGAGAACCAGCATTACTTTTCCCCGCTGGCACCTTTGCTGTGGCAGCAAAAGCTGGACGTTTGTCTTTTTTGCTCCGGAGGCTGCCGAAAGCGAAAACAGGTGCTTTTGAGGATGGAGTCCGCAGGAAAGCAGAGAGGGCCAAATTGTCTGGGGCATTTAAAAAGGTTCCAGGAGGCAGTGAGGACCAGCATTACTTTTCCCCGCTGGCACCTTTGCTGTGGCAGCAAAAGCTGGACATTTGTCTTTTTTGCTCCGGAGGCTGCCGAAAGCGAAAATAGGTTCTTTTGAGGATGGACTCCGCAGGAAAGCAGAGAGGGCCAAATTGTCTGTGGCATTTGAAAGGGTTCCAGGAGGCAGTGACAACCAGCATTACTTTTCCCCGCTGGCACCTTTGCTGTGGCAGCAAAAGCTGGACGTTTGTCTTTTTTGCTCCGGAGGCTGCCGAAAGCGAAAACAGGTGCTTTTGAGGATGGAGTCCGCAGGAAAGCAAAGAGGGCCAAATTGTCTGGGGCATTTGAAAGGGTTCCAGGAGGCAGTGAGGACCAGCATTACTTTTCCCCGCTGGCACCTTTGCTGCGGCAGCAAAAGCTGGACGTTTGTCTTTTTACCACCAGAGGGCGCCGAAAGTGAAAAAAGGCGCTTTTGAGGATAGAGTCCGCAGGAAAGCAGAGAGGGCCAAATTGTCCGTGGCATTTGATAGGGTTCCAGGAGGCAGTGAGAACCAGCATTACTTTTCCCCGCTGGCACCTTTGCTGTGGCAGCAAAAGCTGGACGTTTGTCTTTTTTGCTACGGAGGCTGCCGAAAGCGAAAACAGCTGCTTTTGAGGATGGAGTCCGCAGCAAAGCAGAGAGGGCCAAATTGTCTGTGGCATTTGAAAGGGTTCCAGGAGGCAGTGAGAACCAGCATTACTTTTCCCCGCTGGCACCTTTGCTGTGGCAGCAAAAGCTGGACGTTTGTCTTTTTTGCTCCGGAGGGCGCCGAAAGAGAAAATAGGTTCTTTTGAGGATGGAGTCCGCA
This sequence comes from Vanellus vanellus, assembly GCF_965231255.1. Classification (NCBI taxonomy): domain Eukaryota; kingdom Metazoa; phylum Chordata; class Aves; order Charadriiformes; family Charadriidae; genus Vanellus; species Vanellus vanellus. The sequence continues at coordinate 176,729 of NW_028127110.1, read as the reverse complement.
GGAAAGCAGAGAGGGCCAAATTGTCTGTGGCATTTGAAAGGGTTCCAGGAGGCAGTGAGAACCAGCATTACTTTTCCCCGCTGGCACCTTTGCTGTGGCAGCAAAAGCTGGACGTTTGTCTTTTTTGCTCCGGAGGGCGCCGAAAGCGAAAATAGGTTCTTTTGAGGATGGAGTCCGCAGGAAAGCAGAGAGGGCCAAATTGTCTTTGGCATTTGAAAGGGTTCCAGGAGGCAGTGACAACCAGCATTACTTTTCCCCGCTGGCACCTTTGCTGTGGCAGCAAAAGCTGGACGTTTGTCTTTTTTGCTCCGGAGGCTGCCGAAAGCGAAAACAGGTGCTTTTGAGGATGGAGTCCGCAGGAAAGCAGAGAGGGCCAAATTGTCTTTGGCATTTAAAGAGGTTCCAGGAGGCAGTGAGGACCAGCATTACTTTTCCCCGCTGGCACCTTTGCTGTGGCAGCAAAAGCTGGACGTTTGTCTTTTTACCACCAGAGGGCGCCGAAAGTGAAAAAAGGCGCTTTTGAGGATACAGTCCGCAGGAAAGCAGAGAGGGCCAAATTGTCTGTGGCATTTGATAGGGTTCCAGGAGGCAGTGAGAACCAGCATTACTTTTCCCCGCTGGCACCTTTGCTGTGGCAGCAAAATCTGGACGTTTGTCTTTTTTGCTCCGGAGGCTGCCGAAAGCGAAAACAGGTGCTTTTGAGGATGGAGTCCGCAGGAAAGCAGAGAGGGCCAAATTGTCTGTGACATTTGAAAGGGTTCCAGGAGGCAGTGAGAACCAGCATTACTTTTCCCCGCTGGCACCTTTGCTGTGGCAGCAAAAGCTGGACGTTTGTCTTTTTTTGCTCCGGAGGCTGCCGAAAGCGAAAACAGGTGCTTTTTAGGATGGAGTCCGCAGGAAAGCAGAGAGGGCCAAATTGTCTGTGGCATTTGAAAGGGTTCCAGGAGGCAGTGAGAACCAGCATTACTTTTCCCCGCTGGCACCTTTGCTGTGGCAGCAAAAGCTGGACGTTTGTCTTTTTTGCTCCGGAGGCTGCCGAAAGCGAAAACAGGTGCTTTTGAGGATGGAGTCCGCAGGAAAGCAGAGAGGGCCAAATTGTCTGTGGCATTTGAAAGGGTTCCAGGAGGCAGTGAGAACCAGCATTACTTTTCCCCGCTGGTACCTTTGCTGTGGCAGCAAAAGCTGGACGTTTGTCTTTTTTGCTCCGGAGGGCGCCGAAAGCGAAAATAGGTTCTTTTGAGGATGGAGTCCGCAGGAAAGCAGAGAGGGCCAAATTGTCTGTGGCATTTGAAAGGGTTCCAGGAGGCAGTGAGAACCAGCATTACTTTTCCCCGCTGGCACCTTTGCTGTGGCAGCAAAAGCTGGACGTTTGTCTTTTTTGCTCCGGAGGCTGCCGAAAGCAAAAACAGGTGCTTTTGAGGATGGAGTCCGCAGGAAAGCAGAGAGGGCCAAATTGTCTGGGGCATTTGAAAGGGTTCCAGGAGGCAGTGAGAACCAGCATTACTTTTCCCCGCTGGCACCTTTGCTGTGGCAGCAAAAGCTGGACGTTTGTCTTTTTTGCTCCGGAGGCTGCCGAAAGCGAAAACATGTGCTTTTGAGGATGGAGTCCGCAGGAAAGCAGAGAGGGCCAAATTGTCTGTGGCATTTGAAAGGGTTCCAGGAGGCAGTGAGAACCAGCATTACTTTTCCCCGCTGGCACCTTTGTTGTGGCAGCAAAAGCTGGACGTTTGTCTTTTTTGCTCCGGAGGCTGCCGAAAGCGAAAACAGGTGCTTTTGATGATGGAGTCCGCAGGAAAGCAGAGAGGGCCAAATTGTCTGGGGCATTTGAAGGAGTTCCAGGAGGCAGTGAGAACCAGCATTACTTTTCCCCGCTGGCACCTTTGCTGTGGCAGCAAAAGCTGGACGTTTGTCTTTTTTGCTCCGGAGGCTGCCGAAAGCGAAAACAGGTGCTTTTGAGGATGGAGTCCGCAGGAAAGCAGAGAGGGCCAAATTGTCTGTGGCATTTGAAAGGGTTCCAGGAGGCAGTGAGAACCAGCATTACTTTTCCCCGTTGGCACCTTTGCTGTGGCAGCAAAAGCTGGACGTTTGTCTTTTTTGCTCCGGAGGCTGCCGAAAGCGAAAACAGGTGCTTTTGAGGATGGAGTCCGCAGGAAAGCAGAGAGAGCCAAATTGTCTGGGGCATTTGAAGTAGTTCCAGGAGGCAGGGAGAACCAGCATTACTTTTCCCCGCTGGCACCTTTGCTGTGGCAGCAAAAGCTGGACGTTTGTCTTTTTTGCTCCGGAGGCTGCCGAAAGCGAAAATAGGTTCTTTTGAGGATGGAGTCCGCAGGAAAGCAGAGAGGACCAAATTGTCTGTGGCATTTGAAAGGGTTCCAGGAGGCAGTGAGAACCAGCATTACTTTTCCCCGCTGGCACCTTTGCTGTGGCAGCAAAAGCTGGACGTTTGTCTTTTTTGCTCCGGAGGCTGCCGAAAGCGAAAACAGGTGCTTTTGATGATGGAGTCCGCAGGAAAGCAGAGAGGGCCAAATTGTCTGGGGCATTTGAAGGAGTTCCAGGAGGCAGTGAGAACCAGCATTACTTTTCCCCGCTGGCACCTTTGCTGTGGCAGCAAAAGCTGGACGTTTGTCTTTTTTGCTCCGGAGGCTGCCGAAAACGAAAACAGGTGCTTTTGATGATGGAGTCCGCAGGAAAGCAGAGAGGGCCAAATTGTCTGTGGCATTTAAAGAGGTTCCAGGAGGCAGTGAGGACCAGCATTACTTTTCCCCGCTGGCACCTTTGCTGTGGCAGCAAAAGCTGGACGTTTGTCTTTTTACCACCGGATGGCGCCGAAAGTGAAAAAAGGCGCTTTTGAGGATAGAGTCCGCAGGAAAGCAGAGAGGGCCAAATTGTCTGGGGCATTTGAAAGGGTTCCAGGAGGCAGTGAGAACCAGCATTACTTTTCCCCGCTGGCACCTTTGCTGTGGCAGCAAAAGCTGGACGTTTGTCTTTTTTCCTCCGGAGGGCGCCGAAAGCGAAAATAGGTTCTTTTGAGGATGGAGTCCGCAGGAAAGCAGAGAGGGCCAAATTGTCTGTGGCATTTGAAAGGGTTCCAGGAGGCAGTGAGAACCAGCATTACTTTTCCCCGCTGGCACCTTTGCTGTGGCAGCAAAAGCTGGACGTTTGTCTTTTTTGCTCCGGAGGCTGCCGAAAGCGAAAACAGGTGCTTTTGAGGATGGAGTCCGCAGGAAAGCACAGAGGGCCAAATTGTCTGGGGCATTTGAAAGGGTTCCAGGAGGCAGTGAGAACCAGCATTACTTTTCCCCGCTGGCACCTTTGCTGTGGCAGCAAAAGCTGGACGTTTGTCTTTTTTGCTCCGGAGGCTGCCGAAAGCGAAAACAGGTGCTTTTGAGGATGGAGTCCGCAGGAAAGCAGAGAGGGCCAAATTGTCTGTGGCATTTGAAAGGGTTCCAGGAGGCAGTGAGAACCAGCATTACTTTTCCCCGCTGGCACCTTTGTTGTGGCAGCAAAAGCTGGACGTTTGTCTTTTTTGCTCCGGAGGCTGCCGAAAGCGAAAACAGGTGCTTTTGATGATGGAGTCCGCAGGAAAGCAGAGAGGGCCAAATTGTCTGGGGCATTTGAAGGAGTTCCAGGAGGCAGTGAGAACCAGCATTACTTTTCCCCGCTGGCACCTTTGCTGTGGCAGCAAAAGCTGGACGTTTGTCTTTTTTGCTCCAAAGACCGCCGAAAGCGAAAACAGGTGCTTTTGAGGATGGAGTCCGCAGGAAAGCAGAGAGGGCCAAATTGTCTGTGGCATTTGAAAGGGTTCCAGGAGGCAGTGAGAACCAGCATTACTTTTCCCCGCTGGCACCTTTGCTGTGGCAGCAAAAGCTGGACGTTTGTCTTTTTTGCTCCGGAGGCTGCCGAAAGCGAAAACAGGTGCTTTTGATGATGGAGTCCACAGGAAAGCAGAGAGGGCCAAATTGTCTGTGGCATTTGAAGGAGTTCCAGGAGGCAGTGAGAACCAGCATTACTTTTCCCCGCTGGCACCTTTGCTGTGGCAGCAAAAGCTGGACGTTTGTCTTTTTTGCTCCGGAGGCTGCCGAAAGCGAAAATAGGTGCTTTTGAGGATGGAGTCCGCAGGAAAGCAGAGAGGGCCAAATTGTCTTTGGCATTTAAAGAGGTTCCAGGAGGCAGTGAGGACCAGCATTACTTTTCCCCGCTGGCACCTTTGCTGCGGCAGCAAAAGCTGGACGTTTGTCTTTTTTGCTCCGGAGGTTGCCGAAAGCGAAAACAGGTGCTTTTGAGGATGGAGTCTGCAGGAAAGCAGAGAGGGCCAAATTGTCTGTGGCATTTGAAAGGGTTCCAGGAGGCAGTGAGAACCAGCATTACTTTTCCCCGCTGGCACCTTTGCTGTGGCAGCAAAAGCTGGACGTTTGTCTTTTTTGCTCCGGAGGCTGCCGAAAGCGAAAACAGGTGCTTTTGAGGATGGAGTCCGCAGGAAAGCAGAGAGGGCCAAATTGTCTGTGGCATTTAAAGAGGTTCCAGGAGGCAGTGAGGACCAGCATTACTTTTCCCCGCTGGCGCCTTTGCTGCGGCAGCAAAGCTGGACGTTTGTCTTTTTACCACCGGATGGCGCCTAAAGTGAAAAAAGGCGCTTTTGAGGATAGAGTCCGCAGGAAAGCAGAGAGGGCCAAATTGTCTGTGGCATTTGAAAGGGTTCCAGGAGGCAGTGAGAACCAGCATTACTTTTCCCCGCTGGCACCTTTGCTGTGGCAGCAAAAGCTGGACGTTTGTCTTTTTTGCTCCGGAGGCTGCCGAAAGCGAAAACAGGTGCTTTTGATGATGGAGTCCGCAGGAAAGCAGAGAGGGCCAAATTGTCTGTGGCATTTGAAGGAGTTCCAGGAGGCAGTGAGAACCAGCATTACTTTTCCCCGCTGGCACCTTTGCTGTGGCAGCAAAAGCTGGACGTTTGTCTTTTTTGCTCCGGAGGCTGCCGAAAGCGAAAATAGGTGCTTTTGATGATGGAGTCCGCAGGAAAGCAGAGAGGGCCAAATTGTCTTTGGCATTTAAAGAGGTTCCAGGAGGCAGTGAGGACCAGCATTACTTTTCCCCGCTGGCACCTTTGCTGTGGCAGCAAAAGCTGGACGTTTGTCTTTTTTGCTCCGGAGGTTGCCGAAAGCGAAAACAGGTGCTTTTGAGGATGGAGTCCGCAGGAAAGCAGAGAGGGCCAAATTGTCTGTGGCATTTGAAGGAGTTCCAGGAGGCAGTGAGAACCAGCATTACTTTTCCCCGCTGGCACCTTTGCTGTGGCAGCAAAAGCTGGACGTTTGTCTTTTTTGCTCCGGAGGCTGCCGAAAGCGAAAATAGGTGCTTTTGATGATGGAGTCCGCAGGAAAGCAGAGAGGGCCAAGTTGTCTTTGGCATTTAAAGAGGTTCCAGGAGGCAGTGAGGACCAGCATTACTTTTCCCCGCTGGCACCTTTGCTGCGGCAGCAAAAGCTGGACGTTTGTCTTTTTTGCTCCGGAGGTTGCCGAAAGCGAAAACAGGTGCTTTTGAGGATGGAGTCCGCAGGAAAGCAGAGAGGGCCAAATTGTCTGTGGCATTTGAAAGGGTTCCAGGAGGCAGTGAGAACCAGCATTACTTTTCCCCGCTGGCACCTTTGCTGTGGCAGCAAAAGCTGGACGTTTGTCTTTTTTGCTCCGGAGGCTGCCGAAAGCGAAAACAGGTGCTTTTGATGATGGAGTCCGCAGGAAAGCAGAGAGGGCCAAATTGTCTTTGGCATTTAAAGAGGTTCCAGGAGGCAGTGAGGACCAGCATTACTTTTCCCCGCTGGCACCTTTGCTGCGGCAGCAAAAGCTGGACGTTTGTCTTTTTACCACCGGATGGCGCCGAAAGTGAAAAAAGGCGCTTTTGAGGATAGAGTCCGCAGGAAAGCAGAGAGGGCCAAATTGTCTTTGGCATTTAAAGAGGTTCCAGGAGGCAGTGAGGACCAGCATTACTTTTCCCCGCTGGCACCTTTGCTGCGGCAGCAAAAGCTGGACGTTTGTCTTTTTTGCTCCGGAGGTTGCCGAAAGCGAAAACAGGTGCTTTTGAGGATGGAGTCCGCAGGAAAGCAGAGAGGGCCAAATTGTCTGTGGCATTTGAAAGGGTTCCAGGAGGCAGTGAGAACCAGCATTACTTTTCCCCGCTGGCACCTTTGCTGTGGCAGCAAAAGCTGGACGTTTGTCTTTTTTGCTCCGGAGGCTGCCGAAAGCGAAAACAGGTGCTTTTGATGATGGAGTCCGCAGGAAAGCAGAGAGGGCCAAATTGTCTGTGGCATTTGAAGGAGTTCCAGGAGGCAGTGAGAACCAGCATTACTTTTCCCCGCTGGCACCTTTGCTGTGGCAGCAAAAGCTGGACGTTTGTCTTTTTTGCTCCGGAGGCTGCCGAAAGCGAAAATAGGTGCTTTTGATGATGGAGTCCGCAGGAAAGCAGAGAGGGCCAAATTGTCTTTGGCATTTAAAGAGGTTCCAGGAGGCAGTGAGGACCAGCATTACTTTTCCCCGCTGGCACCTTTGCTGCGGCAGCAAAAGCTGGACGTTTGTCTTTTTTGCTCCGGAGGTTGCCGAAAGCGAAAACAGGTGCTTTTGAGGATGGAGTCCGCAGGAAAGCAGAGAGGGCCAAATTGTCTGTGGCATTTGAAAGGGTTCCAGGAGGCAGTGAGAACCAGCATTACTTTTCCCCGCTGGCACCTTTGCTGTGGCAGCAAAAGCTGGACGTTTGTCTTTTTTGCTCCGGAGGCTGCCGAAAGCGAAAACAGGTGCTTTTGATGATGGAGTCCGCAGGAAAGCAGAGAGGGCCAAATTGTCTTTGGCATTTAAAGAGGTTCCAGGAGGCAGTGAGGACCAGCATTACTTTTCCCCGCTGGCACCTTTGCTGCGGCAGCAAAAGCTGGACGTTTGTGTTTTTACCACCGGATGGCGCCGAAAGTGAAAAAAGGCGCTTTTGAGGATAGAGTCCGCAGGAAAGCAGAGAGGGCCAAATTGTCTGGGGCATTTGAAAGGGTTCCAGGAGGCAGTGAGAACCAGCATTACTTTTCCCCGCTGGCACCTTTGCTGTGGCAGCAAAAGCTGGACGTTTGTCTTTTTTGCTCCGGAGGCTGCCGAAAGCGAAAACAGGTGCTTTTGAGGATGGAGTTTGCAGGAAAGCAGAGAGGGCCAAATTGTCTGTGGCATTTGAAAGGGTTCCAGGAGGCAGTGAGAACCAGCATTACTTTTCCCCGCTGGCACCTTTGCTGTGGCAGCAAAAGCTGGACGTTGGTCTTTTTTGCTCCGGAGGCTGCCGAAAGCGAAAACAGGTGCTTTTGAGGATGGAGTCCGCAGGAAAGCAGAGAGGGCCAAATTGTCTGGGGCATTTGAAAGGGTTCCAGGAGGCAGTGAGAACCAGCATTACTTTTCCCCGCTGGCACCTTTGCTGTGGCAGCAAAAGCTGGACGTTTGTCTTTTTTGCTCCGGAGGCTGCCGAAAGCGAAAACAGGTGCTTTTGAGGATGGAGTCCGCAGGAAAGCAGAGAGGGCCAAATTGTCTTTGGCATTTAAAGAGGTTCCAGGAGGCAGTGAGAACCAGCATTACTTTTCCCCGCTGGCACCTTTGCTGCGGCAGCAAAAGCTGGACGTTTGTCTTTTTACCACCGGAGGGCGCCGAAAGTGAAAAAAGGCGCTTTTGAGGATAGAGTCCGCAGGAAAGCAGAGAGGGCCAAATTGTCTGTGGCATTTGATAGGGTTCCAGGAGGCAGTGAGAACCAGCATTACTTTTCCCTGCTGGCACCTTTGCTGTGGCAGCAAAAGCTGGACGTTTGTCTTTTTTGCTCCGGAGGCTGCCGAAAGCGAAAACAGGTGCTTTTGAGGATGGAGTCCGCAGGAAAACAGAGAGGGCCAAATTGTCTGTGGCATTTGAAAGGGTTCCAGGAGGCAGTGAGAACCAGCATTACTTTTCCCCGCTGGCACCTTTGCTGTGGCAGCAAAAGCTGGACGTTTGTCTTTTTTGCTCCGGAGGTTGCCGAAAGCGAAAACAGGTGCTTTTGAGGATGGAGTCCGCAGGAAAGCAGAGAGGGCCAAATTGTCTGTGGCATTTGAAAGGGTTCCAGGAGGCAGTGAGAACGAGCATTACTTTTCCCCGCTGGCACCTTTGCTGTGGCAGCAAAAGCTGGACGTTTGCCTTTTTTGCTCTGGAGGTTGCCGAAAGCGAAAATAGGTTCTTTTGAGGATGGAGTCCGCAGGAAAGCAGAGAGGGCCAAATTGTCTGGGGCATTTGAAAGGGTTCCAGGAGGCAGTGAGAACCAGCATTACTTTTCCCCGCTGGCACCTTTGTTGTGGCAGCAAAAGCTGGACGTTTGTCTTTTTTGCTCCGGAGGGCGCCGAAAGCAAAAATAGGTTCTTTTGAGGATGGAGTCCGCAGGAAAGCAGAGAGGGCCAAATTGTCTGTGGCATTTGAAAGGGTTCCAGGAGGCAGTGACAACCAGCATTACTTTTCCCCGCTGGCACCTTTGCTGTGGCTGCAAAAGCTGGACGTTTGTCTTTTTTGCTCCGGAGGCTGCCGAAAGCGAAAACAGGTGCTTTTGATGATGGAGTCCGCAGGAAAGCAGAGAGGGCCAAATTTTTCTTTGGCATTTAAAGAGGTTCCAGGAGGCAGTGAGGACCAGCATTACTTTTCCCCGCTGGCACCTTTGCTGCGGCAGCAAAAGCTGGACGTTTGTCTTTTTACCACCAGAGGGCGCCGAAAGTGAAAAAAGGCACTTTTGAGGATAGAATCCGCAGGAAAGCAGAGAGGGCCAAATTGTCTGTGGCATTTGATAGGGTTCCAGGAGGCAGTGAGAACCAGCATTACTTTTCCCCGCTGGCACTTTTGCTGCAGCAGCAAAAGCTGGACGTTTGTCTTTTTTGCTCCGGAGGCTGCCGAAAGCGAAAACAGCTGCTTTTGAGGATGGAGTCCGCAGCAAAGCAGAGAGGGCCAAATTGTCTGTGGCATTTGAAAGGGTTCCAGGAGGCAGTGAGAACCAGCATTACTTTTCCCCGCTGGCACCTTTGCTGTGGCAGCAAAAGCTGGACGTTTGTCTTTTTTGCTCCGGAGGCTGCCGAAAGTGAAAACAGGTGCTTTTGTAGATGGAGTCCGCAGGAAAGCAGAGAGGGCCAAATTGTCTGTGGCATTTGAAAGGGTTCCAGGAGGCAGTGAGAACCAGCATTACTTTTCCCCGCTGGCACCTTTGCTGTGGCAGCAAAAGCTGGACGTTTGTCTTTTTTGCTCCGGAGGCTGCCGAAAGCGAAAACAGGTGCTTTTGAGGATGGAGTCCGCAGGAAAGCAGAGAGGGCCAAATTGTCTGTGGCATTTGAAAGGGTTCCAGGAGGCAGTGAGAACCAGCATTACTTTTCCCCGCTGGCACCTTTGCTGTGGCAGCAAAAGCTGGACGTTTGTCTTTTTTGCTCCGGAGGTTGCCGAAAGCGAAAACAGGTGCTTTTGAGGATGGAGTCCGCAGGAAAGCAGAGAGGGCCAAATTGTCTGTGGCATTTGAAAGGGTTCCAGGAGGCAGTGAGAACCAGCATTACTTTTCCCCGCTGGCACCTTTGCTGTGGCAGCAAAAGCTGGACGTTTGTCTTTTTTGCTCCGGAGGCTGCCGAAAGCGAAAACAGGTTCTTTTGAGGATGGAGTCCGCAGGAAAGCAGAGAGGGCCAAATTGTCTGTGGCATTTGAAAGGGTTCCAGGAGGCAGTGAGAACCAGCATTACTTTTCCCCGCTGGCACCTTTGCTGTGGCAGCAAAAGCTGGACGTTTGTCTTTTTTGCTCCGGAGGCTGCCGAAAGCAAAAACAGGTGCTTTTGATGATGGAGTCCGCAGGAAAGCAGAGAGGGCCAAATTGTCTTTGGCATTTAAAGAGGTTCCAGGAGGCAGTGAGGACCAGCATTACTTTTCCCCGCTGGCACCTTTGCTGCGGCAGCAAAAGCTGGACGTTTGTCTTTTTACCACCGGATGGCGCCGAAAGTGAAAAAAGGCGCTTTTGAGGATAGAGTCCGCAGGAAAGCAGAGAGGGCCAAATTGTCTGGGGCATTTGAAAGGGTTCCAGGAGGCAGTGAGAACCAGCATTACTTTTCCCCGCTGGCACCTTTGCTGTGGCAGCAAAAGCTGGACGTTTGTCTTTTTTGCTCCGGAGGCTGCCGAAAGCGAAAACAGGTGCTTTTGAGGATGGAGTTTGCAGGAAAGCAGAGAGGGCCAAATTGTCTGTGGCATTTGAAAGGGTTCCAGGAGGCAGTGAGAACCAGCATTACTTTTCCCCGCTGGCACCTTTGCTGTGGCAGCAAAAGCTGGACGTTTGTCTTTTTTGCTCCGGAGGCTGCCGAAAGCGAAAACAGGTGCTTTTGAGGATGGAGTCCGCAGGAAAGCAGAGAGGGCCAAATTGTCTGTGGCATTTGAAAGGGTTCCAGGAGGCAGTGAGAACCAGCATTACTTTTCCCCGCTGGCACCTTTGCTGTGGCAGCAAAAGCTGGACGTTTGTCTTTTTTGCTCCGGAGGCTGCCGAAAGCGAAAACAGGTGCTTTTGAGGATGGAGTCCGCAGGAAAGCAGAGAGGGCCAAATTGTCTTTGGCATTTAAAGAGGTTCCAGGAGGCAGTGAGAACCAGCATTACTTTTCCCCGCTGGCACCTTTGCTGCGGCAGCAAAAGCTGGACGTTTGTCTTTTTACCACCGGAGGGCGCCGAAAGTGAAAAAAGGCGCTTTTGAGGATAGAGTCCGCAGGAAAGCAGAGAGGGCCAAATTGTCTGTGGCATTTGATAGGGTTCCAGGAGGCAGTGAGAACCAGCATTACTTTTCCCCGCTGGCACCTTTGCTGTGGCAGCAAAAGCTGGACGTTTGTCTTTTTTGCTCCGGAGGCTGCCGAAAGCGAAAACAGGTGCTTTTGAGGATGGAGTCCGCAGGAAAACAGAGAGGGCCAAATTGTCTGTGGCATTTGAAAGGGTTCCAGGAGGCAGTGAGAACCAGCATTACTTTTCCCCGCTGGCACCTTTGCTGTGGCAGCAAAAGCTGGACGTTTGTCTTTTTTGCTCCGGAGGTTGCCGAAAGCGAAAACAGGTGCTTTTGATGATGGAGTCCGCAGGAAAGCAGAGAGGGCCAAATTGTCTGTGGCATTTGAAAGGGTTCCAGGAGGCAGTGAGAACGAGCATTACTTTTCCCCGCTGGCACCTTTGCTGTGGCAGCAAAAGCTGGACGTTTGTCTTTTTTGCTCTGGAGGCTGCCGAAAGCGAAAATAGGTTCTTTTGAGGATGGAGTCCGCAGGAAAGCAGAGAGGGCCAAATTGTCTGTGGCATTTGAAAGGGTTCCAGGAGGCAGTGAGAACCAGCATTACTTTTCCCCGCTGGCACCTTTGTTGTGGCAGCAAAAGCTGGACGTTTGTCTTTTTTGCTCCGGAGGGCGCCGAAAGCAAAAATAGGTTCTTTTGAGGATGGAGTCCGCAGGAAAGCAGAGAGGGCCAAATTGTCTGTGGCATTTGAAAGGGTTCCAGGAGGCAGTGACAACCAGCATTACTTTTCCCCGCTGGCACCTTTGCTGTGGCTGCAAATGCTGGACGTTTGTCTTTTTTGCTCCGGAGGCTGCCGAAAGTGAAAACAGGTGCTTTTGATGATGGAGTCCGCAGGAAAGCAGAGAGGGCCAAATTTTTCTTTGGCATTTAAAGAGGTTGCAGGAGGCAGTGAGGACCAGCATTACTTTTCCCCGCTGGCACCTTTGCTGCGGCAGCAAAAGCTGGACGTTTGTCTTTTTACCACCAGAGGGCGCCGAAAGTGAAAAAAGGCACTTTTGAGGATAGAATCCGCAGGAAAGCAGAGAGGGCCAAATTGTCTGTGGCATTTGATAGGGTTCCAGGAGGCAGTGAGAACCAGCATTACTTTTCCCCGCTGGCACTTTTGCTGTGGCAGCAAAAGCTGGACGTTTGTCTTTTTTGCTCCGGAGGCTGCCGAAAGCGAAAACAGCTGCTTTTGAGGATGGAGTCCGCAGCAAAGCAGAGAGGGCCAAATTGTCTGTGGCATTTGAAAGGGTTCCAGGAGGCAGTGAGAACCAGCATTACTTTTCCCCGCTGGCACCTTTGCTGTGGCAGCAAAAGCTGGACGTTTGTCTTTTTACCACCAGAGGGCGCCGAAAGTGAAAAAAGGCACTTTTGAGGATAGAATCCGCAGGAAAGCAGAGAGGGCCAAATTGTCTGTGGCATTTGATAGGGTTCCAGGAGGCAGTGAGAACCAGCATTACTTTTCCCCGCTGGCACTTTTGCTGTGGCAGCAAAAGCTGGACGTTTGTCTTTTTTGCTCCGGAGGCTGCCGAAAGCGAAAACAGCTGCTTTTGAGGATGGAGTCCGCAGCAAAGCAGAGAGGGCCAAATTGTCTGTGGCATTTGAAAGGGTTCCAGGAGGCAGTGAGAACCAGCATTACTTTTCCCCGCTGGCACCTTTGCTGTGGCAGCAAAAGCTGGACGTTTGTCTTTTTTGCTCCGGAGGCTGCCGAAAGCGAAAACAGCTGCTTTTAAGGATGGAGTCCGCAGCAAAGCAGAGAGGGCCAAATTGTCTGTGGCATTTGAAAGGGTTCCAGGAGGCAGTGAGAACCAGCATTACTTTTCCCCGCTGGCACCTTTGCTGTGGCAGCAAAAGCTGGACGTTTGTCTTTTTTGCTCCGGAGGCTGCCGAAAGCGAAAACAGGTGCTTTTGAGGATGGAGTCCGCAGGAAAGCAGAGAGGGCCAAATTGTCTGTGGCATTTGAAAGGGTTCCAGGAGGCAGTGAGAACCAGCATTACTTTTCCCCGCTGGCACCTTTGCTGTGGCAGCAAAAGCTGGACGTTTGTCTTTTTTGCTCCGGAGGTTGCCGAAAGCGAAAACAGGTGCTTTTGAGGATGGAGTCCGCAGGAAAGCAGAGAGGGCCAAATTGTCTGTGGCATTTGAAAGGGTTCCAGGAGGCAGTGAGAACCAGCATTACTTTTCCCCGCTGGCACCTTTGCTGTGGCAGCAAAAGCTGGACGTTTGTCTTTTTTGCTCCGGAGGCTGCCGAAAGCGAAAACAGGTTCTTTTGAGGATGGAGTCCGCAGGAAAGCAGAGAGGGCCAAATTGTCTGTGGCATTTGAAAGGGTTCCAGGAGGCAGTGACAACCAGCATTACTTTTCCCCGCTGGCACCTTTGCTGTGGCAGCAAAAGCTGGACGTTTGTCTTTTTTGCTCCGGAGGCTGCCGAAAGCAAAAACAGATGCTTTTGATGATGGAGTCCGCAGGAAAGCAGAGAGGGCCAAATTGTCTTTGGCATTTAAAGAGGTTCCAGGAGGCAGTGAGGACCAGCATTACTTTTCCCCGCTGGCACCTTTGCTGCAGCAGCAAAAGCTGGACGTTTGTCTTTTTACCACCAGAGGGCGCCGAAAGTGAAAAAAGGCGCTTTTGAGGATAGAGTCCGCAGGAAAGCAGAGAGGGCCAAATTGTCTGTGGCATTTGAAAGGGTTCCAGGAGGCAGTGAGAACCAGCATTACTTTTCCCCGCTGGCACCTTTGCTGTGGCAGCAAAAGCTGGACGTTTGTCTTTTTTGCTCCGGAGGGCGCCGAAAGCGAAAACAGCTGCTTTTGAGGATGGAGTCCGCAGCAAAGCAGAGAGGGCCAAATTGTCTGTGGCATTTGAAAGGGTTCCAGGAGGCAGTGAGAACCAGCATTACTTTTCCCCGCTGGCACCTTTGCTGTGGCAGCAAAAGCTGGACGTTTGTCTTTTTTGCTCCGGAGGCCGCCGAAAGCGAAAACAGGTGCTTTTGAGGATGGAGTCCGCAGGAAAGCAGAGAGGGCCAAATTGTCTGTGGCATTTGAAAGGGTTCCAGGAGGCAGTGAGAACCAGCATTACTTTTCCCCGCTGGCACCTTTGCTGTGGCAGCAAAAGCTGGACGTTTGTCTTTTTTGCTCCGGAGGCTGCCGAAAGCGAAAACAGGTGCTTTTGATGATGGAGTCCGCAGGAAAGCAGAGAGGGCCAAATTGTCTTTGGCATTTAAAGAGGTTCCAGGAGGCAGTGAGGACCAGCATTACTTTTCCCCGCTGGCACCTTTGCTGCGGCAGCAAAAGCTGGACGTTTGTCTTTTTACCACCAGAGGGCGCCGAAAGTGAAAAAAGGCGCTTTTGAGGATAGAGTCCGCAGGAAAGCAGAGAGGGCCAAATTGTCTGTGGCATTTGATAGGGTTCCAGGAGGCAGTGAGAACCAGCATTACTTTTCCCCGCTGGCACCTTTGCTGTGGCAGCAAAAGCTGGACGTTTGTCTTTTTTGCTCCGGAGGCTGCCGAAAGCGAAAACAGGTGCTTTTGAGGATGGAGTCCGCAGCAAAGCAGAGAGGGCCAAATTGTCTGGGGCATTTGAAAGGGTTCCAGGAGGCAGTGAGAACCAGCATTACTTTTCCCCGCTGGCACCTTTGCTGTGGCAGCAAAAGCTGGACGTTTGTCTTTTTTGCTCCGGAGGCTGCCGAAAGCGAAAACAGGTGCTTTTGAGGATGGAGTCCGCAGCAAAGCAGAGAGGGCCAAATTGTCTGTGGCATTTGAAAGGGTTCCAGGAGGCAGTGAGAACCAGCATTACTTTTCCCCGCTGGCACCTTTGCTGTGGCATGAAAAGCTGGACGTTTGTCTTTTTTGCTCCGGAGGCTGCCGAAAGCGAAAACAGGTGCTTTTGAGGATGGAGTCCGCAGGAAAGCAGAGAGGGCCAAATTGTCTGTGGCATTTGAAAGGGTTCCAGGAGGCAGTGACAACCAGCATTACTTTTCCCCGCTGGCACCTTTGCTGTGGCAGCAAAAGCTGGACGTTTGTCTTTTTTGCTCCGGAGGCTGCCGAAAGCAAAAACAGGTGCTTTTGATGATGGAGTCCGCAGGAAAGCAGAGAGGGCCAAATTGTCTTTGGCATTTAAAGAGGTTCCAGGAGGCAGTGAGGACCAGCATTACTTTTCCCCGCTGGCACCTTTGCTGCGGCAGCAAAAGCTGGACGTTTGTCTTTTTACCACCAGAGGGCGCCGAAAGTGAAAAAAGGCGCTTTTGAGGATAGAGTCCGCAGGAAAGCAAAGAGGGCCAAATTGTCTGTGGCATTTGAAAGGGTTCCAGGAGGCAGTGAGAACCAGCATTACTTTTCCCCGCTGGCACCTTTGCTGTGGCAGCAAAAGCTGGACGTTTGTCTTTTTTGCTCCGGAGGCTGCCGAAAGCGAAAACAGGTGCTTTTGAGGATGGAGTCCGCAGCAAAGCAGAGAGGGCCAAATTGTCTGTGGCATTTGAAAGGGTTCCAGGAGGCAGTGAGAACCAGCATTACTTTTCCCCGCTGGCACCTTTGCTGTGGCAGCAAAAGCTGGACGTTTCTCTTTTTTGCTCCGGAGGCTGCCGAAAGCGAAAACAGGTGCTTTTGATGATGGAGTCCGCAGGAAAGCAGAGAGGGCCAAATTGTCTTTGGCATTTAAAGAGGTTCCAGGAGGCAGTGAGGACCAGCATTACTTCTCCCCGCTGGCACCTTTGCTGCGGCAGCAAAAGCTGGACGTTTGTCTTTTTACCACCAGAGGGCGCCGAAAGTGAAAAAAGGCGCTTTTGAGGATACAGTCCGCAGGAAAGCAGAGAGGGCCAAATTGTCTGTGGCATTTGATAGGGTTCCAGGAGGCAGTGAGAACCAGCATTACTTTTCCCCGCTGGCACCTTTGCTGTGGCAGCAAAAGCTGGACGTTTGTCTTTTTTGCTCCGGAGGCTGCCGAATGTGAAAACAGGTGCTTTTGAGGATGGAGTCCGCAGGAAAGCAGAGAGGGCCAAATTGTCTGTGACATTTGAAAGGGTTCCAGGAGGCAGTGACAACCAGCATTACTTTTCCCCGCTGGCACCTTTGCTGTGGCAGCAAAAGCTGGACGTTTGTCTTTTTTGCTCCGGAGGTTGCCGAAAGCGAAAACAGGTGCTTTTGAGGATGGAGTCCGCAGGAAAGCAGAGAGGGCCAAATTGTCTGTGACATTTGAAAGGGTTCCAGGAGGCAGTGAGAACCAGCATTACTTTTCCCCGCTGGCACCTTTGCTGTGGCAGCAAAAGCTGGACGTTTGTCTTTTTTGCTCCGGAGGTTGCCGAAAGCGAAAACAGTTGCTTTTGAGGATGGAGTCCGCAGGAAAGCAGAGAGGGCCAAATTGTCTGTGGCATTTGAAAGGGTTCCAGGAGGCAGTGAGAACCAGCATTACTTTTCCCCGCTGGCACCTTTGCTGTGGCAGCAAAAGCTAGACGTTTGTCTTTTTTGCTCCGGAGGCTGCCGAAAGCAAAAACAGGTGCTTTTGATGATGGAGTCCGCAGGAAAGCAGAGAGGGCCAAATTGTCTGTGGCATTTGAAAGGGTTCCAGGAGGCAGTGACAACCAGCATTACTTTTCCCCGCTGGCACCTTTGCTGTGGCAGCAAAAGCTGGACGTTTGTCTTTTTTGCTCCGGAGGCTGCCGAAAGCAAAAACAGGTGCTTTTGATGATGGAGTCCGCAGGAAAGCAGAGAGGGCCAAATTGTCTTTGGCATTTAAAGAGGTTCCAGGAGGCAGTGAGGACCAGCATTACTTTTCCCCGCTGGCACCTTTGCTGCGGCAGCAAAAGCTGAACGTTTGTCTTTTTACCACCAGAGGGCGCCGAAAGTGAAAAAAGGCGCTTTTGAGGATAGAGTCCGCAGGAAAGCAAAGAGGGCCAAATTGTCTGTGGCATTTGATAGGGTTCCAGGAGGCAGTGAGAACCAGCA
This sequence comes from Vanellus vanellus, assembly GCF_965231255.1. Lineage (NCBI taxonomy): Eukaryota > Metazoa > Chordata > Aves > Charadriiformes > Charadriidae > Vanellus > Vanellus vanellus. Next base: position 160,013 of record NW_028127110.1, on the reverse strand, counting down.
TTACTTTTCCCCGCTGGCACCTTTGCTGTGGCAGCAAAAGCTGGACGTTTGTCTTTTTTGCTCCGGAGGCTACCGAAAGCGAAAACAGGTGCTTTTGAGGATGGAGTCCGCAGGAAAGCAGAGAGGGCCAAATTGTCTGTGGCATTTGAAAGGGTTCCAGGAGGCAGTGAGAACCAGCATTACTTTTCCCCGCTGGCACCTTTGCTGTGGCAGCAAAAGCTGGACGTTTGTCTTTTTTGCTCCGGAGGCTGCCGAAAGCGAAAACAGGTGCTTTTGATGATGGAGTCCGCAGGAAAGCAGAGAGGGCCAAATTGTCTTTGGCATTTAAAGAGGTTCCAGGAGGCAGTGAGGACCAGCATTACTTCTCCCCGCTGGCACCTTTGCTGCGGCAGCAAAAGCTGGACGTTTGTCTTTTTACCACCAGAGGGCGCCGAAAGTGAAAAAAGGCGCTTTTGAGGATACAGTCCGCAGGAAAGCAGAGAGGGCCAAATTGTCTGTGGCATTTGATAGGGTTCCAGGAGGCAGTGAGAACCAGCATTACTTTTCCCCGCTGGCACCTTTGCTGTGGCAGCAAAAGCTGGACGTTTGTCTTTTTTGCTCCGGAGGCTGCCGAAAGTGAAAACAGGTGCTTTTGAGGATGGAGTCCGCAGGAAAGCAGAGAGGGCCAAATTGTCTGTGACATTTGAAAGGGTTCCAGGAGGCAGTGACAACCAGCATTACTTTTCCCCGCTGGCACCTTTGCTGTGGCAGCAAAAGCTGGACGTTTGTCTTTTTTGCTCCGGAGGTTGCCGAAAGCGAAAACAGGTGCTTTTGAGGATGGAGTCCGCAGGAAAGCAGAGAGGGCCAAATTGTCTGTGACATTTGAAAGGGTTCCAGGAGGCAGTGACAACCAGCATTACTTTTCCCCGCTGGCACCTTTGCTGTGGCAGCAAAAGCTGGACGTTTGTCTTTTTTGCTCCGGAGGTTGCCGAAAGCGAAAACAGGTGCTTTTGAGGATGGAGTCCGCAGGAAAGCAGAGAGGTCCAAATTGTCTGTGGCATTTGAAAGGGTTCCAGGAGGCAGTGAGAACCAGCATTACTTTTCCCCGCTGGCACCTTTGCTGTGGCAGCAAAAGCTGGACGTTTGTCTTTTTTGCTCCGGAGGCTGCCGAAAGCAAAAAAAAACAGGTGCTTTTGATGATGGAGTCCGCAGGAAAGCAGAGAGGGCCAAATTGTCTTTGGCATTTAAAGAGGTTCCAGGAGGCAGTGAGGACCAGCATTACTTTTCCCCGCTGGTACCTTTGCTGCGGCAGCAAAAGCTGGACGTTTGTCTTTTTACCACCAGAGGGCGCCGAAAGTGAAAAAAGGCGCTTTTGAGGATAGAGTCCGCAGGAAAGCAGAGAGGGCCAAATTGTCTGTGGCATTTGATAGGGTTGCAGGAGGCAGTGAGAACCAGCATTACTTTTCCCCGCTGGCACCTTTGCTGTGGCAGCAAAAGCTGGACGTTTGTCTTTTTTGCTCCGGAGGCTGCCGAAAGCGAAAACAGGTGCTTTTGAGGATGGAGTCCGCAGGAAAGCAGAGAGGGCCAAATTGTCTGTGGCATTTGAAAGGGTTCCAGGAGGCAGTGAGAACCAGCATTACTTTTCCCCGCTGGCACCTTTGCTGTGGCAGCAAAAGCTGGACGTTTGTCTTTTTTGCTCCGGAGGCTGCCGAAAGCAAAAAAAACCAGGTGCTTTTGATGATGGAGTCCGCAGGAAAGCAGAGAGGGCCAAATTGTCTTTGGCATTTAAAGAGGTTCCAGGAGGCAGTGAGGACCAGCATTACTTTTCCCCGCTGGTAACTTTGCTGCGGCAGCAAAACCTGGACGTTTGTCTTTTTACCACCAGAGGGCGCCGAAAGTGAAAAAAGGCGCTTTTGAGGATAGAGTCCGCAGGAAAGCAGAGAGGGCCAAATTGTCTGTGGCATTTGATAGGGTTCCAGGAGGCAGTGAGAACCAGCATTACTTTTCCCCGCTGGCACCTTTGCTGTGGCAGCAAAAGCTGGACGTTTGTCTTTTTTGCTCCGGAGGCTGCCGAAAGCGAAAACAGGTTCTTTTGAGGATGGAGTCCGCAGGAAAGCAGAGAGGGCCAAATTGTCTGTGGCATTTGAAAGGGTTCCAGGAGGCAGTGAGAACCAGCATTACTTTTCCCCGCTGGCACCTTTGCTGTGGCAGCAAAAGCTGGACGTTTGTCTTTTTTGCTCCGGAGGCTGCCGAAAGCGAAAACAGGTTCTTTTGAGGATGGAGTCCGCAGGAAAGCAGAGAGGGCCAAATTGTCTGTGGCATTTGAAAGGGTTCCAGGAGGCAGTGAGAACCAGCATTACTTTTCCCCGCTGGCACCTTTGCTGTGGCAGCAAAAGCTGGACGTTTGTCTTTTTTGCTCCGGAGGCTGCCGAAAGCAAAAACAGGTGCTTTTGATGATGGAGTCCGCAGGAAAGCAGAGAGGGCCAAATTGTCTTTGGCATTTAAAGAGGTTCCAGGAGGCAGTGAGGACCAGCATTACTTTTCCCCGCTGGCACCTTTGCTGCGGCAGCAAAAGCTGGACGTTTGTCTTTTTACCACCAGAGGGCGCCGAAAGTGAAAAAAGGCGCTTTTGAGGATAGAGTCCGCAGGAAAGCAGAGAGGGCCAAATTGTCTGTGGCATTTGATAGGGTTCCAGGAGGCAGTGAGAACCAGCATTACTTTTCCCCGCTGGCACCTTTGCTGTGGCAGCAAAAGCTGGACGTTTGTCTTTTTTGCTCCGGAGGCTGCCGAAAGCGAAAACAGGTGCTTTTGAGGATGGAGTCCGCAGCAAAGCAGAGAGGGCCAAATTGTCTGTGGCATTTGAAAGGGTTCCAGGAGGCAGTGAGAACCAGCATTACTTTTCCCCGCTGGCACCTTTGCTGTGGCAGCAAAAGCTGGACGTTTGTCTTTTTTGCTCCGGAGGCTGCCGAAAGCGAAAACAGCTGCTTTTGAGGATGGAGTCCGCAGGAAAGCAGAGAGGGCCAAATTGTCTGGGGCATTTGAAAGGGTTCCAGGAGGCAGTGAGAACCAGCATTACTTTTCCCCGCTGGCACCTTTGCTGTGGCATGAAAAGCTGGACGTTTGTCTTTTTTGCTCCGGAGGCTGCCGAAAGCGAAAACAGGTGCTTTTGAGGATGGAGTCCGCAGGAAAGCAGAGAGGGCCAAATTGTCTGTGGCATTTGAAAGGGTTCCAGGAGGCAGTGACAACCAGCATTACTTTTCCCCGCTGGCACCTTTGCTGTGGCAGCAAAAGCTGGACGTTTGTCTTTTTTGCTCCGGAGGCTGCCGAAAGCAAAAACAGGTGCTTTTGATGATGGAGTCCGCAGGAAAGCAGAGAGGGCCAAATTGTCTTTGGCATTTAAAGAGGTTCCAGGAGGCAGTGAGGACCAGCATTACTTTTCCCCGCTGGCACCTTTGCTGCGGCAGCAAAAGCTGGACGTTTGTCTTTTTACCACCAGAGGGCGCCGAAAGTGAAAAAAGGCGCTTTTGAGGATAGAGTCCGCAGGAAAGCAAAGAGGACCAAATTGTCTGTGGCATTTGATAGGGTTCCAGGAGGCAGTGAGAACCAGCATTACTTTTCCCCGCTGGCACCTTTGCTGTGGCAGCAAAAGCTGGACGTTTGTCTTTTTTGCTCCGGAGGCTGCCGAAAGCGAAAACAGGTGCTTTTGAGGATGGAGTCCGCAGCAAAGCAGAGAGGGCCAAATTGTCTGTGGCATTTGAAAGGGTTCCAGGAGGCAGTGAGAACCAGCATTACTTTTCCCCGCTGGCACCTTTGCTGTGGCAGCAAAAGCTGGACGTTTGTCTTTTTTGCTCCGGAGGCTGCCGAAAGCGAAAACAGGTGCTTTTGATGATGGAGTCCGCAGGAAAGCAGAGAGGGCCAAATTGTCTTTGGCATTTAAAGAGGTTCCAGGAGGCAGTGAGGACCAGCATTACTTCTCCCCGCTGGCACCTTTGCTGCGGCAGCAAAAGCTGGACGTTTGTCTTTTTACCACCAGAGGGCGCCGAAAGTGAAAAAAGGCGCTTTTGAGGATACAGTCCGCAGGAAAGCAGAGAGGGCCAAATTGTCTGTGGCATTTGATAGGGTTCCAGGAGGCAGTGAGAACCAGCATTACTTTTCCCCGCTGGCACCTTTGCTGTGGCAGCAAAAGCTGGACGTTTGTCTTTTTTGCTCCGGAGGCTGCCGAAAGCGAAAACAGGTGCTTTTGAGGATGGAGTCCGCAGCAAAGCAGAGAGGGCCAAATTGTCTGTGGCATTTGAAAGGGTTCCAGGAGGCAGTGAGAACCAGCATTACTTTTCCCCGCTGGCACCTTTGCTGTGGCAGCAAAAGCTGGACGTTTGTCTTTTTTGCTCCGGAGGCTGCCGAAAGCGAAAACAGCTGCTTTTGAGGATGGAGTCCGCAGGAAAGCAGAGAGGGCCAAATTGTCTGTGGCATTTGAAAGGGTTCCAGGAGGCAGTGAGAACCAGCATTACTTTTCCCCGCTGGCACCTTTGCTGTGGCAGCAAAAGCTGGACGTTTGTCTTTTTTTCTCCGGAGGCTGCCGAAAGCGAAAACAGGTGCTTTTGAGGATGGAGTCCGCAGGAAAGCAGAGAGGGCCAAATTGTCTGTGGCATTTGAAAGGGTTCCAGGAGGCAGTGACAACCAGCATTACTTTTCCCCGCTGGCATCTTTGCTGTGGCAGCAAAAGCTGGACGTTTGTCTTTTTTGCTCCGGAGGCTGCCGAAAGCAAAAACAGGTGCTTTTGATGATGGAGTCCGCAGGAAAGCAGAGAGGGCCAAATTGTCTTTGGCATTTAAAGAGGTTCCAGGAGGCAGTGAGGACCAGCATTACTTTTCCCCGCTGGCACCTTTGCTGCGGCAGCAAAAGCTGGACGTTTGTCTTTTTACCACCAGAGGGCGCCGAAAGTGAAAAAAGGCGCTTTTGAGGATAGAGTCCGCAGGAAAGCAAAGAGGGCCAAATTGTCTGTGGCATTTGATAGGGTTCCAGGAGGCAGTGAGAACCAGCATTACTTTTCCCCGCTGGCACCTTTGCTGTGGCAGCAAAAGCTGGACGTTTGTCTTTTTTGCTCCGGAGGCTGCCGAAAGCGAAAACAGGTGCTTTTGAGGATGGAGTCCGCAGCAAAGAAGAGAGGGCCAAATTGTCTGTGGCATTTGAAAGGGTTCCAGGAGGCAGTGAGAACCAGCATTACTTTTCCCCGCTGGCACCTTTGCTGTGGCAGCAAAAGCTGGACGTTTGTCTTTTTTGCTCCGGAGGCTGCCGAAAGCGAAAACAGGTGCTTTTGATGATGGAGTCCGCAGGAAAGCAGAGAGGGCCAAATTGTCTTTGGCATTTAAAGAGGTTCCAGGAGGCAGTGAGGACCAGCATTACTTCTCCCCGCTGGCACCTTTGCTGCGGCAGCAAAAGCTGGACGTTTGTCTTTTTACCACCAGAGGGCGCCGAAAGTGAAAAAAGGCGCTTTTGAGGATACAGTCCGCAGGAAAGCAGAGAGGGCCAAATTGTCTGTGGCATTTGATAGGGTTCCAGGAGGCAGTGAGAACCAGCATTACTTTTCCCCGCTGGCACCTTTGCTGTGGCAGCAAAAGCTGGACGTTTGTCTTTTTTGCTCCGGAGGTTGCCGAAAGCGAAAACAGGTGCTTTTGAGGATGGAGTCCGCAGGAAAGCAGAGAGGGCCAAATTGTCTGTGACATTTGAAAGGGTTCCAGGAGGCAGTGACAACCAGCATTACTTTTCCCCGCTGGCACCTTTGCTGTGGCAGCAAAAGCTGGACGTTTGTCTTTTTTGCTCCGGAGGTTGCCGAAAGCGAAAACAGGTGCTTTTGAGGATGGAGTCCGCAGGAAAGCAGAGAGGGCCAAATTGTCTGTGACATTTGAAAGGGTTCCAGGAGGCAGTGACAACCAGCATTACTTTTCCCCGCTGGCACCTTTGCTGTGGCAGCAAAAGCTGGACGTTTGTCTTTTTTGCTCCGGAGGTTGCCGAAAGCGAAAACAGGTGCTTTTGAGGATGGAGTCCGCAGGAAAGCAGAGAGGGCCAAATTGTCTGTGGCATTTGAAAGGGTTCCAGGAGGCAGTGAGAACCAGCATTACTTTTCCCCGCTGGCACCTTTGCTGTGGCAGCAAAAGCTGGACGTTTGTCTTTTTTGCTCCGGAGGCTGCCGAAAGCGAAAATAGGTTCTTTTGAGGATGGAGTCCGCAGGAAAGCAGAGAGGGCCAAATTGTCTGTGGCATTTGAAAGGGTTCCAGGAGGCAGTGAGAACCAGCATTACTTTTCCCCGCTGGCACCTTTGCTGTGGCAGCAAAAGCTGGACGTTTGTCTTTTTTGCTCCGGAGGCTGCCGAAAGCAAAAACAGGTGCTTTTGATGATGGAGTCCGCAGGAAAGCAGAGAGGGCCAAATTGTCTTTGGCATTTAAAGAGGTTCCAGGAGGCAGTGAGGACCAGCATTACTTTTCCCCGCTGGCACCTTTGCTGCGGCAGCAAAAGCTGGACGTTTGTCTTTTTACCACCAGAGGGCGCCGAAAGTGAAAAAAGGCGCTTTTGATGATAGAGTCCGCAGGAAAGCAGAGAGGGCCAAATTGTCTGTGGCATTTGATAGGGTTCCAGGAGGCAGTGAGAACCAGCATTACTTTTCCCCGCTGGCACCTTTGCTGTGGCAGCAAAAGCTGGACGTTTGTCTTTTTTGCTCCGGAGGCTGCCGAAAGCGAAAACAGGTGCTTTTGAGGATGGAGTCCGCAGCAAAGCAGAGAGGGCCAAATTGTCTGGGGCATTTGAAAGGGTTCCAGGAGGCAGTGAGAACCAGCATTACTTTTCCCCGCTGGCACCTTTGCTGTGGCAGCAAAAGCTGGACGTTTGTCTTTTTTGCTCCGGAGGCTGCCAAAAGCGAAAACAGCTGCTTTTGAGGATGGAGTCCGCAGCAAAGCAGAGAGGGCCAAATTGTCTGTGGCATTTGAAAGGGTTCCAGGAGGCAGTGAGAACCAGCATTACTTTTCCCCGCTGGCACCTTTGCTGTGGCATGAAAAGCTGGACGTTTGTCTTTTTTGCTCCGGAGGCTGCCGAAAGCGAAAACAGGTGCTTTTGAGGATGGAGTCCGCAGGAAAGCAGAGAGGGCCAAATTGTCTGTGGCATTTGAAAGGGTTCCAGGAGGCAGTGAGAACCAGCATTACTTTTCCCCGCTGGCACCTTTGCTGTGGCAGCAAAAGCTGGACGTTTGTCTTTTTTGCTCCGGAGGCTGCCGAAAGCAAAAACAGGTGCTTTTGATGATGGAGTCCGCAGGAAAGCAGAGAGGGCCAAATTGTCTTTGGCATTTAAAGAGGTTCCAGGAGGCAGTGAGGACCAGCATTACTTTTCCCCGCTGGCACCTTTGCTGCGGCAGCAAAAGCTGGATGTTTGTCTTTTTACCACCAGAGGGCGCCGAAAGTGAAAAAAGGCGCTTTTGAGGATAGAGTCCGCAGGAAAGCAAAGAGGGCCAAATTGTCTGTGGCATTTGATAGGGTTCCAGGAGGCAGTGAGAACCAGCATTACTTTTCCCCGCTGGCACCTTTGCTGTGGCAGCAAAAGCTGGACGTTTGTCTTTTTTGCTCCGGAGGCTGCCGAAAGCGAAAACAGGTGCTTTTGAGGATGGAGTCCGCAGCAAAGCAGAGAGGGCCAAATTGTCTGTGGCATTTGAAAGGGTTCCAGGAGGCAGTGAGAACCAGCATTACTTTTCCCCGCTGGCACCTTTGCTGTGGCAGCAAAAGCTGGACGTTTGTCTTTTTTGCTCCGGAGGCTGCCGAAAGCGAAAACAGGTGCTTTTGATGATGGAGTCCGCAGGAAAGCAGAGAGGGCCAAATTGTCTTTGGCATTTAAAGAGCTTCCAGGAGGCAGTGAGGACCAGCATTACTTTTCCCCGCTGGCACCTTTGCTGTGGCAGCAAAAGCTGGACGTTTGTCTTTTTACCACCAGAGGGCGCCGAAAGTGAAAAAAGGCGCTTTTGAGGATACAGTCCGCAGGAAAGCAGAGAGGGCCAAATTGTCTGTGGCATTTGATAGGGTTCCAGGAGGCAGTGAGAACCAGCATTACTTTTCCCCGCTGGCACCTTTGCTGTGGCAGCAAAAGCTGGACGTTTGTCTTTTTTGCTCCGGAGGCTGCCGAAAGCGAAAACAGGTGCTTTTGAGGATGGAGTCCGCAGCAAAGCAGAGAGGGCCAAATTGTCTGTGGCATTTGAAAGGGTTCCAGGAGGCAGTGAGAACCAGCATTACTTTTCCCCGCTGGCACCTTTGCTGTGGCAGCAAAAGCTGGACGTTTGTCTTTTTTGCTCCGGAGGCTGCCGAAAGCGAAAACAGGTGCTTTTGATGATGGAGTCCGCAGGAAAGCAGAGAGGGCCAAATTGTCTTTGGCATTTAAAGAGGTTCCAGGAGGCAGTGAGGACCAGCATTACTTCTCCGCGCTGGCACCTTTGCTGCGGCAGCAAAAGCTGGACGTTTGTCTTTTTACCACCAGAGGGCGCCGAAAGTGAAAAAAGGCGCTTTTGAGGATACAGTCCGCAGGAAAGCAGAGAGGGCCAAATTGTCTGTGGCATTTGATAGGGTTCCAGGAGGCAGTGAGAACCAGCATTACTTTTCCCCGCTGGCACCTTTGCTGTGGCAGCAAAAGCTGGACGTTTGTCTTTTTTGCTCCGGAGGCTGCCGAAAGCGAAAACAGGTGCTTTTGAGGATGGAGTCCGCAGGAAAGCAGAGAGAGCCAAATTGTCTGGGGCATTTGAAGGAGTTCCAGGAGGCAGTGAGAACCAGCATTACTTTTCCCTGCTGGCACCTTTGCTGTGGCAGCAAAAGCTGGACGTTTGTCTTTTTTGCTCCGGAGGTTGCCGAAAGCGAAAACAGGTGCTTTTGAGGATGGAGTCCGCAGGAAAGCAGAGAGGGCCAAATTGTCTGTGGCATTTGAAAGGGTTCCAGGAGGCAGTGAGAACCAGCATTACTTTTCCCCGCTGGCACCTTTGCTGTGGCAGCAAAAGCTGGACGTTTGTCTTTTTTGCTCCGGAGGCTGCCGAAAGCGAAAATAGGTTCTTTTGAGGATGGAGTCCGCAGGAAAGCAGAGAGGGCCAAATTGTCTGTCGCATTTGAAAGGGTTCCAGGAGGCAGTGAGAACCAGCATTACTTTTCCCCGCTGGCACCTTTGCTGTGGCAGCAAAAGCTGGACGTTTGTCTTTTTTGCTCCGGAGGCTGCCGAAAGCAAAAACAGGTGCTTTTGATGATGGAGTCCGCAGGAAAGCAGAGAGGGCCAAATTGTCTTTGGCATTTAAAGAGGTTCCAGGAGGCAGTGAGAACGAGCATTACTTTTCCCCGCTGGCACCTTTGCTGTGGCAGCAAAAGCTGGACGTTTGTCTTTTTACCACCAGAGGGCGCCGAAAGTGAAAAAAGGCGCTTTTGAGGATAGAGTCCGCAGGAAAGCAGAGAGGGCCAAATTGTCTGTGGCATTTGATAGGGTTCCAGGAGGCAGTGAGAACCAGCATTACTTTTCCCCGCTGGCACCTTTGCTGTGGCAGCAAAAGCTGGACGTTTGTCTTTTTTGCTCCGGAGGCTGCCGAAAGCGAAAACAGGTGCTTTTGAGGATGGAGTCCGCAGCAAAGCAGAGAGGGCCAAATTGTCTGTGGCATTTGAAAGGGTTCCAGGAGGCAGTGAGAACCAGCATTACTTTTCCCCGCTGGCACCTTTGCTGTGGCAGCAAAAGCTGGACAATTGTCTTTTTTGCTCCGGAGGCTGCCGAAAGCGAAAACAGGTGCTTTTGAGGATGGAGTCCGCAGGAAAGCAGAGAGGGCCAAATTGTCTGTGGCATTTGAAAGGGTTCCAGGAGGCAGTGTCAACCAGCATTACTTTTCCCCGCTGGCACCTTTGCTGTGGCAGCAAAAGCTGGACGTTTGTCTTTTTTGCTCCGGAGGCTGCCGAAAGCAAAAACAGGTGCTTTTGATGATGGAGTCCGCAGGAAAGCAGAGAGGGCCAAATTGTCTTTGGCATTTAAAGAGGTTCCAGGAGGCAGTGAGGACCAGCATTACTTTTCCCCGCTGGCACCTTTGCTGCGGCAGCAAAAGCTGGACGTTTGTCTTTTTACCACCAGAGGGCGCCGAAATTGAAAAAAGGCGCTTTTGATGATAGAGTCCGCAGGAAAGCAGAGAGGGCCAAATTGTCTGTGGCATTTGATAGGGTTCCAGGAGGCAGTGAGAACCAGCATTACTTTTCCCCGCTGGCACCTTTGCTGTGGCAGCAAAAGCTGGACGTTTGTCTTTTTTGCTCCGGAGGCTGCCGAAAGCGAAAACAGGTGCTTTTGAGGATGGAGTCCGCAGGAAAGCAGAGAGGGCCAAATTGTCTGTGGCATTTGAAAGGGTTCCAGGAGGCAGTGAGAACCAGCATTACTTTTCCCCGCTGGCACCTTTGCTGTGGCAGCAAAAGCTGGACGTTTGTCTTTTTTGCTCCGGAGGCTGCCGAAAGCGAAAACAGCTGCTTTTGAGGATGGAGTCCGCAGCAAAGCAGAGAGGGCCAAATTGTCTGTGGCATTTGAAAGGGTTCCAGGAGGCAGTGAGAACCAGCATTACTTTTCCCCGCTGGCACCTTTGCTGTGGCAGCAAAAGCTGGACGTTTGTCTTTTTTGCTCCGGAGGCTGCCGAAAGCGAAAACAGGTGCTTTTGAGGATGGAGTCCGCAGGAAAGCAGAGAGGGCCAAATTTTCTGTGGCATTTGAAAGGGTTCCAGGAGGCAGTGACAACCAGCATTACTTTTCCCCGCTGGCACCTTTGCTGTGGCAGCAAAAGCTGGACGTTTGTCTTTTTTGCTCCGGAGGCTGCCGAAAGCGAAAACAGGTGCTTTTGATGATGGAGTCCGCAGGAAAGCAGAGAGGGCCAAATTGTCTTTGGCATTTAAAGAGGTTCCAGGAGGCAGTGAGGACCAGCATTACTTTTCCCCGCTGGCACCTTTGCTGCGGCAGCAAAAGCTGGACGTTTGTCTTTTTACCACCAGAGGGCGCCGAAAGTGAAAAAAGGCGCTTTTGAGGATAGAGTCCGCAGGAAAGCAAAGAGGGCCAAATTGTCTGTGGCATTTGATAGGGTTCCAGGAGGCAGTGAGAACCAGCATTACTTTTCCCCGCTGGCACCTTTGCTGTGGCAGCAAAAGCTGGACGTTTGTCTTTTTTGCTCCGGAGGCTGCCGAAAGCGAAAACAGGTGCTTTTGAGGATGGAGTCCGCAGCAAAGCAGAGAGGGCCAAATTGTCTGTGGCATTTGAAAGGGTTCCAGGAGGCAGTGAGAACCAGCATTACTTTTCCCCGCTGGCACCTTTGCTGTGGCAGCAAAAGCTGGACGTTTGTCTTTTTTGCTCCGGAGGCTGCCGAAAGCGAAAACAGGTGCTTTTGAGGATGGAGTCCGCAGGAAAGCAGAGAGGGCCAAATTGTCTGTGGCATTTGAAAGGGTTCCAGGAGGCAGTGAGAACCAGCATTACTTTTCCCCGCTGGCACCTTTGCTGTGGCAGCAAAAGCTGGACGTTTGTCTTTTTACCACCAGAGGGCGCCGAAAGTGAAAAAAGGCGCTTTTGAGGATAGAGTCCGCAGGAAAGCAGAGAGGGCCAAATTGTCTGTGGCATTTGATAGGGTTCCAGGAGGCAGTGAGAACCAGCATTACTTTTCCCCGCTGGCACCTTTGCTGTGGCAGCAAAAGCTGGACGTTTGTCTTTTTTGCTCCGGAGGCTGCCGAAAGCGAAAACAGGTTCTTTTGAGGATGGAGTCCGCAGGAAAGCAGAGAGGGCCAAATTGTCTGTGGCATTTGAAAGGGTTCCAGGAGGCAGTGAGAACCAGCATTACTTTTCCCCGCTGGCACCTTTGCTGTGGCAGCAAAAGCTGGACGTTTGTCTTTTTTACTCCGGAGGCTGCCGAAAGCGAAAACAGGTGCTTTTGAGGATGGAGTCCGCAGCAAAGCAGAGAGGGCCAAATTGTCTGTGGCATTTGAAAGGGTTCCAGGAGGCAGTGAGAACCAGCATTACTTTTCCCCGCTGGCACCTTTGCTGTGGCAGCAAAAGCTGGACGTTTGTCTTTTTTGCTCCGGAGGCTGCCGAAAGCGAAAACAGGTGCTTTTGAGGATGGAGTCCGCAGGAAAGCAGAGAGGGCCAAATTGTCTGTGGCATTTGAAAGGGTTCCAGGAGGCAGTGACAACCAGCATTACTTTTCCCCGCTGGCACCTTTGCTGTGGCAGCAAAAGCTGGACGTTTGTCTTTTTTGCTCCGGAGGCTGCCGAAAGCAAAAACAGGTGCTTTTGATGATGGAGTCCGCAGGAAAGCAGAGAGGGCCAAATTGTCTTTGGCATTTAAAGAGGTTCCAGGAGGCAGTGAGGACCAGCATTACTTTTCCCCGCTGGCACCTTTGCTGCGGCAGCAAAAGCTGGACGTTTGTCTTTTTACCACCAGAGGGCGCCGAAAGTGAAAAAAGGCGCTTTTGATGATAGAGTCCGCAGGAAAGCAGAGAGGGCCAAATTGTCTGTGGCATTTGATAGGGTTCCAGGAGGCAGTGAGAACCAGCATTACTTTTCCCCGCTGGCACCTTTGCTGTGGCAGCAAAAGCTGGACGTTTGTCTTTTTTGCTCCGGAGGCTGCCGAAAGCGAAAACAGGTGCTTTTGAGGATGGAGTCCGCAGGAAAGCAGAGAGGGCCAAATTGTCTGTGGCATTTGAAAGGGTTCCAGGAGGCAGTGAGAACCAGCATTACTTTTCCCCGCTGGCACCTTTGCTGTGGCAGCAAAAGCTGGACGTTTGTCTTTTTTGCTCCGGAGGCTGCCGAAAGCGAAAAAAGCTGCTTTTGAGGATGGAGTCCGCAGCAAAGCAGAGAGGGCCAAATTGTCTGTGGCATTTGAAAGGGTTCCAGGAGGCAGTGAGAACCAGCATTACTTTTCCCCGCTGGCACCTTTGCTGTGGCAGCAAAAGCTGGACGTTTGTCTTTTTTGCTCCGGAGGCTGCCGAAAGCGAAAACAGGTGCTTTTGAGGATGGAGTCCGCAGGAAAGCAGAGAGGGCCAAATTGTCTGTGGCATTTGAAAGGGTTCCAGGAGGCAGTGACAACCAGCATTACTTTTCCCCGCTGGCACCTTTGCTGTGGCAGCAAAAGCTGGACGTTTGTCTTTTTTGCTCCGGAGGCTGCCGAAAGCAAAAACAGGTGCTTTTGATGATGGAGTCCGCAGGAAAGCAGAGAGGGCCAAATTGTCTTTGGCATTTAAAGAGGTTCCAGGAGGCAGTGAGGACCAGCATTACTTTTCCCCGCTGGCACCTTTGCTGCGGCAGCAAAAGCTGGACGTTTGTCTTTTTACCACCAGAGGGCGCCGAAAGTGAAAAAAGGCGCTTTTGAGGATAGAGTCCGCAGGAAAGCAAAGAGGGCCAAATTGTCTGTGGCATTTGATAGGGTTCCAGGAGGCAGTGAGAACCAGCATTACTTTTCCCCGCTGGCACCTTTGCTGTGGCAGCAAAAGCTGGACGTTTGTCTTTTTTGCTCCGGAGGCTGCCGAAAGCGAAAACAGGTGCTTTTGAGGATGGAGTCCGCAGGAAAGCAGAGAGGGCCAAATTGTCTGTGGCATTTGAAAGGGTTCCAGGAGGCAGTGAGAACCAGCATTACTTTTCCCCGCTGGCACCTTTGCTGTGGCAGCAAAAGCTGGACGTTTGTCTTTTTTGCTCCGGAGGCTGCCGAAAGCGAAAACAGGTGCTTTTGATGATGGAGTCCGCAGGAAAGCAGAGAGGGCCAAATTGTCTTTGGCATTTAAAGAGGTTCCAGGAGGCAGTGAGGACCAGCATTACTTCTCCCCGCTGGCACCTTTGCTGCGGCAGCAAAAGCTGGACGTTTGTCTTTTTACCACCAGAGGGCGCCGAAAGTGAAAAAAGGCGCTTTTGAGGATACAGTCCGCAGGAAAGCAGAGAGGGCCAAATTGTCTGTGGCATTTGATAGGGTTCCAGGAGGCAGTGAGAACCAGCATTACTTTTCCCCGCTGGCACCTTTGCTGTGGCAGCAAAAGCTGGACGTTTGTCTTTTTTGCTCCGGAGGCTGCCGAAAGTGAAAACATGTGCTTTTGAGGATGGAGTCCGCAGGAAAGCAGAGAGGGCCAAATTGTCTGTGACATTTGAAAGGGTTCCAGGAGGCAGTGACAACCAGCATTACTTTTCCCCGCTGGCACCTTTGCTGTGGCAGCAAAAGCTGGACGTTTGTCTTTTTTGCTCCGGAGGCTGCCGAAAGCGAAAACAGCTGCTTTTGAGGATGGAGTCCGCAGGAAAGCAGAGAGGGCCAAATTGTCTGTGGCATTTGATAGGGTTCCAGGAGGCAGTGAGAACCAGCATTACTTTTCCCCGCTGGCACCTTTGCTGTGGCAGCAAAAGCTGGACGTTTGTCTTTTTTGCTCCGGAGGCTGCCGAAAGCGAAAACAGGTGCTTTTGATGATGGAGTCCGCAGGAAAGCAGAGAGGGCCAAATTGTCTGTGGCATTTGAAAGGGTTCCAGGAGGCAGTGAGAACCAGCATTACTTTTCCCCGCTGGCACCTTTGCTGTGGCAGCAAAAGCTGGACGTTTGTCTTTTTTGCTCCGGAGGCTGCCGAAAGCGAAAACAGGTGCTTTTGAGGATGGAGTCCGCAGGAAAGCAGAGAGGGCCAAATTGTCTTTGGCATTTAAAGAGGTTCCAGGAGGCAGTGAGGACCAGCATTACTTTTCCCCGCTGGCACCTTTGCTGCGGCAGCAAAAGCTGGACGTTTGTCTTTTTACCACCAGAGGGCGCCGAAAGTGGAAAAAGGCGCTTTTGATGATGGAGTCCGCAGGAAAGCAGAGAGGGCCAAATTGTCTGTGGCATTTGATAGGGTTCCAGGAGGCAGTGAGAACCAGCATTACTTTTCCCCGCTGGCACCTTTGCTGTGGCAGCAAAAGCTGGACGTTTGTCTTTTTTGCTCCGGAGGCTGCCGAAAGTGAAAACAGGTGCTTTTGAGGATGGAGTCCGCAGGAAAGCAGAGAGGGCCAAATTGTCTGTGACATTTGAAAGGGTTCCAGGAGGCAGTGAGAACCAGCATTACTTTTCCCCGCTGGCACCTTTGCTGTGGCAGCAAAAGCTGGACGTTTTTCTTTTTTGCTCCGGAGGCTGCCGAAAGCGAAAACAGGTGCTTTTGAGGATGGAGTCCGCAGGAAAGCAGAGAGGGCCAAATTGTCTGTGGCATTTGAAAGGGTTCCAGGAGGCAGTGAGAACCAGCATTACTTTTCCCCGCTGGCACCTTTGCTGTGGCAGCAAAAGCTGGACGTTTGTCTTTTTTGCTCCGAAGGCTGCCGAAAGCGAAAACAGGTGCTTTTGAGGATGGAGTCCGCAGGAAAGCAGAGAGGGCCAAATTGTCTTTGGCATTTAAAGAGGTTCCAGGAGGCAGTGAGAACCAGCATTACTTTTCCCCGCTGGCACCTTTGCTGCGGCAGCAAAAGCTGGACGTTTGTCTTTTTACCACCGGAGGGCGCCGAAAGTGAAAAAAGGCGCTTTTGAGGATAGAGTCCGCAGGAAAGCAGAGAGGGCCAAATTGTCTGTGGCATTTGATAGGGTTCCAGGAGGCAGTGAGAACCAGCATTACTTTTCCCCGCTGGCACCTTTGCTGTGGCAGCAAAATCTGGACGTTTGTCTTTTTTGCTCCGGAGGCTGCCGAAAGCGAAAACATGTGCTTTTGAGGATGGAGTCCGCAGGAAAGCAGAGAGGGCCAAATTGTCTGTGGCATTTGAAAGGGTTCCAGGAGGCAGTGAGAACCAGCATTACTTTTCCCCGCTGGCACCTTTGCTGTGGCAGCAAAAGCTGGACGTTTGTCTTTTTTGCTCCGGAGGTTGCCGAAAGCGAAAACAGGTGCTTTTGAGGATGGAGTCCGCAGGAAAGCAGAGAGGGCCAAATTGTCTGTGCCATTTGAAAGGGTTCCAGGAGGCAGTGAGAACCAGCATTACTTTTCCCCGCTGGCACCTTTGCTGTGGCAGCAAAAGCTGGACGTTTGTCTTTTTTGCTCCGGAGGCTGCCGAAAGTGAAAATAGGTTCTTTTGAGGATGGAGTCCGCAGGAAAGCAGAGAGGGCCAAATTGTCTGTGGCATTTGAAAGGGTTCCAGGAGGCAGTGAGAACCAGCATTACTTTTCCCCGCTGGCACCTTTGCTGTGGCAGCAAAAGCTGGACGTTTGTCTTTTTTGCTCCGGAGGCTGCCGAAAGCGAAAATAGGTTCTTTTGAGGATGGAGTCCGCAGGAAAGCAGAGAGGGCCAAATTGTCTGTGGCATTTGAAAGGGTTCCAGGAGGCAGTGAGAACCAGCATTACTTTTCCCCGCTGGCACCTTTGTTGTGGCAGCAAAAGCTGGACGTTTGTCTTTTTTGCTCCGGAGGCTGCCGAAAGCAAAAACAGGTGCTTTTGATGATGGAGTCCGCAGGAAAGCAGAGAGGGCCAAATTGTCTTTGGCATTTAAAGAGGTTCCAGGAGGCAGTGAGGACCAGCATTACTTTTCCCCGCTGGCACCTTTGCTGCGGCAGCAAAAGCTGGACGTTTGTCTTTTTACCACCAGAGGGCGCCGAAAGTGAAAAAAGGCGCTTTTGAGGATAGAGTCCGCAGGAAAGCAGAGAGGGCCAAATTGTCTGTGGCATTTGAAAGGGTTCCAGGAGGCAGTGAGAACCAGCATTACTTTTCCCCGCTGGCACCTTTGCTGTGGCAGCAAAAGCTGGACGTTTGTCTTTTTTGCTCCGGAGGCTGCCGAAAGCGAAAACAGGTGCTTTTGAGGATGGAGTCCGCAGCAAAGCAGAGAGGGCCAAATTGTCTGGGGGATTTGAAGGAGTTCCAGGAGGCAGTGAGAACCAGCATTACTTTTCCCCGCTGGCACCTTTGCTGTGGCAGCACAAGCTGGACGTTTGTCTTTTTTGCTCCGGAGGCTGCCGAAAGCAAAAACAGGTGCTTTTGAGGATGGAGTCCGCAGGAAAGCAGAGAGGGCCAAATTGTCTTTGGCATTTAAAGAGGTTCCAGGAGGCAGTGAGGACCAGCATTACTTTTCCCCGCTGGCACCTTTGCTGCGGCAGCAAAAGCTGGACGTTTGTCTTTTTACCACCAGAGGGCGCCGAAAGTGAAAAAAGGCGCTTTTGAGGATACAGTCCGCAGGAAAGCAGAGAGGGCCAAATTGTCTGTGGCATTTGATAGGGTTCCAGGAGGCAGTGAGAACCAGCATTACTTTTCCCCGCTGGCACCTTTGCTGTGGCAGCAAAAGCTGGACGTTTGTCTTTTTTGCTCCGGAGGCTGCCGAAAGTGAAAACAGGTGCTTTTGAGGATGGAGTCCGCAGGAAAGCAGAGAGGGCCAAATTGTCTGTGACATTTGAAAGGGTTCCAGGAGGCAGTGACAACCAGCATTACTTTTCCCCGCTGGCACCTTTGCTGTGGCAGCAAAAGCTGGACGTTTGTCTTTTTTGCTCCGGAGGCTGCCGAAAGCGAAAACAGCTGCTTTTGAGGATGGAGTCCGCAGGAAAGCAGAGAGGGCCAAATTGTCTGTGACATTTGAAAGGGTTCCAGGAGGCAGTGAGAACCAGCATTACTTTTCCCCGCTGGCACCTTTGCTGTGGCAGCAAAAGCTGGACGTTTGTCTTTTTTGCTCCGGAGGCTGCCGAAAGCGAAAACAGGTGCTTTTGATGATGGAGTCCGCAGGAAAGCAGAGAGGGCCAAATTGTCTGTGGCATTTGAAAGGGTTCCAGGAGGCAGTGAGAACCAGCATTACTTTTCCCCGCTGGCACCTTTGCTGTGGCAGCAAAAGCTGGACGTTTGTCTTTTTTGCTCCGGAGGCTGCCGAAAGCGAAAACAGCTGCTTTTGAGGATGGAGTCCGCAGGAAAGCAGAGAGGGCCAAATTGTCTTTGGCATTTAAAGAGGTTCCAGGAGGCAGTGAGGACCAGCATTACTTTTCCCCGCTGGCACCTTTGCTGCGGCAGCAAAAGCTGGACGTTTGTCTTTTTACCACCAGAGGGCGCCGAAAGTGGAAAAAGGCGCTTTTGATGATGGAGTCCGCAGGAAAGCAGAGAGGGCCAAATTGTCTGTGGCATTTGATAGGGTTCCAGGAGGCAGTGAGAACCAGCATTACTTTTCCCCGCTGGCACCTTTGCTGTGGCAGCAAAAGCTGGACGTTTGTCTTTTTTGCTCCGGAGGCTGCCGAAAGCGAAAACAGGTGCTTTTGAGGATGGAGTCCGCAGGAAAGCAGAGAGGGCCAAATTGTCTTTGGCATTTAAAGAGGTTCCAGGAGGCAGTGAGAACCAGCATTACTTTTCCCCGCTGGCACCTTTGCTGCGGCAGCAAAAGCTGGACGTTTGTCTTTTTACCACCGGAGGGCGCCGAAAGTGAAAAAAGGCGCTTTTGAGGATAGAGTCCGCAGGAAAGCAGAGAGGGCCAAATTGTCTGTGGCATTTGATAGGGTTCCAGGAGGCAGTGAGAACCAGCATTACTTTTCCCCGCTGGCACCTTTGCTGTGGCAGCAAAAGCTGGACGTTTGTCTTTTTTGCTCCGGAGGCTGCCGAAAGCGAAAACAGGTTCTTTTGAGGATGGAGTCTGCAGGAAAGCAGAGAGGGCCAAATTGTCTGTGGCATTTGAAAGGGTTCCAGGAGGCAGTGAGAACCAGCATTACTTTTCCCCGCTGGCACCTTTGCTGTGGCAGCAAAAGCTGGACGTTTGTCTTTTTTACTCCGGAGGCTGCCGAAAGCGAAAACAGGTGCTTTTGAGGATGGAGTCCGCAGGAAAGCAGAGAGGGCCAAATTGTCTGTGGCATTTGATAGGGTTCCAGGAGGCAGTGAGAACCAGCATTACTTTTCCCCGCTGGCACCTTTGCTGTGGCAGCAAAAGCTGGACGTTTGTCTTTTTTGCTCCGGAGGCTGCCGAAAGCGAAAACAGGTGCTTTTGAGGATGGAGTCCGCAGGAAAGCAGAGAGGGCCAAATTGTCTGTGGCATTTGAAAGGGTTCCAGGAGGCAGTGAGAACCAGCATTACTTTTCCCCGCTGGCACCTTTGCTGTGGCAGCAAAAGCTGGACGTTTGTCTTTTTTGCTCCGGAGGCTGCCGAAAGCGAAAAAAGCTGCTTTTGAGGATGGAGTCCGCAGCAAAGCAGAGAGGGCCAAATTGTCTGTGGCATTTGAAAGGGTTCCAGGAGGCAGTGAGAACCAGCATTACTTTTCCCCGCTGGCACCTTTGCTGTGGCAGCAAAAGCTGGACGTTTGTCTTTTTTGCTCCGGAGGCTGCCGAAAGCGAAAACAGGTGCTTTTGAGGATGGAGTCCGCAGGAAAGCAGAGAGGGCCAAATTGTCTGTGGCATTTGAAAGGGTTCCAGGAGGCAGTGAGAACCAGCATTACTTTTCCCCGCTGGCACCTTTGCTGTGGCAGCAAAAGCTGGACGTTTGTCTTTTTTGCTCCGGAGGCTGCCGAAAGTGAAAACATGTGCTTTTGAGGATGGAGTCCGCAGGAAAGCAGAGAGGGCCAAATTGTCTGTGACATTTGAAAGGGTTCCAGGAGGCAGTGACAACCAGCATTACTTTTCCCCGCTGGCACCTTTGCTGTGGCAGCAAAAGCTGGACGTTTGTCTTTTTTGCTCCGGAGGCTGCCGAAAGCGAAAACAGCTGCTTTTGAGGATGGAGTCCGCAGCAAAGCAGAGAGGGCCAAATTGTCTGTGGCATTTGATAGGGTTCCAGGAGGCAGTGAGAACCAGCATTACTTTTCCCCGCTGGCACCTTTGCTGTGGCAGCAAAAGCTGGACGTTTGTCTTTTTTGCTCCGGAGGCTGCCGAAAGCGAAAACAGGTGCTTTTGATGATGGAGTCCGCAGGAAAGCAGAGAGGGCCAAATTGTCTGTGGCATTTGAAAGGGTTCCAGGAGGCAGTGAGAACCAGCATTACTTTTCCCCGCTGGCACCTTTGCTGTGGCAGCAAAAGCTGGACGTTTGTCTTTTTTGCTCCGGAGGCTGCCGAAAGCGAAAACAGGTGCTTTTGAGGATGGAGTCCGCAGGAAAGCAGAGAGGGCCAAATTGTCTTTGGCATTTAAAGAGGTTCCAGGAGGCAGTGAGGACCAGCATTACTTTTCCCCGCTGGCACCTTTGCTGCGGCAGCAAAAGCTGGACGTTTGTCTTTTTACCACCAGAGGGCGCCGAAAGTGGAAAAAGGCGCTTTTGATGATGGAGTCCGCAGGAAAGCAGAGAGGGCCAAATTGTCTGTGGCATTTGATAGGGTTCCAGGAGGCAGTGAGAACCAGCATTACTTTTCCCCGCTGGCACCTTTGCTGTGGCAGCAAAAGCTGGACGTTTGTCTTTTTTGCTCCGGAGGCTGCCGAAAGTGAAAACAGGTGCTTTTGAGGATGGAGTCCGCAGGAAAGCAGAGAGGGCCAAATTGTCTGTGACATTTGAAAGGGTTCCAGGAGGCAGTGAGAACCAGCATTACTTTTCCCCGCTGGCACCTTTGCTGTGGCAGCAAAAGCTGGACGTTTTTCTTTTTTGCTCCGGAGGCTGCCGAAAGCGAAAACAGGTGCTTTTGAGGATGGAGTCCGCAGGAAAGCAGAGAGGGCCAAATTGTCTGTGGCATTTGAAAGGGTTCCAGGAGGCAGTGAGAACCAGCATTACTTTTCCCCGCTGGCACCTTTGCTGTGGCAGCAAAAGCTGGACGTTTGTCTTTTTTGCTCCGGAGGCTGCCGAAAGCGAAAACAGCTGCTTTTGAGGATGGAGTCCGCAGGAAAGCAGAGAGGGCCAAATTGTCTGGGGCATTTGAAGAGGTTCCAGGAGGCAGTGAGAACCAGCATTACTTTTCCCCGCTGGCACCTTTGCTGCGGCAGCAAAAGCTGGACGTTTGTCTTTTTACCACCGGAGGGCGCCGAAAGTGAAAAAAGGCGCTTTTGAGGATAGAGTCCGCAGGAAAGCAGAGAGGGCCAAATTGTCTGTGGCATTTGATAGGGTTCCAGGAGGCAGTGAGAACCAGCATTACTTTTCCCCGCTGGCACCTTTGCTGTGGCAGCAAAATCTGGACGTTTGTCTTTTTTGCTCCGGAGGCTGCCGAAAGCGAAAACATGTGCTTTTGAGGATGGAGTCCGCAGGAAAGCAGAGAGGGCCAAATTGTCTGTGGCATTTGAAAGGGTTCCAGGAGGCAGTGAGAACCAGCATTACTTTTCCCCGCTGGCACCTTTGCTGTGGCAGCAAAAGCTGGACGTTTGTCTTTTTTGCTCCGGAGGTTGCCGAAAGCGAAAACAGGTGCTTTTGAGGATGGAGTCCGCAGGAAAGCAGAGAGGGCCAAATTGTCTGTGCCATTTGAAAGGGTTCCAGGAGGCAGTGAGAACCAGCATTACTTTTCCCCGCTGGCACCTTTGCTGTGGCAGCAAAAGCTGGACGTTTGTCTTTTTTGCTCCGGAGGCTGCCGAAAGTGAAAATAGGTTCTTTTGAGGATGGAGTCCGCAGGAAAGCAGAGAGGGCCAAATTGTCTGTGGCATTTGAAAGGGTTCCAGGAGGCAGTGAGAACCAGCATTACTTTTCCCCGCTGGCACCTTTGCTGTGGCAGCAAAAGCTGGACGTTTGTCTTTTTTGCTCCGGAGGCTGCCGAAAGCGAAAATAGGTTCTTTTGAGGATGGAGTCCGCAGGAAAGCAGAGAGGGCCAAATTGTCTGTGGCATTTGAAAGGGTTCCAGGAGGCAGTGAGAACCAGCATTACTTTTCCCCGCTGGCACCTTTGTTGTGGCAGCAAAAGCTGGACGTTTGTCTTTTTTGCTCCGGAGGCTGCCGAAAGCAAAAACAGGTGCTTTTGATGATGGAGTCCGCAGGAAAGCAGAGAGGGCCAAATTGTCTTTGGCATTTAAAGAGGTTCCAGGAGGCAGTGAGGACCAGCATTACTTTTCCCCGCTGGCACCTTTGCTGCGGCAGCAAAAGCTGGACGTTTGTCTTTTTACCACCAGAGGGCGCCGAAAGTGAAAAAAGGCGCTTTTGAGGATAGAGTCCGCAGGAAAGCAGAGAGGGCCAAATTGTCTGTGGCATTTGAAAGGGTTCCAGGAGGCAGTGAGAACCAGCATTACTTTTCCCCGCTGGCACCTTTGCTGTGGCAGCAAAAGCTGGACGTTTGTCTTTTTTGCTCCGGAGGCTGCCGAAAGCGAAAACAGGTGCTTTTGAGGATGGAGTCCGCAGCAAAGCAGAGAGGGCCAAATTGTCTGGGGGATTTGAAGGAGTTCCAGGAGGCAGTGAGAACCAGCATTACTTTTCCCCGCTGGCACCTTTGCTGTGGCAGCACAAGCTGGACGTTTGTCTTTTTTGCTCCGGAGGCTGCCGAAAGCAAAAACAGGTGCTTTTGAGGATGGAGTCCGCAGGAAAGCAGAGAGGGCCAAATTGTCTTTGGCATTTAAAGAGGTTCCAGGAGGCAGTGAGGACCAGCATTACTTTTCCCCGCTGGCACCTTTGCTGCGGCAGCAAAAGCTGGACGTTTGTCTTTTTACCACCAGAGGGCGCCGAAAGTGAAAAAAGGCGCTTTTGAGGATACAGTCCGCAGGAAAGCAGAGAGGGCCAAATTGTCTGTGGCATTTGATAGGGTTCCAGGAGGCAGTGAGAACCAGCATTACTTTTCCCCGCTGGCACCTTTGCTGTGGCAGCAAAAGCTGGACGTTTGTCTTTTTTGCTCCGGAGGCTGCCGAAAGTGAAAACAGGTGCTTTTGAGGATGGAGTCCGCAGGAAAGCAGAGAGGGCCAAATTGTCTGTGACATTTGAAAGGGTTCCAGGAGGCAGTGACAACCAGCATTACTTTTCCCCGCTGGCACCTTTGCTGTGGCAGCAAAAGCTGGACGTTTGTCTTTTTTGCTCCGGAGGCTGCCGAAAGCGAAAACAGCTGCTTTTGAGGATGGAGTCCGCAGGAAAGCAGAGAGGGCCAAATTGTCTGTGACATTTGAAAGGGTTCCAGGAGGCAGTGAGAACCAGCATTACTTTTCCCCGCTGGCACCTTTGCTGTGGCAGCAAAAGCTGGACGTTTGTCTTTTTTGCTCCGGAGGCTGCCGAAAGCGAAAACAGGTGCTTTTGATGATGGAGTCCGCAGGAAAGCAGAGAGGGCCAAATTGTCTGTGGCATTTGAAAGGGTTCCAGGAGGCAGTGAGAACCAGCATTACTTTTCCCCGCTGGCACCTTTGCTGTGGCAGCAAAAGCTGGACGTTTGTCTTTTTTGCTCCGGAGGCTGCCGAAAGCGAAAACAGCTGCTTTTGAGGATGGAGTCCGCAGGAAAGCAGAGAGGGCCAAATTGTCTTTGGCATTTAAAGAGGTTCCAGGAGGCAGTGAGGACCAGCATTACTTTTCCCCGCTGGCACCTTTGCTGCGGCAGCAAAAGCTGGACGTTTGTCTTTTTACCACCAGAGGGCGCCGAAAGTGGAAAAAGGCGCTTTTGATGATGGAGTCCGCAGGAAAGCAGAGAGGGCCAAATTGTCTGTGGCATTTGATAGGGTTCCAGGAGGCAGTGAGAACCAGCATTACTTTTCCCCGCTGGCACCTTTGCTGTGGCAGCAAAAGCTGGACGTTTGTCTTTTTTGCTCCGGAGGCTGCCGAAAGCGAAAACAGGTGCTTTTGAGGATGGAGTCCGCAGGAAAGCAGAGAGGGCCAAATTGTCTTTGGCATTTAAAGAGGTTCCAGGAGGCAGTGAGAACCAGCATTACTTTTCCCCGCTGGCACCTTTGCTGCGGCAGCAAAAGCTGGACGTTTGTCTTTTTACCACCGGAGGGCGCCGAAAGTGAAAAAAGGCGCTTTTGAGGATAGAGTCCGCAGGAAAGCAGAGAGGGCCAAATTGTCTGTGGCATTTGATAGGGTTCCAGGAGGCAGTGAGAACCAGCATTACTTTTCCCCGCTGGCACCTTTGCTGTGGCAGCAAAAGCTGGACGTTTGTCTTTTTTGCTCCGGAGGCTGCCGAAAGCGAAAACAGGTTCTTTTGAGGATGGAGTCCGCAGGAAAGCAGAGAGGGCCAAATTGTCTGTGGCATTTGAAAGGGTTCCAGGAGGCAGTGAGAACCAGCATTACTTTTCCCCGCTGGCACCTTTGCTGTGGCAGCAAAAGCTGGACGTTTGTCTTTTTTACTCCGGAGGCTGCCGAAAGCGAAAACAGGTGCTTTTGAGGATGGAGTCCGCAGGAAAGCAGAGAGGGCCAAATTGTCTGTGGCATTTGATAGGGTTCCAGGAGGCAGTGAGAACCAGCATTACTTTTCCCCGCTGGCACCTTTGCTGTGGCAGCAAAAGCTGGACGTTTGTCTTTTTTGCTCCGGAGGCTGCCGAAAGCGAAAACAGGTGCTTTTGAGGATGGAGTCCGCAGGAAAGCAGAGAGGGCCAAATTGTCTGTGGCATTTGAAAGGGTTCCAGGAGGCAGTGAGAACCAGCATTACTTTTCCCCGCTGGCACCTTTGCTGTGGCAGCAAAAGCTGGACGTTTGTCTTTTTTGCTCCGGAGGCTGCCGAAAGCGAAAAAAGCTGCTTTTGAGGATGGAGTCCGCAGCAAAGCAGAGAGGGCCAAATTGTCTGTGGCATTTGAAAGGGTTCCAGGAGGCAGTGAGAACCAGCATTACTTTTCCCCGCTGGCACCTTTGCTGTGGCAGCAAAAGCTGGACGTTTGTCTTTTTTGCTCCGGAGGCTGCCGAAAGCGAAAACAGGTGCTTTTGAGGATGGAGTCCGCAGGAAAGCAGAGAGGGCCAAATTGTCTGTGGCATTTGAAAGGGTTCCAGGAGGCAGTGAGAACCAGCATTACTTTTCCCCGCTGGCACCTTTGCTGTGGCAGCAAAAGCTGGACGTTTGTCTTTTTTGCTCCGGAGGCTGCCGAAAGCGAAAACAGGTGCTTTTGATGATGGAGTCCGCAGGAAAGCAGAGAGGGCCAAATTGTCTTTGGCATTTAAAGAGGTTCCAGGAGGCAGTGAGGACCAGCATTACTTCTCCCCGCTGGCACCTTTGCTGCGGCAGCAAAAGCTGGACGTTTGTCTTTTTACCACCAGAGGGCGCCGAAAGTGAAAAAAGGCGCTTTTGAGGATACAGTCCGCAGGAAAGCAGAGAGGGCCAAATTGTCTGTGGCATTTGATAGGGTTCCAGGAGGCAGTGAGAACCAGCATTACTTTTCCCCGCTGGCACCTTTGCTGTGGCAGCAAAAGCTGGACGTTTGTCTTTTTTGCTCCGGAGGCTGCCGAAAGTGAAAACATGTGCTTTTGAGGATGGAGTCCGCAGGAAAGCAGAGAGGGCCAAATTGTCTGTGACATTTGAAAGGGTTCCAGGAGGCAGTGACAACCAGCATTACTTTTCCCCGCTGGCACCTTTGCTGTGGCAGCAAAAGCTGGACGTTTGTCTTTTTTGCTCCGGAGGCTGCCGAAAGCGAAAACAGCTGCTTTTGAGGATGGAGTCCGCAGGAAAGCAGAGAGGGCCAAATTGTCTGTGGCATTTGATAGGGTTCCAGGAGGCAGTGAGAACCAGCATTACTTTTCCCCGCTGGCACCTTTGCTGTGGCAGCAAAAGCTGGACGTTTGTCTTTTTTGCTCCGGAGGCTGCCGAAAGCGAAAACAGGTGCTTTTGATGATGGAGTCCGCAGGAAAGCAGAGAGGGCCAAATTGTCTGTGGCATTTGAAAGGGTTCCAGGAGGCAGTGAGAACCAGCATTACTTTTCCCCGCTGGCACCTTTGCTGTGGCAGCAAAAGCTGGACGTTTGTCTTTTTTGCTCCGGAGGCTGCCGAAAGCGAAAACAGGTGCTTTTGAGGATGGAGTCCGCAGGAAAGCAGAGAGGGCCAAATTGTCTTTGGCATTTAAAGAGGTTCCAGGAGGCAGTGAGGACCAGCATTACTTTTCCCCGCTGGCACCTTTGCTGCGGCAGCAAAAGCTGGACGTTTGTCTTTTTACCACCAGAGGGCGCCGAAAGTGGAAAAAGGCGCTTTTGATGATGGAGTCCGCAGGAAAGCAGAGAGGGCCAAATTGTCTGTGGCATTTGATAGGGTTCCAGGAGGCAGTGAGAACCAGCATTACTTTTCCCCGCTGGCACCTTTGCTGTGGCAGCAAAAGCTGGACGTTTGTCTTTTTTGCTCCGGAGGCTGCCGAAAGTGAAAACAGGTGCTTTTGAGGATGGAGTCCGCAGGAAAGCAGAGAGGGCCAAATTGTCTGTGACATTTGAAAGGGTTCCAGGAGGCAGTGAGAACCAGCATTACTTTTCCCCGCTGGCACCTTTGCTGTGGCAGCAAAAGCTGGACGTTTTTCTTTTTTGCTCCGGAGGCTGCCGAAAGCGAAAACAGCTGCTTTTGAGGATGGAGTCCGCAGGAAAGCAGAGAGGGCCAAATTGTCTGTGGCATTTGAAAGGGTTCCAGGAGGCAGTGAGAACCAGCATTACTTTTCCCCGCTGGCACCTTTGCTGTGGCAGCAAAAGCTGGACGTTTGTCTTTTTTGCTCCGAAGGCTGCCGAAAGCGAAAACAGGTGCTTTTGAGGATGGAGTCCGCAGGAAAGCAGAGAGGGCCAAATTGTCTTTGGCATTTAAAGAGGTTCCAGGAGGCAGTGAGAACCAGCATTACTTTTCCCCGCTGGCACCTTTGCTGCGGCAGCAAAAGCTGGACGTTTGTCTTTTTACCACCGGAGGGCGCCGAAAGTGAAAAAAGGCGCTTTTGAGGATAGAGTCCGCAGGAAAGCAGAGAGGGCCAAATTGTCTGTGGCATTTGATAGGGTTCCAGGAGGCAGTGAGAACCAGCATTACTTTTCCCCGCTGGCACCTTTGCTGTGGCAGCAAAATCTGGACGTTTGTCTTTTTTGCTCCGGAGGCTGCCGAAAGCGAAAACATGTGCTTTTGAGGATGGAGTCCGCAGGAAAGCAGAGAGGGCCAAATTGTCTGTGGCATTTGAAAGGGTTCCAGGAGGCAGTGAGAACCAGCATTACTTTTCCCCGCTGGCACCTTTGCTGTGGCAGCAAAAGCTGGACGTTTGTCTTTTTTGCTCCGGAGGTTGCCGAAAGCGAAAACAGGTGCTTTTGAGGATGGAGTCCGCAGGAAAGCAGAGAGGGCCAAATTGTCTGTGCCATTTGAAAGGGTTCCAGGAGGCAGTGAGAACCAGCATTACTTTTCCCCGCTGGCACCTTTGCTGTGGCAGCAAAAGCTGGACGTTTGTCTTTTTTGCTCCGGAGGCTGCCGAAAGTGAAAATAGGTTCTTTTGAGGATGGAGTCCGCAGGAAAGCAGAGAGGGCCAAATTGTCTGTGGCATTTGAAAGGGTTCCAGGAGGCAGTGAGAACCAGCATTACTTTTCCCCGCTGGCACCTTTGCTGTGGCAGCAAAAGCTGGACGTTTGTCTTTTTTGCTCCGGAGGCTGCCGAAAGCGAAAATAGGTTCTTTTGAGGATGGAGTCCGCAGGAAAGCAGAGAGGGCCAAATTGTCTGGGGGATTTGAAGGAGTTCCAGGAGGCAGTGAGAACCAGCATTACTTTTCCCCGCTGGCACCTTTGCTGTGGCAGCACAAGCTGGACGTTTGTCTTTTTTGCTCCGGAGGCTGCCGAAAGCAAAAACAGGTGCTTTTGAGGATGGAGTCCGCAGGAAAGCAGAGAGGGCCAAATTGTCTTTGGCATTTAAAGAGGTTCCAGGAGGCAGTGAGGACCAGCATTACTTTTCCCCGCTGGCACCTTTGCTGCGGCAGCAAAAGCTGGACGTTTGTCTTTTTACCACCAGAGGGCGCCGAAAGTGAAAAAAGGCGCTTTTGAGGATACAGTCCGCAGGAAAGCAGAGAGGGCCAAATTGTCTGTGGCATTTGATAGGGTTCCAGGAGGCAGTGAGAACCAGCATTACTTTTCCCCGCTGGCACCTTTGCTGTGGCAGCAAAAGCTGGACGTTTGTCTTTTTTGCTCCGGAGGCTGCC
The DNA here is from genome assembly GCF_965231255.1 of Vanellus vanellus. Lineage (NCBI taxonomy): Eukaryota > Metazoa > Chordata > Aves > Charadriiformes > Charadriidae > Vanellus > Vanellus vanellus. The sequence continues at coordinate 132,186 of NW_028127110.1, read as the reverse complement.
GAAAGTGAAAACAGGTGCTTTTGAGGATGGAGTCCGCAGGAAAGCAGAGAGGGCCAAATTGTCTGTGACATTTGAAAGGGTTCCAGGAGGCAGTGACAACCAGCATTACTTTTCCCCGCTGGCACCTTTGCTGTGGCAGCAAAAGCTGGACGTTTGTCTTTTTTGCTCCGGAGGCTGCCGAAAGCGAAAACAGCTGCTTTTGAGGATGGAGTCCGCAGGAAAGCAGAGAGGGCCAAATTGTCTGTGACATTTGAAAGGGTTCCAGGAGGCAGTGAGAACCAGCATTACTTTTCCCCGCTGGCACCTTTGCTGTGGCAGCAAAAGCTGGACGTTTGTCTTTTTTGCTCCGGAGGCTGCCGAAAGCGAAAACAGGTGCTTTTGATGATGGAGTCCGCAGGAAAGCAGAGAGGGCCAAATTGTCTGTGGCATTTGAAAGGGTTCCAGGAGGCAGTGAGAACCAGCATTACTTTTCCCCGCTGGCACCTTTGCTGTGGCAGCAAAAGCTGGACGTTTGTCTTTTTTGCTCCGGAGGCTGCCGAAAGCGAAAACAGGTGCTTTTGAGGATGGAGTCCGCAGGAAAGCAGAGAGGGCCAAATTGTCTTTGGCATTTAAAGAGGTTCCAGGAGGCAGTGAGGACCAGCATTACTTTTCCCCGCTGGCACCTTTGCTGCGGCAGCAAAAGCTGGACGTTTGTCTTTTTACCACCAGAGGGCGCCGAAAGTGGAAAAAGGCGCTTTTGATGATGGAGTCCGCAGGAAAGCAGAGAGGGCCAAATTGTCTGTGGCATTTGATAGGGTTCCAGGAGGCAGTGAGAACCAGCATTACTTTTCCCCGCTGGCACCTTTGCTGTGGCAGCAAAAGCTGGACGTTTGTCTTTTTTGCTCCGGAGGCTGCCGAAAGTGAAAACAGGTGCTTTTGAGGATGGAGTCCGCAGGAAAGCAGAGAGGGCCAAATTGTCTGTGACATTTGAAAGGGTTCCAGGAGGCAGTGAGAACCAGCATTACTTTTCCCCGCTGGCACCTTTGCTGTGGCAGCAAAAGCTGGACGTTTTTCTTTTTTGCTCCGGAGGCTGCCGAAAGCGAAAACAGCTGCTTTTGAGGATGGAGTCCGCAGGAAAGCAGAGAGGGCCAAATTGTCTGTGGCATTTGAAAGGGTTCCAGGAGGCAGTGAGAACCAGCATTACTTTTCCCCGCTGGCACCTTTGCTGTGGCAGCAAAAGCTGGACGTTTGTCTTTTTTGCTCCGGAGGCTGCCGAAAGCGAAAACAGGTGCTTTTGAGGATGGAGTCCGCAGGAAAGCAGAGAGGGCCAAATTGTCTTTGGCATTTAAAGAGGTTCCAGGAGGCAGTGAGAACCAGCATTACTTTTCCCCGCTGGCACCTTTGCTGCGGCAGCAAAAGCTGGACGTTTGTCTTTTTACCACCGGAGGGCGCCGAAAGTGAAAAAAGGCGCTTTTGAGGATAGAGTCCGCAGGAAAGCAGAGAGGGCCAAATTGTCTGTGGCATTTGAAAGGGTTCCAGGAGGCAGTGAGAACCAGCATTACTTTTCCCCGCTGGCACCTTTGCTGTGGCAGCAAAAGCTGGACGTTTGTCTTTTTTGCTCCGGAGGTTGCCGAAAGCGAAAACAGGTGCTTTTGAGGATGGAGTCCGCAGGAAAGCAGAGAGGGCCAAATTGTCTGTGCCATTTGAAAGGGTTCCAGGAGGCAGTGAGAACCAGCATTACTTTTCCCCGCTGGCACCTTTGCTGTGGCAGCAAAAGCTGGACGTTTGTCTTTTTTGCTCCGGAGGCTGCCGAAAGTGAAAATAGGTTCTTTTGAGGATGGAGTCCGCAGGAAAGCAGAGAGGGCCAAATTGTCTGTGGCATTTGAAAGGGTTCCAGGAGGCAGTGAGAACCAGCATTACTTTTCCCCGCTGGCACCTTTGCTGTGGCAGCAAAAGCTGGACGTTTGTCTTTTTTGCTCCGGAGGCTGCCGAAAGCGAAAACAGCTGCTTTTGAGGATGGAGTCCGCAGCAAAGCAGAGAGGGCCAAATTGTCTGTGGCATTTGAAAGGGTTCCAGGAGGCAGTGAGAACCAGCATTACTTTTCCCCGCTGGCACCTTTGCTGTGGCAGCAAAAGCTGGACGTTTGTCTTTTTTGCTCCGGAGGCTGCCGAAAGCGAAAACAGGTGCTTTTGAGGATGGAGTCCGCAGGAAAGCAGAGAGGGCCAAATTGTCTGTGGCATTTGAAAGGGTTCCAAGAGGCAGTGAGAACCAGCATTACTTTTCCCCGCTGGCACCTTTGCTGCGGCAGCAAAAGCTGGACGTTTGTCTTTTTTGCTCCGGAGGCTGCCGAAAGCGAAAACAGGTGCTTTTGAGGATGGAGTCCGCAGGAAAGCAGAGAGGGCCAAATTGTCTGTGGCATTTGAAAGGGTTCCAGGAGGCAGTGAGAACCAGCATTACTTTTCCCCGCTGGCACCTTTGCTGTGGCAGCAAAAGCTGGACGTTTGTCTTTTTTGCTCCGGAGGCTGCCGAAAGCGAAAACAGGTGCTTTTGATGATGGAGTCCGCAGGAAAGCAGAGAGAGCCAAATTGTCTGGGGGATTTGAAGGAGTTCCAGGAGGCAGTGAGAACCAGCATTACTTTTCCCCGCTGGCACCTTTGCTGTGGCAGCAAAAGCTGGACGTTTGTCTTTTTTGCTCCGGAGGCTGCCGAAAGCAAAAACAGGTGCTTTTGAGGATGGAGTCCGCAGGAAAGCAGAGAGGGCCAAATTGTCTTTGGCATTTAAAGAGGTTCCAGGAGGCAGTGAGGACCAGCATTACTTTTCCCCGCTGGCACCTTTGCTGCGGCAGCAAAAGCTGGACGTTTGTCTTTTTACCACCAGAGGGCGCCGAAAGTGAAAAAAGGCGCTTTTGAGGATACAGTCCGCAGGAAAGCAGAGAGGGCCAAATTGTCTGTGGCATTTGATAGGGTTCCAGGAGGCAGTGAGAACCAGCATTACTTTTCCCCGCTGGCACCTTTGCTGTGGCAGCAAAAGCTGGACGTTTGTCTTTTTTGCTCCGGAGGCTGCCGAAAGCGAAAACAGGTGCTTTTGAGGATGGAGTCCGCAGGAAAGCAGAGAGGGCCAAATTGTCTGTGACATTTGAAAGGGTTCCAGGAGGCAGTGAGAACCAGCATTACTTTTCCCCGCTGGCACCTTTGCTGTGGCAGCAAAAGCTGGACGTTTGTCTTTTTTGCTCCGGAGGCTGCCGAAAGCGAAAACAGGTGCTTTTGAGGATGGAGTCCGCAGGAAAGCAGAGAGGGCCAAATTGTCTGTGGCATTTGAAAGGGTTCCAGGAGGCAGTGACAACCAGCATTACTTTTCCCCGCTGGCACCTTTGCTGTGGCAGCAAAAGCTGGACGTTTGTCTTTTTTGCTCCGGAGGCTGCCGAAAGCGAAAACAGGTGCTTTTGAGGATGGAGTCCGCAGGAAAGCAGAGAGGGCCAAATTGTCTGTGGCATTTGAAAGGGTTCCAGGAGGCAGTGAGAACCAGCATTACTTTTCCCCGCTGGCACCTTTGCTGCGGCAGCAAAAGCTGGACGTTTGTCTTTTTTGCTCCGGAGGGCGCCGAAAGAGAAAATAGGTTCTTTTGAGGATGGAGTCCGCAGCAAAGCAGAGAGGGCCAAATTGTCTGTGGCATTTGAAAGGGTTCCAGGAGGCAGTGAGAACCAGCATTACTTTTCCCCGCTGGCACCTTTGCTGTGGCAGCAAAAGCTGGACGTTTGTCTTTTTTGCTCCAGAGGGCGCCGAAAGCGAAAATAGGTTCTTTTGAGGATGGAGTCCGCAGGAAAGCAGAGAGGGCCAAATTGTCTGTGGCATTTGAAAGGGTTCCAGGAGGCAGTGAGAACCAGCATTACTTTTCCCCGCTGGCACCTTTGCTGTGGCAGCAAAAGCTGGACGTTTGTCTTTTTTGCTCCGGAGGCTGCCGAAAGCGAAAACAGGTGCTTTTGATGATGGAGTCCGCAGGAAAGCAGAGAGGGCCAAATTGTCTGTGGCATTTGAAAGGATTCCAGGAGGCAGTGAGAACCAGCATTACTTTTCCCCGCTGGCACCTTTGCTGTGGCAGCAAAAGCTGGACGTTTGTCTTTTTTGCTCCGGAGGGCGCCGAAAGCGAAAACAGGTGCTTTTGAGGATTAAGTCCGCAGGAAAGCAGAGAGGGCCAAATTGTCTGTGGCATTTGAAAGGGTTCCAGGAGGCAGTGACAACCAGCATTACTTTTCCCCGCTGGCACCTTTGCTGTGGCAGCAAAAGCTGGACGTTTGTCTTTTTTGCTCCGGAGGCTGCCGAAAGCGAAAACAGGTGCTTTTGATGATGGAGTCCGCAGGAAAGCAGAGAGGGCCAAATTGTCTTTGGCATTTAAAGAGCTTCCAGGAGGCAGTGAGGACCAGCATTACTTTTCCCCGCTGGCACCTTTGCTGTGGCAGCAAAAGCTGGACGTTTGTCTTTTTACCACCAGAGGGCGCCGAAAGTGAAAAAAGGCGCTTTTGAGGATAGAATCCGCAGGAAAGCAGAGAGGGCCAAATTGTCTGTGGCATTTGATAGGGTTCCAGGAGGCAGTGAGAACCAGCATTACTTTTCCCCGCTGGCACCTTTGCTGTGGCAGCAAAAGCTGGACGTTTGTCTTTTTTGCTCCGGAGGCTGCCGAAAGCGAAAACAGGTGCTTTTGAGGATGGAGTCCGCAGGAAAGCAGAGAGGGCCAAATTGTCTGTGACATTTGAAAGGGTTCCAGGAGGCAGTGAGAACCAGCATTACTTTTCCCCGCTGGCACCTTTGCTGTGGCAGCAAAAGCTGGACGTTTGTCTTTTTTGCTCCGGAGGCTGCCGAAAGCGAAAACAGGTGCTTTTGAGGATGGAGTCCGCAGGAAAGCAGAGAGGGCCAAATTGTCTGTGGCATTTGAAAGGGTTCCAGGAGGCAGTGAGAACCAGCATTACTTTTCCACGCTGGCACCTTTGCTGTGGCAGCAAAAGCTGGACGTTTGTCTTTTTTGCTCCGGAGGGCGCTGAAAGCGAAAATAGGTTCTTTTGAGGATGGAGTCCGCAGGAAAGCAGAGAGGGCCAAATTGTCTGTGGCATTTGAAAGGGTTCCAGGAGGCAGTGAGAACCAGCGTTACTTTTCCCCGCTGGCACCTTTGCTGTGGCAGCAAAAGCTGGACGTTTGTCTTTTTTGCTCCGGAGGCTGCCGAAAGCGAAAACAGGTGCTTTTGAGGATGGAGTCCGCAGGAAAGCAGAGAGGGCCAAATTGTCTGGGGCATTTGAAAGGGTTCCAGGAGGCAGTTAGAACCAGCATTACTTTTCCCCGCTGGCACCTTTGTTGTGGCAGCAAAAGCTGGACGTTTGTCTTTTTTGCTCCGGAGGCTGCCGAAAGCGAAAACAGGTGCTTTTGATGATGGAGTCCGCAGGAAAGCAGAGAGAGCCAAATTGTCTGGGGGATTTGAAGGAGTTCCAGGAGGCAGTGAGAACCAGCATTACTTTTCCCCGCTGGCACCTTTGCTGTGGCAGCAAAAGCTGGACGTTTGTCTTTTTTGCTCCGGAGGCTGCCGAAAGCAAAAACAGGTGCTTTTGAGGATGGAGTCCGCAGGAAAGCAGAGAGGGCCAAATTGTCTGTGGCATTTGAAAGGGTTCCAGGAGGCAGTGAGAACCAGCATTACTTTTCCCCGTTGGCACCTTTGCTGTGGCAGCAAAAGCTGGACGTTTGTCTTTTTTGCTCCGGAGGCTGCCGAAAGCGAAAACAGGTGCTTTTGAGGATGGAGTCCGCAGGAAAGCAGAGAGAGCCAAATTATCTGGAGCATTTGAAGTAGTTCCAGGAGGCAGGGAGAACCAGCATTACTTTTCCCCGCTGGCACCTTTGCTGTGGCAGCAAAAGCTGGACGTTTGTCTTTTTTGCTCCGGAGGCTGCCGAAAGCGGAAATAGGTTCTTTTGAGGATGGAGTCCGCAGGAAAGCAGAGAGGACCAAATTGTCTGTGGCATTTGAAAGGGTTCCAGGAGGCAGTGAGAACCAGCATTACTTTTCCCCGCTGGCACCTTTGCTGTGGCAGCAAAAGCTGGACGTTTGTCTTTTTTGCTCCGGAGGCTGCCGAAAGCGAAAACAGGTGCTTTTGATGATGGAGTCCGCAGGAAAGCAGAGAGGGCCAAATTGTCTGTGGCATTTGAAGGAGTTCCAGGAGGCAGTGAGAACCAGCATTACTTTTCCCCGCTGGCACCTTTGCTGTGGCAGCAAAAGCTGGACGTTTGTCTTTTTTGCTCCGGAGGCTGCCGAAAGCAAAAACAGGTGCTTTTGAGGATGGAGTCCGCAGGAAAGCAGAGAGGGCCAAATTGTCTGTGGCATTTGAAAGGGTTCCAGGAGGCAGTGAGAACCAGCATTACTTTTCCCCGCTGGCACCTTTGTTGTGGCAGCAAAAGCTGGACGTTTGTCTTTTTTGCTCCGGAGGTTGCCGAAAGCGAAAACAGGTGCTTTTGAGGATGGAGTCCGCAGGAAAGCAGAGAGGGCCAAATTGTCTGTGGCATTTGAAAGGGTTCCAGGAGGCAGTGAGGACGAGCATTATTTTTCCCCGCTGGCACCTTTGCTGTGGCAGCAAAAGCTGGACGTTTGTCTTTTTTGCTCCGGAGGCTGCCGAAAGCGAAAATAGGTTCTTTTGAGGATGGAGTCCGCAGGAAAGCAGAGAGGGCCAAATTGTCTGGGGCATTTGAAAGGGTTCCAGGAGGCAGTGAGAACCAGCATTACTTTTCCCCGCTGGCACCTTTGTTGTGGCAGCAAAAGCTGGACGTTTGTCTTTTTTGCTCCGGAGGGCGCCGAAAGCAAAAATAGGTTCTTTTGATGATGGAGTCCGCAGGAAAGCAGAGAGGGCCAAATTGTCTGTGGCATTTGAAAGGGTTCCAGGAGGCAGTGACAACCAGCATTACTTTTCCCCGCTGGCACCTTTGCTGTGGCAGCAAAAGCTGGACGTTTGTCTTTTTTGCTCCGGAGGCTGCCGAAAGCGAAAACAGGTGCTTTTGATGATGGAGTCCGCAGGAAAGCAGAGAGGGCCAAATTGTCTTTGGCATTTAAAGAGGTTGCAGGAGGCAGTGAGGACCAGCATTACTTTTCCCCGCTGGCACCTTTGCTGCGGCAGCAAAAGCTGGACGTTTGTCTTTTTACCACCAGAGGGCGCCGAAAGTGAAAAAAGGCACTTTTGAGGATAGAATCCGCAGGAAAGCAGAGAGGGCCAAATTGTCTGTGGCATTTGATAGGGTTCCAGGAGGCAGTGAGAACCAGCATTTTTTCCCCGCTGGCACTTTTGCTGTGGCAGCAAAAGCTGGACGTTTGTCTTTTTTGCTCCGGAGGCTGCCGAAAGCGAAAACAGCTGCTTTTGAGGATGGAGTCCGCAGCAAAGCAGAGAGGGCCAAATTGTCTGTGGCATTTGAAAGGGTTCCAGGAGGCAGTGAGAACCAGCATTACTTTTCCCCGCTGGCACCTTTGCTGTGGCAGCAAAAGCTGGACGTTTGTCTTTTTTGCTCCGGAGGCTGCCGAAAGCGAAAACAGCTGCTTTTAAGGATGGAGTCCGCAGCAAAGCAGAGAGGGCCAAATTGTCTGTGGCATTTGAAAGGGTTCCAGGAGGCAGTGAGAACCAGCATTACTTTTCCCCGCTGGCACCTTTGCTGTGGCAGCAAAAGCTGGACGTTTGTCTTTTTTGCTCCGGAGGCTGCCGAAAGCGAAAACAGGTGCTTTTGAGGATGGAGTCCGCAGGAAAGCAGAGAGGGCCAAATTGTCTGTGGCATTTGAAAGGGTTCCAGGAGGCAGTGACAACCAGCATTACTTTTCCCCGCTGGCACCTTTGCTGTGGCAGCAAAATCTGGACGTTTGTCTTTTTTGCTCCGGAGGCTGCCGAAAGCGAAAACAGCTGCTTTTGAGGATGGAGTCCGCAGGAAAGCAGAGAGGGCCAAATTGTCTGTGACATTTGAAAGGGTTCCAGGAGGCAGTGAGAACCAGCATTACTTTTCCCCGCTGGCACCTTTGCTGTGGCAGCAAAATCTGGACGTTTGTCTTTTTTGCTCCGGAGGCTGCCGAAAGCGAAAACAGGTGCTTTTGAGGATGGAGTCCGCAGGAAAGCAGAGAGGGCCAAATTGTCTGTGGCATTTGAAAGGGTTCCAGGAGGCAGTGACAACCAGCATTACTTTTCCCCGCTGGCACCTTTGCTGTGGCAGCAAAATCTGGACGTTTGTCTTTTTTACTCCGGAGGCTGCCGAAAGCGAAAACAGGTGCTTTTGAGGATGGAGTCCGCAGGAAAGCAGAGAGGGCCAAATTGTCTGTGGCATTTGAAAGGGTTCCAGGAGGCAGTGAGAACCAGCATTACTTTTCCCCGCTGGCACCTTTGCTGTGGCAGCAAAAGCTGGACGTTTGTCTTTTTTGCTCCGGAGGCTGCCGAAAGCAAAAACAGGTGCTTTTGATGATGGAGTCCGCAGGAAAGCAGAGAGGGCCAAATTGTCTTTGGCATTTAAAGAGGTTCCAGGAGGCAGTGAGGACCAGCATTACTTTTCCCCGCTGGCACCTTTGCTGCGGCAGCAAAAGCTGGACGTTTGTATTTTTACCACCAGAGGGCGCCGAAAGTGAAAAAAGGCGCTTTTGAGGATAGAGTCCGCAGGAAAGCAGAGAGGGCCAAATTGTCTGTGGCATTTGATAGGGTTCCAGGAGGCAGTGAGAACCAGCATTACTTTTCCCCGCTGGCACCTTTGCTGTGGCAGCAAAAGCTGGACGTTTGTCTTTTTTGCTCCGGAGGCTGCCGAAAGCGAAAACAAGTTCTTTTGAGGATGGAGTCCGCAGGAAAGCAGAGAGGGCCAAATTGTCTGTGGCATTTGAAAGGGTTCCAGGAGGCAGTGAGAACCAGCATTACTTTTCCCCGCTGGCACCTTTGCTGTGGCAGCAAAAGCTGGACGTTTGTCTTTTTTGCTCCGGAGGCTGCCGAAAGCGAAAACAGCTGCTTTTGAGGATGGAGTCCGCAGCAAAGCAGAGAGGGCCAAATTGTCTGTGGCATTTGAAAGGGTTCCAGGAGGCAGTGAGAACCAGCATTACTTTTCCCCGCTGGCACCTTTGCTGTGGCAGCAAAAGCTGGACGTTTGTCTTTTTTGCTCCGGAGGCTGCCGAAAGCGAAAACAGGTGATTTTGAGGATGGAGTCCGCAGGAAAGCAGAGAGGGCCAAATTGTCTGTGGCATTTGAAAGGGTTCCAGGAGGCAGTGACAACCAGCATTACTTTTCCCCGCTGGCACCTTTGCTGTGGCAGCAAAATCTGGACGTTTGTCTTTTTTGCTCCGGAGGCTGCCGAAAGCGAAAACAGCTGCTTTTGAGGATGGAGTCCACAGGAAAGCAGAGAGGGCCAAATTGTCTGTGGCATTTGAAAGGGTTCCAGGAGGCAGTGACAACCAGCATTACTTTTCCCCGCTGGCACCTTTGCTGTGGCAGCAAAAGCTGGACGTTTGTCTTTTTTGCTCCGGAGGCTGCCGAAAGCGAAAACAGGTGCTTTTGATGATGGAGTCCGCAGGAAAGCAGAGAGGGCCAAATTGTCTTTGGCATTTAAAGAGGTTGCAGGAGGCAGTGAGGACCAGCATTACTTTTCCCCGCTGGCACCTTTGCTGCGGCAGCAAAAGCTGGACGTTTGTCTTTTTACCACCAGAGGGCGCCGAAAGTGAAAAAAGGCACTTTTGAGGATAGAATCCGCAGGAAAGCAGAGAGGGCCAAATTGTCTGTGGCATTTGATAGGGTTCCAGGAGGCAGTGAGAACCAGCATTTTTTCCCCGCTGGCACTTTTGCTGTGGCAGCAAAAGCTGGACGTTTGTCTTTTTTGCTCCGGAGGCTGCCGAAAGCGAAAACAGCTGCTTTTGAGGATGGAGTCCGCAGCAAAGCAGAGAGGGCCAAATTGTCTGTGGCATTTGAAAGGGTTCCAGGAGGCAGTGAGAACCAGCATTACTTTTCCCCGCTGGCACCTTTGCTGTGGCAGCAAAAGCTGGACGTTTGTCTTTTTTGCTCCGGAGGCTGCCGAAAGCGAAAACAGCTGCTTTTAAGGATGGAGTCCGCAGCAAAGCAGAGAGGGCCAAATTGTCTGTGGCATTTGAAAGGGTTCCAGGAGGCAGTGAGAACCAGCATTACTTTTCCCCGCTGGCACCTTTGCTGTGGCAGCAAAAGCTGGACGTTTGTCTTTTTTGCTCCGGAGGCTGCCGAAAGCGAAAACAGGTGCTTTTGAGGATGGAGTCCGCAGGAAAGCAGAGAGGGCCAAATTGTCTGTGGCATTTGAAAGGGTTCCAGGAGGCAGTGACAACCAGCATTACTTTTCCCCGCTGGCACCTTTGCTGTGGCAGCAAAATCTGGACGTTTGTCTTTTTTGCTCCGGAGGCTGCCGAAAGCGAAAACAGCTGCTTTTGAGGATGGAGTCCGCAGGAAAGCAGAGAGGGCCAAATTGTCTGTGACATTTGAAAGGGTTCCAGGAGGCAGTGAGAACCAGCATTACTTTTCCCCGCTGGCACCTTTGCTGTGGCAGCAAAAGCTGGACGTTTGTCTTTTTTGCTCCGGAGGCTGCCGAAAGCGAAAACAGGTGCTTTTGAGGATGGAGTCCGCAGGAAAGCAGAGAGGGCCAAATTGTCTGTGGCATTTGAAAGGGTTCCAGGAGGCAGTGACAACCAGCATTACTTTTCCCCGCTGGCACCTTTGCTGTGGCAGCAAAATCTGGACGTTTGTCTTTTTTACTCCGGAGGCTGCCGAAAGCGAAAACAGGTGCTTTTGAGGATGGAGTCCGCAGGAAAGCAGAGAGGGCCAAATTGTCTGTGGCATTTGAAAGGGTTCCAGGAGGCAGTGAGAACCAGCATTACTTTTCCCCGCTGGCACCTTTGCTGTGGCAGCAAAAGCTGGACGTTTGTCTTTTTTGCTCCGGAGGCTGCCGAAAGCAAAAACAGGTGCTTTTGATGATGGAGTCCGCAGGAAAGCAGAGAGGGCCAAATTGTCTTTGGCATTTAAAGAGGTTCCAGGAGGCAGTGAGGACCAGCATTACTTTTCCCCGCTGGCACCTTTGCTGCGGCAGCAAAAGCTGGACGTTTGTATTTTTACCACCAGAGGGCGCCGAAAGTGAAAAAAGGCGCTTTTGAGGATAGAGTCCGCAGGAAAGCAGAGAGGGCCAAATTGTCTGTGGCATTTGATAGGGTTCCAGGAGGCAGTGAGAACCAGCATTACTTTTCCCCGCTGGCACCTTTGCTGTGGCAGCAAAAGCTGGACGTTTGTCTTTTTTGCTCCGGAGGCTGCCGAAAGCGAAAACAAGTTCTTTTGAGGATGGAGTCCGCAGGAAAGCAGAGAGGGCCAAATTGTCTGTGGCATTTGAAAGGGTTCCAGGAGGCAGTGAGAACCAGCATTACTTTTCCCCGCTGGCACCTTTGCTGTGGCAGCAAAAGCTGGACGTTTGTCTTTTTTGCTCCGGAGGCTGCCGAAAGCGAAAACAGCTGCTTTTGAGGATGGAGTCCGCAGCAAAGCAGAGAGGGCCAAATTGTCTGTGGCATTTGAAAGGGTTCCAGGAGGCAGTGAGAACCAGCATTACTTTTCCCCGCTGGCACCTTTGCTGTGGCAGCAAAAGCTGGACGTTTGTCTTTTTTGCTCCGGAGGCTGCCGAAAGCGAAAACAGGTGATTTTGAGGATGGAGTCCGCAGGAAAGCAGAGAGGGCCAAATTGTCTGTGGCATTTGAAAGGGTTCCAGGAGGCAGTGACAACCAGCATTACTTTTCCCCGCTGGCACCTTTGCTGTGGCAGCAAAATCTGGACGTTTGTCTTTTTTGCTCCGGAGGCTGCCGAAAGCGAAAACAGCTGCTTTTGAGGATGGAGTCCGCAGGAAAGCAGAGAGGGCCAAATTGTCTGTGACATTTGAAAGGGTTCCAGGAGGCAGTGAGAACCAGCATTACTTTTCCCCGCTGGCACCTTTGCTGTGGCAGCAAAATCTGGACGTTTGTCTTTTTTGCTCCGGAGGCTGCCGAAAGCGAAAACAGGTGCTTTTGAGGATGGAGTCCGCAGGAAAGCAGAGAGGGCCAAATTGTCTGTGACATTTGAAAGGGTTCCAGGAGGCAGTGAGAACCAGCATTACTTTTCCCCGCTGGCACCTTTGCTGTGGCAGCAAAATCTGGACGTTTGTCTTTTTTACTCCGGAGGCTGCCGAAAGCGAAAACAGGTGCTTTTGAGGATGGAGTCCGCAGGAAAGCAGAGAGGGCCAAATTGTCTGTGGCATTTGAAAGGGTTCCAGGAGGCAGTGAGAACCAGCATTACTTTTCCCCGCTGGCACCTTTGCTGTGGCAGCAAAAGCTGGACGTTTGTCTTTTTTGCTCCGGAGGCTGCCGAAAGCGAAAACAGGTTCTTTTGAGGATGGAGTCCGCAGGAAAGCAGAGAGGGCCAAATTGTCTGTGGCATTTGAAAGGGTTCCAGGAGGCAGTGAGAACCAGCATTACTTTTCCCCGCTGGCACCTTTGCTGTGGCAGCAAAAGCTGGACGTTTGTCTTTTTTGCTCCGGAGGCTGCCGAAAGCGAAAACAGGTGCTTTTGAGGATGGAGTCCGCAGGAAAGCAGAGAGGGCCAAATTGTCTGTGGCATTTGAAAGGGTTCCAGGAGGCAGTGAGAACGAGCATTACTTTTCCCCGCTGGCACCTTTGCTGTGGCAGCAAAAGCTGGACGTTTGTCTTTTTTGCTCCGGAGGCTGCCGAAAGCAAAAACAGGTGCTTTTGATGATGGAGTCCGCAGGAAAGCAGAGAGGGCCAAATTGTCTTTGGCATTTAAAGAGGTTCCAGGAGGCAGTGAGGACCAGCATTACTTTTCCCCGCTGGCACCTTTGAGCGGCAGCAAAAGCTGGACGTTTGTCTTTTTACCACCAGAGGGCGCCGAAAGTGAAAAAAGGCGCTTTTGAGGATAGAGTCCGCAGGAAAGCAGAGAGGGCCAAATTGTCTGTGGCATTTGATAGGGTTCCAGGAGGCAGTGAGAACCAGCATTACTTTTCCCCGCTGGCACCTTTGCTGTGGCAGCAAAAGCTGGACGTTTGTCTTTTTTGCTCCGGAGGCTGCCGAAAGCGAAAACAGGTGCTTTTGAGGATGGAGTCCGCAGGAAAGCAGAGAGGGCCAAATTGTCTGTGGCATTTGAAAGGGTTCCAGGAGGCAGTGAGGACCAGCATTACTTTTCCCCGCTGGCACCTTTGCTGCGGCAGCAAAAGCTGGACGTTTGTCTTTTTACCACCAGAGGGCGCCGAAAGTGAAAAAAGGCACTTTTGAGGATAGAATCCGCAGGAAAGCAGAGAGGGCCAAATTGTCTGTGGCATTTGATAGGGTTCCAGGAGGCAGTGAGAACCAGCATTACTTTTCCCCGCTGGCACTTTTGCTGTGGCAGCAAAAGCTGGACGTTTGTCTTTTTTGCTCCGGAGGCTGCCGAAAGCGAAAACAGCTGCTTTTGAGGATGGAGTCCGCAGGAAAGCAGAGAGGGCCAAATTGTCTGTGGCATTTGAAAGGGTTCCAGGAGGCAGTGAGAACCAGCATTACTTTTCCCCGCTGGCACCTTTGCTGTGGCAGCAAAAGCTGGACGTTTGTCTTTTTTGCTCCGGAGGCTGCCGAAAGCGAAAACAGGTGCTTTTGAGGATGGAGTCCGCAGGAAAGCAGAGAGGGCCAAATTGTCTGTGGCATTTGAAAGGGTTCCAGGAGGCAGTGACAACCAGCATTACTTTTCCCCGCTGGCACCTTTGCTGTGGCAGCAAAATCTGGACGTTTGTCTTTTTTGCTCCGGAGGCTGCCGAAAGCGAAAACAGGTGCTTTTGAGGATGGAGTCCGCAGGAAAGCAGAGAGGGCCAAATTGTCTTTGGCATTTAAAGAGGTTCCAGGAGGCAGTGAGGACCAGCATTACTTTTCCCCGCTGGCACCTTTGCTGCGGCAGCAAAAGCTGGACGTTTGTCTTTTTACCACCAGAGGGCGCCGAAAGTGAAAAAAGGCGCTTTTGAGGATAGAGTCCGCAGGAAAGCAGAGAGGGCCAAATTGTCTGAGGCATTTGAAAGGGTTGCAGGAGGCAGTGAGAACCAGCATTACTTTTCCCCGCTGGCACCTTTGCTGTGGCAGCAAAAGCTGGACGTTTGTCTTTTTTGCTCCGGAGGCTGCCGAAAGCGAAAACAGGTGCTTTTGAGGATGGAGTCCGCAGGAAAGCAGAGAGGGCCAAATTGTCTGTGGCATTTGAAAGGGTTCCAGGAGGCAGTGAGAACCAGCATTACTTTTCCCCGCTGGCACCTTTGCTGTGGCAGCAAAAGCTGGACGTTTGTCTTTTTTGCTCCGGAGGCTGCCGAAAGCGAAAACAGCTGCTTTTGAGGATGGAGTCCGCAGCAAAGCAGAGAGGGCCAAATTGTCTGTGGCATTTGAAAGGGTTCCAGGAGGCAGTGAGAACCAGCATTACTTTTCCCCGCTGGCACCTTTGCTGTGGCAGCAAAAGCTGGACGTTTGTCTTTTTTGCTCCGGAGGCTGCCGAAAGCGAAAACAGGTGCTTTTGAGGATGGAGTCCGCAGGAAAGCAGAGAGGGCCAAATTGTCTGTGGCATTTGAAAGGGTTCCAGGAGGCAGTGAGAACGAGCATTACTTTTCCCCGCTGGCACCTTTGCTGTGGCAGCAAAAGCTGGACGTTTGTCTTTTTTGCTCCGGAGGCTGCCGAAAGCAAAAACAGGTGCTTTTGATGATGGAGTCCGCAGGAAAGCAGAGAGGGCCAAATTGTCTTTGGCATTTAAAGAGGTTCCAGGAGGCAGTGAGGACCAGCATTACTTTTCCCCGCTGGCACCTTTGAGCGGCAGCAAAAGCTGGACGTTTGTCTTTTTACCACCAGAGGGCGCCGAAAGTGAAAAAAGGCGCTTTTGAGGATAGAGTCCGCAGGAAAGCAGAGAGGGCCAAATTGTCTGTGGCATTTGATAGGGTTCCAGGAGGCAGTGAGAACCAGCATTACTTTTCCCCGCTGGCACCTTTGCTGTGGCAGCAAAAGCTGGACGTTTGTCTTTTTTGCTCCGGAGGCTGCCGAAAGCGAAAACAGGTGCTTTTGAGGATGGAGTCCGCAGCAAAGCAGAGAGGGCCAAATTGTCTGTGGCATTTGAAAGGGTTCCAGGAGGCAGTGAGAACCAGCATTACTTTTCCCCGCTGGCACCTTTGCTGTGGCAGCAAAAGCTGGACGTTTGTCTTTTTTGCTCCGGAGGCTGCCGAAAGCGAAAACAGCTGCTTTTGAGGATGGAGTCCGCAGCAAAGCAGAGAGGGCCAAATTGTCTGTGGCATTTGAAAGGGTTCCAGGAGGCAGTGAGAACCAGCATTACTTTTCCCCGCTGGCACCTTTGCTGTGGCATGAAAAGCTGGACGTTTGTCTTTTTTGCTCCGGAGGCTGCCGAAAGCGAAAACAGGTGCTTTTGAGGATGGAGTCCGCAGGAAAGCAGAGAGGGCCAAATTGTCTGTGGCATTTGAAAGGGTTCCAGGAGGCAGTGACAACCAGCATTACTTTTCCCCGCTGGCACCTTTGCTGTGGCAGCAAAAGCTGGACGTTTGTCTTTTTTGCTCCGGAGGCTGCCGAAAGCAAAAACAGGTGCTTTTGATGATGGAGTCCGCAGGAAAGCAGAGAGGGCCAAATTGTCTTTGGCATTTAAAGAGGTTCCAGGAGGCAGTGAGGACCAGCATTACTTTTCCCCGCTGGCACCTTTGCTGCGGCAGCAAAAGCTGGACGTTTGTCTTTTTACCACCAGAGGGCGCCGAAAGTGAAAAAAGGCGCTTTTGAGGATAGAGTCCGCAGGAAAGCAGAGAGGGCCAAATTGTCTGTGGCATTTGATAGGGTTCCAGGAGGCAGTGAGAACCAGCATTACTTTTCCCCGCTGGCACCTTTGCTGTGGCAGCAAAAGCTGGACGTTTGTCTTTTTTGCTCCGGAGGCTGCCGAAAGCGAAAACAGGTGCTTTTGATGATGGAGTCCGCAGCAAAGCAGAGAGGGCCAAATTGTCTGTGGCATTTGAAAGGGTTCCAGGAGGCAGTGAGAACCAGCATTACTTTTCCCCGCTGGCACCTTTGCTGTGGCAGCAAAAGCTGGACGTTTGTCTTTTTTGCTCCGGAGGCTGCCGAAAGCGAAAACAGGTGCTTTTGAGGATGGAGTCCGCAGGAAAGCAGAGAGGGCCAAATTGTCTTTGGCATTTAAAGAGGTTCCAGGAGGCAGTGAGGACCAGCATTACTTCTCCCCGCTGGCACCTTTGCTGTGGCATGAAAAGCTGGACGTTTGTCTTTTTTGCTCCGGAGGCTGCCGAAAGCGAAAACAGGTGCTTTTGAGGATGGAGTCTGCAGGAAAGCAGAGAGGGCCAAATTGTCTGTGGCATTTGAAAGGGTTCCAGGAGGCAGTGACAACCAGCATTACTTTTCCCCGCTGGCACCTTTGCTGTGGCAGCAAAAGCTGGACGTTTGTCTTTTTTGCTCCGGAGGCTGCCGAAAGCGAAAACAGGTGCTTTTGAGGATGGAGTCCGCAGCAAAGCAGAGAGGGCCAAATTGTCTTTGGCATTTGAAGGAGTTCCAGGAGGCAGTGAGGACCAGCATTACTTCTCCCCGCTGGCACCTTTGCTGCGGCAGCAAAAGCTGGACGTTTGTCTTTTTACCACCAGAGGGCGCCGAAAGTGAAAAAAGGCGCTTTTGAGGATACAGTCCGCAGGAAAGCAGAGAGGGCCAAATTGTCTGTGGCATTTGATAGGGTTCCAGGAGGCAGTGAGAACCAGCATTACTTTTCCCCGCTGGCACCTTTGCTGTGGCAGCAAAAGCTGGACGTTTGTCTTTTTTGCTCCGGAGGCTGCCGAAAGTGAAAACAGGTGCTTTTGAGGATGGAGTCCGCAGGAAAGCAGAGAGGGCCAAATTGTCTGTGACATTTGAAAGGGTTCCAGGAGGCAGTGAGAACCAGCATTACTTTTCCCCGCTGGCACCTTTGCTGTGGCAGCAAAAGCTGGACGTTTGTCTTTTTTGCTCCGGAGGCTGCCGAAAGCGAAAACAGCTGCTTTTGAGGATGGAGTCCGCAGGAAAGCAGAGAGGGCCAAATTGTCTGTGACATTTGAAAGGGTTCCAGGAGGCAGTGAGAACCAGCATTACTTTTCCCCGCTGGCACCTTTGCTGTGGCAGCAAAATCTGGACGTTTGTCTTTTTTGCTCCGGAGGTTGCCAAAAGCGAAAACAGGTGCTTTTGAGGATGGAGTCCGCAGGAAAGCAGAGAGGGCCAAATTGTCTGTGACATTTGAAAGGGTTCCAGGAGGCAGTGAGAACCAGCATTACTTTTCCCCGCTGGCACCTTTGCTGTGGCAGCAAAATCTGGACGTTTGTCTTTTTTGCTCCGGAGGCTGCCGAAAGCGAAAACAGGTGCTTTTGAGGATGGAGTCCGCAGGAAAGCAGAGAGGGCCAAATTGTCTGTGGCATTTGAAAGGGTTCCAGGAGGCAGTGAGAACCAGCATTACTTTTCCCCGCTGGCACCTTTGCTGTGGCAGCAAAAGCTGGACGTTTGTCTTTTTTGCTCCGGAGGTTGCCGAAAGCGAAAACAGGTGCTTTTGAGGATGGAGTCCGCAGGAAAGCAGAGAGGGCCAAATTGTCTGTGGCATTTGAAAGGGTTCCAGGAGGCAGTGAGAACCAGCATTACTTTTCCCCGCTGGCACCTTTGCTGTGGCAGCAAAAGCTGGACGTTTGTCTTTTTTGCTCCGGAGGCTGCCGAAAGCGAAAACAGGTGCTTTTGAGGATGGAGTCCGCAGGAAAGCAGAGAGGGCCAAATTGTCTGTGACATTTGAAAGGGTTCCAGGAGGCAGTGAGAACCAGCATTACTTTTCCCCGCTGGCACCTTTGCTGTGGCAGCAAAAGCTGGACGTTTGTCTTTTTTGCTCCGGAGGCTGCCGAAAGCGAAAATAGGTTCTTTTGAGGATGGAGTCCGCAGGAAAGCAGAGAGGGCCAAATTGTCTGTGGCATTTAAAGAGGTTCCAGGAGGCAGTGAGAACCAGCATTACTTTTCCCCGCTGGCACCTTTGCTGTGGCAGCAAAAGCTGGACGTTTGTCTTTTTTGCTCCGGAGGCTGCCGAAAGAAAAAACAGGTGCTTTTGATGATGGAGTCCGCAGGAAAGCAGAGAGGGCCAAATTGTCTTTGGCATTTAAAGAGGTTCCAGGAGGCAGTGAGGACCAGCATTACTTTTCCCCGCTGGCACCTTTGCTGCGGCAGCAAAAGCTGGACGTTTGTCTTTTTACCACCAGAGGGCGCCGAAAGTGAAAAAAGGCGCTTTTGAGGATAGAGTCCGCAGGAAAGCAGAGAGGGCCAAATTGTCTGTGGCATTTGAAAGGGTTCCAGGAGGCAGTGAGAACCAGCATTACTTTTCCCCGCTGGCACCTTTGCTGTGGCAGCAAAAGCTGGACGTTTGTCTTTTTTGCTCCGGAGGCTGCCGAAAGCGAAAACAGCTGCTTTTGAGGATGGAGTCCGCAGGAAAGCAGAGAGGGCCAAATTGTCTGTGGCATTTGAAAGGGTTCCAGGAGGCAGTGAGAACGAGCATTACTTTTCCCCGCTGGCACCTTTGCTGTGGCAGCAAAAGCTGGACGTTTGTCTTTTTTGCTCCGGAGGCTGCCGAAAGCAAAAACAGGTGCTTTTGATGATGGAGTCCGCAGGAAAGCAGAGAGGGCCAAATTGTCTTTGGCATTTAAAGAGGTTCCAGGAGGCAGTGAGGACCAGCATTACTTTTCCCCGCTGGCACCTTTGAGCGGCAGCAAAAGCTGGACGTTTGTCTTTTTACCACCAGAGGGCGCCGAAAGTGAAAAAAGGCGCTTTTGAGGATAGAGTCCGCAGGAAAGCAGAGAGGGCCAAATTGTCTGTGGCATTTGATAGGGTTCCAGGAGGCAGTGAGAACCAGCATTACTTTTCCCCGCTGGCACCTTTGCTGTGGCAGCAAAAGCTGGACGTTTGTCTTTTTTGCTCCGGAGGCTGCCGAAAGCGAAAACAGGTGCTTTTGAGGATGGAGTCCGCAGGAAAGCAGAGAGGGCCAAATTGTCTGTGGCATTTGAAAGGGTTCCAGGAGGCAGTGAGGACCAGCATTACTTTTCCCCGCTGGCACCTTTGCTGCGGCAGCAAAAGCTGGACGTTTGTCTTTTTACCACCAGAGGGCGCCGAAAGTGAAAAAAGGCACTTTTGAGGATAGAATCCGCAGGAAAGCAGAGAGGGCCAAATTGTCTGTGGCATTTGATAGGGTTCCAGGAGGCAGTGAGAACCAGCATTACTTTTCCCCGCTGGCACTTTTGCTGTGGCAGCAAAAGCTGGACGTTTGTCTTTTTTGCTCCGGAGGCTGCCGAAAGCGAAAACAGCTGCTTTTGAGGATGGAGTCCGCAGGAAAGCAGAGAGGGCCAAATTGTCTGTGGCATTTGAAAGGGTTCCAGGAGGCAGTGAGAACCAGCATTACTTTTCCCCGCTGGCACCTTTGCTGTGGCAGCAAAAGCTGGACGTTTGTCTTTTTTGCTCCGGAGGCTGCCGAAAGCGAAAACAGGTGCTTTTGAGGATGGAGTCCGCAGGAAAGCAGAGAGGGCCAAATTGTCTGTGGCATTTGAAAGGGTTCCAGGAGGCAGTGACAACCAGCATTACTTTTCCCCGCTGGCACCTTTGCTGTGGCAGCAAAATCTGGACGTTTGTCTTTTTTGCTCCGGAGGCTGCCGAAAGCGAAAACAGGTGCTTTTGAGGATGGAGTCCGCAGGAAAGCAGAGAGGGCCAAATTGTCTTTGGCATTTAAAGAGGTTCCAGGAGGCAGTGAGGACCAGCATTACTTTTTCCCGCTGGCACCTTTGCTGCGGCAGCAAAAGCTGGACGTTTGTCTTTTTACCACCAGAGGGCGCCGAAAGTGAAAAAAGGCGCTTTTGAGGATAGAGTCCGCAGGAAAGCAGAGAGGGCCAAATTGTCTGAGGCATTTGAAAGGGTTGCAGGAGGCAGTGAGAACCAGCATTACTTTTCCCCGCTGGCACCTTTGCTGTGGCAGCAAAAGCTGGACGTTTGTCTTTTTTGCTCCGGAGGCTGCCGAAAGCGAAAACAGGTGCTTTTGAGGATGGAGTCCGCAGGAAAGCAGAGAGGGCCAAATTGTCTGTGGCATTTGAAAGGGTTCCAGGAGGCAGTGAGAACCAGCATTACTTTTCCCCGCTGGCACCTTTGCTGTGGCAGCAAAAGCTGGACGTTTGTCTTTTTTGCTCCGGAGGCTGCCGAAAGCGAAAACAGCTGCTTTTGAGGATGGAGTCCGCAGCAAAGCAGAGAGGGCCAAATTGTCTGTGGCATTTGAAAGGGTTCCAGGAGGCAGTGAGAACCAGCATTACTTTTCCCCGCTGGCACCTTTGCTGTGGCAGCAAAAGCTGGACGTTTGTCTTTTTTGCTCCGGAGGCTGCCGAAAGCGAAAACAGGTGCTTTTGAGGATGGAGTCCGCAGGAAAGCAGAGAGGGCCAAATTGTCTGTGGCATTTGAAAGGGTTCCAGGAGGCAGTGAGAACGAGCATTACTTTTCCCCGCTGGCACCTTTGCTGTGGCAGCAAAAGCTGGACGTTTGTCTTTTTTGCTCCGGAGGCTGCCGAAAGCAAAAACAGGTGCTTTTGATGATGGAGTCCGCAGGAAAGCAGAGAGGGCCAAATTGTCTTTGGCATTTAAAGAGGTTCCAGGAGGCAGTGAGGACCAGCATTACTTTTCCCCGCTGGCACCTTTGAGCGGCAGCAAAAGCTGGACGTTTGTCTTTTTACCACCAGAGGGCGCCGAAAGTGAAAAAAGGCGCTTTTGAGGATAGAGTCCGCAGGAAAGCAGAGAGGGCCAAATTGTCTGTGGCATTTGATAGGGTTCCAGGAGGCAGTGAGAACCAGCATTACTTTTCCCCGCTGGCACCTTTGCTGTGGCAGCAAAAGCTGGACGTTTGTCTTTTTTGCTCCGGAGGCTGCCGAAAGCGAAAACAGGTGCTTTTGAGGATGGAGTCCGCAGCAAAGCAGAGAGGGCCAAATTGTCTGTGGCATTTGAAAGGGTTCCAGGAGGCAGTGAGAACCAGCATTACTTTTCCCCGCTGGCACCTTTGCTGTGGCAGCAAAAGCTGGACGTTTGTCTTTTTTGCTCCGGAGGCTGCCGAAAGCGAAAACAGCTGCTTTTGAGGATGGAGTCCGCAGCAAAGCAGAGAGGGCCAAATTGTCTGTGGCATTTGAAAGGGTTCCAGGAGGCAGTGAGAACCAGCATTACTTTTCCCCGCTGGCACCTTTGCTGTGGCAGCAAAAGCTGGACGTTTGTCTTTTTTGCTCCGGAGGCTGCCGAAAGCGAAAACAGGTGCTTTTGAGGATGGAGTCCGCAGGAAAGCAGAGAGGGCCAAATTGTCTGTGGCATTTGAAAGGGTTCCAGGAGGCAGTGACAACCAGCATTACTTTTCCCCGCTGGCACCTTTGCTGTGGCAGCAAAAGCTGGACGTTTGTCTTTTTTGCTCCGGAGGCTGCCGAAAGCAAAAACAGGTGCTTTTGATGATGGAGTCCGCAGGAAAGCAGAGAGGGCCAAATTGTCTTTGGCATTTAAAGAGGTTCCAGGAGGCAGTGAGGACCAGCATTACTTTTCCCCGCTGGCACCTTTGCTGCGGCAGCAAAAGCTGGACGTTTGTCTTTTTACCACCAGAGGGCGCCGAAAGTGAAAAAAGGCGCTTTTGAGGATAGAGTCCGCAGGAAAGCAGAGAGGGCCAAATTGTCTGTGGCATTTGATAGGGTTCCAGGAGGCAGTGAGAACCAGCATTACTTTTCCCCGCTGGCACCTTTGCTGTGGCAGCAAAAGCTGGACGTTTGTCTTTTTTGCTCCGGAGGCTGCCGAAAGCGAAAACAGGTGCTTTTGATGATGGAGTCCGCAGCAAAGCAGAGAGGGCCAAATTGTCTGTGGCATTTGAAAGGGTTCCAGGAGGCAGTGAGAACCAGCATTACTTTTCCCCGCTGGCACCTTTGCTGTGGCAGCAAAAGCTGGACGTTTGTCTTTTTTGCTCCGGAGGCTGCCGAAAGCGAAAACAGGTGCTTTTGAGGATGGAGTCCGCAGGAAAGCAGAGAGGGCCAAATTGTCTTTGGCATTTAAAGAGGTTCCAGGAGGCAGTGAGGACCAGCATTACTTCTCCCCGCTGGCACCTTTGCTGTGGCATGAAAAGCTGGACGTTTGTCTTTTTTGCTCCGGAGGCTGCCGAAAGCGAAAACAGGTGCTTTTGAGGATGGAGTCTGCAGGAAAGCAGAGAGGGCCAAATTGTCTGTGGCATTTGAAAGGGTTCCAGGAGGCAGTGACAACCAGCATTACTTTTCCCCGCTGGCACCTTTGCTGTGGCAGCAAAAGCTGGACGTTTGTCTTTTTTGCTCCGGAGGCTGCCGAAAGCGAAAACAGGTGCTTTTGAGGATGGAGTCCGCAGCAAAGCAGAGAGGGCCAAATTGTCTTTGGCATTTGAAGGAGTTCCAGGAGGCAGTGAGGACCAGCATTACTTCTCCCCGCTGGCACCTTTGCTGCGGCAGCAAAAGCTGGACGTTTGTCTTTTTACCACCAGAGGGCGCCGAAAGTGAAAAAAGGCGCTTTTGAGGATACAGTCCGCAGGAAAGCAGAGAGGGCCAAATTGTCTGTGGCATTTGATAGGGTTCCAGGAGGCAGTGAGAACCAGCATTACTTTTCCCCGCTGGCACCTTTGCTGTGGCAGCAAAAGCTGGACGTTTGTCTTTTTTGCTCCGGAGGCTGCCGAAAGTGAAAACAGGTGCTTTTGAGGATGGAGTCCGCAGGAAAGCAGAGAGGGCCAAATTGTCTGTGACATTTGAAAGGGTTCCAGGAGGCAGTGAGAACCAGCATTACTTTTCCCCGCTGGCACCTTTGCTGTGGCAGCAAAAGCTGGACGTTTGTCTTTTTTGCTCCGGAGGCTGCCGAAAGCGAAAACAGCTGCTTTTGAGGATGGAGTCCGCAGGAAAGCAGAGAGGGCCAAATTGTCTGTGACATTTGAAAGGGTTCCAGGAGGCAGTGAGAACCAGCATTACTTTTCCCCGCTGGCACCTTTGCTGTGGCAGCAAAATCTGGACGTTTGTCTTTTTTGCTCCGGAGGTTGCCAAAAGCGAAAACAGGTGCTTTTGAGGATGGAGTCCGCAGGAAAGCAGAGAGGGCCAAATTGTCTGTGACATTTGAAAGGGTTCCAGGAGGCAGTGAGAACCAGCATTACTTTTCCCCGCTGGCACCTTTGCTGTGGCAGCAAAATCTGGACGTTTGTCTTTTTTGCTCCGGAGGCTGCCGAAAGCGAAAACAGGTGCTTTTGAGGATGGAGTCCGCAGGAAAGCAGAGAGGGCCAAATTGTCTGTGGCATTTGAAAGGGTTCCAGGAGGCAGTGAGAACCAGCATTACTTTTCCCCGCTGGCACCTTTGCTGTGGCAGCAAAAGCTGGACGTTTGTCTTTTTTGCTCCGGAGGTTGCCGAAAGCGAAAACAGGTGCTTTTGAGGATGGAGTCCGCAGGAAAGCAGAGAGGGCCAAATTGTCTGTGGCATTTGAAAGGGTTCCAGGAGGCAGTGAGAACCAGCATTACTTTTCCCCGCTGGCACCTTTGCTGTGGCAGCAAAAGCTGGACGTTTGTCTTTTTTGCTCCGGAGGCTGCCGAAAGCGAAAACAGGTGCTTTTGAGGATGGAGTCCGCAGGAAAGCAGAGAGGGCCAAATTGTCTGTGACATTTGAAAGGGTTCCAGGAGGCAGTGAGAACCAGCATTACTTTTCCCCGCTGGCACCTTTGCTGTGGCAGCAAAAGCTGGACGTTTGTCTTTTTTGCTCCGGAGGCTGCCGAAAGCGAAAATAGGTTCTTTTGAGGATGGAGTCCGCAGGAAAGCAGAGAGGGCCAAATTGTCTGTGGCATTTGAAAGGGTTCCAGGAGGCAGTGAGAACCAGCATTACTTTTCCCCGCTGGCACCTTTGCTGTGGCAGCAAAAGCTGGACGTTTGTCTTTTTTGCTCCGGAGGCTGCCGAAAGAAAAAACAGGTGCTTTTGATGATGGAGTCCGCAGGAAAGCAGAGAGGGCCAAATTGTCTTTGGCATTTAAAGAGGTTCCAGGAGGCAGTGAGGACCAGCATTACTTTTCCCCGCTGGCACCTTTGCTGCGGCAGCAAAAGCTGGACGTTTGTCTTTTTACCACCAGAGGGCGCCGAAAGTGAAAAAAGGCGCTTTTGAGGATAGAGTCCGCAGGAAAGCAGAGAGGGCCAAATTGTCTGTGGCATTTGAAAGGGTTCCAGGAGGCAGTGAGAACCAGCATTACTTTTCCCCGCTGGCACCTTTGCTGTGGCAGCAAAAGCTGGACGTTTGTCTTTTTTGCTCCGGAGGCTGCCGAAAGCGAAAATAGGTTCTTTTGAGGATGGAGTCCGCAGGAAAGCAGAGAGGGCCAAATTGTCTGGGGCATTTGAAAGGGTTCCAGGAGGCAGTGACAACCAGCATTACTTTTCCCCGCTGGCACCTTTGTTGTGGCAGCAAAAGCTGGACGTTTGTCTTTTTTGCTCCGGAGGCTGCCGAAAGCAAAAACAGGTGCTTTTGATGATGGAGTCCGCAGGAAAGCAGAGAGGGCCAAATTGTCTTTGGCATTTAAAGAGGTTCCAGGAGGCAGTGAGGACCAGCATTACTTTTCCCCGCTGGCACCTTTGTTGTGGCAGCAAAAGCTGGACGTTTGTCTTTTTACCACCAGAGGGCGCCGAAAGTGAAAAAAGGCGCTTTTGAGGATAGAGTCCGCAGGAAAGCAGAGAGGGCCAAATTGTCTGTGGCATTTGATAGGGTTCCAGGAGGCAGTGAGAACCAGCATTACTTTTCCCCGCTGGCACCTTTGCTGTGGCAGCAAAAGCTGGACGTTTGTCTTTTTTGCTCCGGAGGCTGCCGAAAGCGAAAACAGGTGCTTTTGAGGATGGAGTCCGCAGGAAAGCAGAGAGGGCCAAATTGTCTGTGGCATTTGAAAGGGTTCCAGGAGGCAGTGACAACCAGCATTACTTTTCCCCGCTGGCACCTTTGCTGTGGCAGCAAAAGCTGGACGTTTGTCTTTTTTGCTCCGGAGGCTGCCGAAAGCGAAAATAGGTTCTTTTGAGGATGGAGTCCGCAGGAAAGCAGAGAGGGCCAAATTGTCTGGGGCATTTGAAAGGGTTCCAGGAGGCAGTGAGAACCAGCATTACTTTTCCCCGCTGGCACCTTTGCTGTGGCAGCAAAAGCTGGACGTTTGTCTTTTTTGCTCCGGAGGCTGCCGAAAGCGAAAACAGGTGCTTTTGAGGATGGAGTCCGCAGGAAAGCAGAGAGGGCCAAATTGTCTGTGGCATTTGAAAGGGTTCCAGGAGGCAGTGACAACCAGCATTACTTTTCCCCGCTGGCACCTTTGCTGTGGCAGCAAAAGCTGGACGTTTGTCTTTTTTGCTCCGGAGGCTGCCGAAAGCGAAAACAGGTGCTTTTGAGGATGGAGTCCGCAGGAAAGCAGAGAGGGCCAAATTGTCTTTGGCATTTAAAGAGGTTCCAGGAGGCAGTGAGGACCAGCATTACTTTTCCCCGCTGGCACCTTTGCTGCGGCAGCAAAAGCTGGACGTTTGTCTTTTTACCACCGGAGGGCGCCGAAAGTGAAAAAAGGCGCTTTTGAGGATACAGTCCGCAGGAAAGCAGAGAGGGCCAAATTGTCTGTGGCATTTGAAAGGGTTCCAGGAGGCAGTGAGAACCAGCATTACTTTTCCCCGCTGGCACCTTTGCTGCGGCAGCAAAAGCTGGACGTTTGTCTTTTTTGCTCCGGAGGGCGCCGAAAGAGAAAATAGGTTCTTTTGAGGATGGAGTCCGCAGCAAAGCAGAGAGGGCCAAATTGTCTGTGGCATTTGAAAGGGTTCCAGGAGGCAGTGAGAACCAGCATTACTTTTCCCCGCTGGCACCTTTGCTGTGGCAGCAAAAGCTGGACGTTTGTCTTTTTTGCTCCGGAGGGCGCCGAAAGCGAAAATAGGTTCTTTTGAGGATGGAGTCCGCAGGAAAGCAGAGAGGGCCAAATTGTCTGTGGCATTTGAAAGGGTTCCAGGAGGCAGTGAGAACCAGCATTACTTTTCCCCGCTGGCACCTTTGCTGTGGCAGCAAAAGCTGGACGTTTGTCTTTTTTGCTCCGGAGGCTGCCGAAAGCGAAAACAGGTGCTTTTGAGGATGGAGTCCGCAGGAAAGCAGAGAGGGCCAAATTGTCTGTGGCATTTAAAGAGGTTCCAGGAGGCAGTGAGGACCAGCATTACTTTTCCCCGCTGGCACCTTTGCTGCGGCAGCAAAAGCTGGACGTTTGTCTTTTTACCACCGGAGGGCGCCGAAAGTGAAAAAAGGCGCTTTTGAGGATACAGTCCGCAGGAAAGCAGAGAGGGCCAAATTGTCTGTGGCATTTGATAGGGTTCCAGGAGGCAGTGAGAACCAGCATTACTTTTCCCCGCTGGCACCTTTGCTGTGGCAGCAAAATCTGGACGTTTGTCTTTTTTGCTCCGGAGGCTGCCGAAAGCGAAAACAGGTGCTTTTGAGGATGGAGTCCGCAGGAAAGCAGAGAGGGCCAAATTGTCTATGACATTTGAATGGGTTCCAGGAGGCAGTGAGAACCAGCATTACTTTTCCCCGCTGGCACCTTTGCTGTGGCAGCAAAAGCTGGACGTTTGTCTTTTTTGCTCCGGAGGCTGCCGAAAGCGAAAACAGGTGCTTTTGAGGATGGAGTCCGCAGCAAAGCAGAGAGGGCCAAATTGTCTGTGGCATTTGAAAGGGTTCCAGGAGGCAGTGAGAACCAGCATTACTTTTCCCCGCTGGCACCTTTGCTGTGGCAGCAAAATCTGGACGTTTGTCTTTTTTGCTCCGGAGGCTGCCGAAAGCGAAAACAGGTGCTTTTGAGGATGGAGTCCGCAGGAAAGCAGAGAGGGCCAAATTGTCTGTGGCATTTGAAAGGGTTCCAGGAGGCAGTGAGAACCAGCATTACTTTTCCCCGCTGGCACCTTTGCTGCGGCAGCAAAAGCTGGACGTTTGTCTTTTTTGCTCCGGAGGGCGCCGAAAGAGAAAATAGGTTCTTTTGAGGATGGAGTCCGCAGCAAAGCAGAGAGAGCCAAATTGTCTGTGGCATTTGAAAGGGTTCCAGGAGGCAGTGAGAACCAGCATTACTTTTCCCGGCTGGCACCTTTGCTGTGGCAGCAAAAGCTGGACGTTTGTCTTTTTTGCTCCGGAGGGCGCTGAAAGCGAAAATAGGTTCTTTTGAGGATGGAGTCCGCAGGAAAGCAGAGAGGGCCAAATTGTCTGTGGCATTTGAAAGGGTTCCAGGAGGCAGTGAGAACCAGCATTACTTTTCCCCGCTGGCACCTTTGCTGTGGCAGCAAAAGCTGGACGTTTGTCTTTTTTGCTCCGGAGGCTGCCGAAAGCGAAAACAGGTGCTTTTGATGATGGAGTCCGCAGGAAAGCAGAGAGGGCCAAATTGTCTGTGGCATTTGAAAGGGTTCCAGGAGGCAGTGAGAACCAGCATTACTTTTCCCCGCTGGCACCTTTGCTGTGGCAGCAAAAGCTGGACGTTTGTCTTTTTTGCTCCGGAGGCTGCCGAAAGCGAAAACAGCTGCTTTTGAGGATTAAGTCCGCAGGAAAGCAGAGAGGGCCAAATTGTCTGGGGCATTTGAAAGGGTTCCAGGAGGCAGTGACAACCAGCATTACTTTTCCCCGCTGGCACCTTTGCTGTGGCAGCAAAAGCTGGACGTTTGTCTTTTTTGCTCCGGAGGCTGCCGAAAGCGAAAACAGGTGCTTTTGATGATGGAGTCCGCAGGAAAGCAGAGAGGGCCAAATTGTCTTTGGCATTTAAAGAGCTTCCAGGAGGCAGTGAGGACCAGCATTACTTTTCCCCGCTGGCACCTTTGCTGTGGCAGCAAAAGCTGGACGTTTGTCTTTTTACCACCAGAGGGCGCCGAAAGTGAAAAAAGGCGCTTTTGAGGATACAGTCCGCAGGAAAGCAGAGAGGGCCAAATTGTCTGTGGCATTTGATAGGGTTCCAGGAGGCAGTGAGAACCAGCATTACTTTTCCCCGCTGGCACCTTTGCTGTGGCAGCAAAATCTGGACGTTTGTCTTTTTTGCTCCGGAGGCTGCCGAAAGCGAAAACAGGTGCTTTTGAGGATGGAGTCCGCAGGAAAGCAGAGAGGGCCAAATTGTCTGTGACATTTGAAAGGGTTCCAGGAGGCAGTGAGAACCAGCATTACTTTTCCCCGCTGGCACCTTTGCTGTGGCAGCAAAAGCTGGACGTTTGTCTTTTTTGCTCCGGAGGCTGCCGAAAGCGAAAACAGGTGCTTTTGAGGATGGAGTCCGCAGGAAAGCAGAGAGGGCCAAATTGTCTGTGGCATTTGAAAGGGTTCCAGGAGGCAGTGACAACCAGCATTACTTTTCCCCGCTGGCACCTTTGCTGTGGCAGCAAAAGCTGGACGTTTGTCTTTTTTGCTCCGGAGGCTGCCGAAAGCGAAAACAGGTGCTTTTGAGGATGGAGTCCGCAGGAAAGCAGAGAGGGCCAAATTGTCTGGGGCATTTGAAAGGGTTCCAGGAGGCAGTGAGAACCAGCATTACTTTTCCCCGCTGGCACCTTTGCTGTGGCAGCAAAAGCTGGACGTTTGTCTTTTTTGCTCCGGAGGCTGCCGAAAGAGAAAATAGGTTCTTTTGAGGATGGAGTCCGCAGGAAAGCAGAGAGGGCCAAATTGTCTGTGGCATTTGAAAGGGTTCCAGGAGGCAGTGAGAACCAGCGTTACTTTTCCCCGCTGGCACCTTTGCTGTGGCAGCAAAAGCTGGACATTTGTCTTTTTTGCTCCGGAGGCTGCCGAAAGCGAAAACAGGTGCTTTTGAGGATGGAGTCCGCAGGAAAGCAGAGAGGGCCAAATTGTCTGGGGCATTTGAAAGGGTTCCAGGAGGCAGTTAGAACCAGCATTACTTTTCCCCGCTGGCACCTTTGTTGTGGCAGCAAAAGCTGGACGTTTGTCTTTTTTGCTCCGGAGGCTGCCGAAAGCGAAAACAGGTGCTTTTGATGATGGAGTCCGCAGGAAAGCAGAGAGAGCCAAATTGTCTGGGGGATTTGAAGGAGTTCCAGGAGGCAGTGAGAACCAGCATTACTTTTCCCCGCTGGCACCTTTGCTGTGGCAGCAAAAGCTGGACGTTTGTCTTTTTTGCTCCGGAGGCTGCCGAAAGCAAAAACAGGTGCTTTTGAGGATGGAGTCCGCAGGAAAGCAGAGAGGGCCAAATTGTCTGTGGCATTTGAAAGGGTTCCAGGAGGCAGTGAGAACCAGCATTACTTTTCCCCGTTGGCACCTTTGCTGTGGCAGCAAAAGCTGGACGTTTGTCTTTTTTGCTCCGGAGGCTGCCGAAAGCGAAAACAGGTGCTTTTGAGGATGGAGTCCGCAGGAAAGCAGAGAGATCCAAATTGTCTAGAGCATTTGAAGTAGTTCCAGGAGGCAGGGAGAACCAGCATTACTTTTCCCCGCTGGCACCTTTGCTGTGGCAGCAAAAGCTGGACGTTTGTCTTTTTTGCTCCGGAGGCTGCCGAAAGCGAAAATAGGTTCTTTTGAGGATGGAGTCCGCAGGAAAGCAGAGAGGACCAAATTGTCTGTGGCATTTGAAAGGGTTCCAGGAGGCAGTGAGAACCAGCATTACTTTTCCCCGCTGGCACCTTTGCTGTGGCAGCAAAAGCTGGACGTTTGTCTTTTTTGCTCCGGAGGCTGCCGAAAGCGAAAACAGGTGCTTTTGAGGATGGAGTCCGCAGGAAAGCAGAGAGGGCCAAATTGTCTGTGGCATTTGAAAGGGTTCCAGGAGGCAGTGACAACCAGCATTACTTTTCCCCGCTGGCACCTTTGCTGTGGCAGCAAAAGCTGGACGTTTGTCTTTTTTGCTCCGGAGGCTGCCGAAAGCGAAAACAGGTGCTTTTGAGGATGGAGTCCGCAGGAAAGCAGAGAGGGCCAAATTGTCTGGGGCATTTGAAAGGGTTCCAGGAGGCAGTGAGAACCAGCATTACTTTTCCCCGCTGGCACCTTTGCTGTGGCAGCAAAAGCTGGACGTTTGTCTTTTTTGCTCCGGAGGCTGCCGAAAGAGAAAATAGGTTCTTTTGAGGATGGAGTCCGCAGGAAAGCAGAGAGGGCCAAATTGTCTGTGGCATTTGAAAGGGTTCCAGGAGGCAGTGAGAACCAGCGTTACTTTTCCCCGCTGGCACCTTTGCTGTGGCAGCAAAAGCTGGACATTTGTCTTTTTTGCTCCGGAGGCTGCCGAAAGCGAAAACAGGTGCTTTTGAGGATGGAGTCCGCAGGAAAGCAGAGAGGGCCAAATTGTCTGGGGCATTTGAAAGGGTTCCAGGAGGCAGTTAGAACCAGCATTACTTTTCCCCGCTGGCACCTTTGTTGTGGCAGCAAAAGCTGGACGTTTGTCTTTTTTGCTCCGGAGGCTGCCGAAAGCGAAAACAGGTGCTTTTGATGATGGAGTCCGCAGGAAAGCAGAGAGAGCCAAATTGTCTGGGGGATTTGAAGGAGTTCCAGGAGGCAGTGAGAACCAGCATTACTTTTCCCCGCTGGCACCTTTGCTGTGGCAGCAAAAGCTGGACGTTTGTCTTTTTTGCTCCGGAGGCTGCCGAAAGCAAAAACAGGTGCTTTTGAGGATGGAGTCCGCAGGAAAGCAGAGAGGGCCAAATTGTCTGTGGCATTTGAAAGGGTTCCAGGAGGCAGTGAGAACCAGCATTACTTTTCCCCGTTGGCACCTTTGCTGTGGCAGCAAAAGCTGGACGTTTGTCTTTTTTGCTCCGGAGGCTGCCGAAAGCGAAAACAGGTGCTTTTGAGGATGGAGTCCGCAGGAAAGCAGAGAGAGCCAAATTGTCTGGAGCATTTGAAGTAGTTCCAGGAGGCAGGGAGAACCAGCATTACTTTTCCCCGCTGGCACCTTTGCTGTGGCAGCAAAAGCTGGACGTTTGTCTTTTTTGCTCCGGAGGCTGCCGAAAGCGAAAATAGGTTCTTTTGAGGATGGAGTCCGCAGGAAAGCAGAGAGGACCAAATTGTCTGTGGCATTTGAAAGGGTTCCAGGAGGCAGTGAGAACCAGCATTACTTTTCCCCGCTGGCACCTTTGCTGTGGCAGCAAAAGCTGGACGTTTGTCTTTTTTGCTCCGGAGGCTGCCGAAAGCGAAAACAGGTGCTTTTGATGATGGAGTCCGCAGGAAAGCAGAGAGGGCCAAATTGTCTGGGGCATTTGAAGGAGTTCCAGGAGGCAGTGAGAACCAGCATTACTTTTCCCCGCTGGCACCTTTGCTGTGGCAGCAAAAGCTGGACGTTTGTCTTTTTTGCTCCGGAGGCTGCCGAAAGCGAAAATAGGTGCTTTTGATGATGGAGTCCGCAGGAAAGCAGAGAGGGCCAAATTGTCTTTGGCATTTAAAGAGGTTCCAGGAGGCAGTGAGGACCAGCATTACTTTTCCCCGCTGGCACCTTTGCTGCGGGAGCAAAAGCTGGACGTTTGTCTTTTTTGCTCCGCAGGTTGCCGAAAGCGAAAACAGGTGCTTTTGAGGATGGAGTCCGCAGGAAAGCAGAGAGGGCCAAATTGTCTGTGGCATTTGAAAGGGTTCCAGGAGGCAGTGAGAACCAGCATTACTTTTCCCCGCTGGCACCTTTGCTGTGGCAGCAAAAGCTGGACGTTTGTCTTTTTTGCTCCGGAGGCTGCCGAAAGCGAAAATAGGTTCTTTTGAGGATGGAGTCCGCAGGAAAGCAGAGAGGACCAAATTGTCTGTGGCATTTGAAAGGGTTCCAGGAGGCAGTGAGAACCAGCATTACTTTTCCCCGCTGGCACCTTTGCTGTGGCAGCAAAAGCTGGACGTTTGTCTTTTTTGCTCCGGAGGCTGCCGAAAGCGAAAACAGGTGCTTTTGAGGATGGAGTCCGCAGGAAAGCAGAGAGGGCCAAATTGTCTGTGGCATTTGAAAGGGTTCCAGGAGGCAGTGACAACCAGCATTACTTTTCCCCGCTGGCACCTTTGCTGTGGCAGCAAAAGCTGGACGTTTGTCTTTTTTGCTCCGGAGGCTGCCGAAAGCGAAAACAGGTGCTTTTGAGGATGGAGTCCGCAGGAAAGCAGAGAGGGCCAAATTGTCTGGGGCATTTGAAAGGGTTCCAGGAGGCAGTGAGAACCAGCATTACTTTTCCCCGCTGGCACCTTTGCTGTGGCAGCAAAAGCTGGACGTTTGTCTTTTTTGCTCCGGAGGCTGCCGAAAGAGAAAATAGGTTCTTTTGAGGATGGAGTCCGCAGGAAAGCAGAGAGGGCCAAATTGTCTGTGGCATTTGAAAGGGTTCCAGGAGGCAGTGAGAACCAGCGTTACTTTTCCCCGCTGGCACCTTTGCTGTGGCAGCAAAAGCTGGACATTTGTCTTTTTTGCTCCGGAGGCTGCCGAAAGCGAAAACAGGTGCTTTTGAGGATGGAGTCCGCAGGAAAGCAGAGAGGGCCAAATTGTCTGGGGCATTTGAAAGGGTTCCAGGAGGCAGTTAGAACCAGCATTACTTTTCCCCGCTAGCACCTTTGTTGTGGCAGCAAAAGCTGGACGTTTGTCTTTTTTGCTCCGGAGGCTGCCGAAAGTGAAAACAGGTGCTTTTGATGATGGAGTCCGCAGGAAAGCAGAGAGAGCCAAATTGTCTGGGGGATTTGAAGGAGTTCCAGGAGGCAGTGAGAACCAGCATTACTTTTCCCCGCTGGCACCTTTGCTGTGGCAGCAAAAGCTGGACGTTTGTCTTTTTTGCTCCGGAGGCTGCCGAAAGCAAAAACAGGTGCTTTTGAGGATGGAGTCCGCAGGAAAGCAGAGAGGGCCAAATTGTCTGTGGCATTTGAAAGGGTTCCAGGAGGCAGTGAGAACCAGCATTACTTTTCCCCGTTGGCACCTTTGCTGTGGCAGCAAAAGCTGGACGTTTGTCTTTTTTGCTCCGGAGGCTGCCGAAAGCGAAAACAGGTGCTTTTGAGGATGGAGTCCGCAGGAAAGCAGAGAGAGCCAAATTGTCTGGAGCATTTGAAGTAGTTCCAGGAGGCAGGGAGAACCAGCATTACTTTTCCCCGCTGGCACCTTTGCTGTGGCAGCAAAAGCTGGACGTTTGTCTTTTTTGCTCCGGAGGCTGCCGAAAGCGAAAATAGGTTCTTTTGAGGATGGAGTCCGCAGGAAAGCAGAGAGGACCAAATTGTCTGTGGCATTTGAAAGGGTTCCAGGAGGCAGTGAGAACCAGCATTACTTTTCCCCGCTGGCACCTTTGCTGTGGCAGCAAAAGCTGGACGTTTGTCTTTTTTGCTCCGGAGGCTGCCGAAAGCGAAAACAGGTGCTTTTGATGATGGAGTCCGCAGGAAAGCAGAGAGGGCCAAATTGTCTGGGGCATTTGAAGGAGTTCCAGGAGGCAGTGAGAACCAGCATTACTTTTCCCCGCTGGCACCTTTGCTGTGGCAGCAAAAGCTGGACGTTTGTCTTTTTTGCTCCGGAGGCTGCCGAAAGCGAAAATAGGTGCTTTTGATGATGGAGTCCGCAGGAAAGCAGAGAGGGCCAAATTGTCTTTGGCATTTAAAGAGGTTCCAGGAGGCAGTGAGGACCAGCATTACTTTTCCCCGCTGGCACCTTTGCTGCGGGAGCAAAAGCTGGACGTTTGTCTTTTTTGCTCCGCAGGTTGCCGAAAGCGAAAACAGGTGCTTTTGAGGATGGAGTCCGCAGGAAAGCAGAGAGGGCCAAATTGTCTGTGGCATTTGAAAGGGTTCCAGGAGGCAGTGAGAACCAGCATTACTTTTCCCCGCTGGCACCTTTGCTGTGGCAGCAAAAGCTGGACGTTTGTCTTTTTTGCTCCGGAGGCTGCCGAAAGCGAAAACAGGTGCTTTTGAGGATGGAGTCCGCAGGAAAGCAGAGAGGGCCAAATTGTCTGGGGCATTTGAAAGGGTTCCAGGAGGCAGTTAGAACCAGCATTACTTTTCCCCGCTGGCACCTTTGCTGCGGCAGCAAAAGCTGGACGTTTGTCTTTTTTGCTCCGGAGGCTGCCGAAAGAGAAAATAGGTTCTTTTGAGGATGGAGTCCGCAGCAAAGCAGAGAGGGCCAAATTGTCTGTGGCATTTGAAAGGGTTCCAGGAGGCAGTGAGAACCAGCATTACTTTTCCCCACTGGCACCTTTGCTGTGGCAGCAAAAGCTGGACGTTTGTCTTTTTTGCTCCAGAGGGCGCCGAAAGCGAAAACAGGTGCTTTTGAGGATGGAGTCCGCAGGAAAGCAGAGAGGGCCAAATTGTCTGTGGCATTTGAAAGGGTTCCAGGAGGCAGTGAGAACCAGCATTACTTTTCCCCGCTGGCACCTTTGCTGTGGCAGCAAAAGCTGGACGTTTGTCTTTTTTGCTCCGGAGGCTGCCGAAAGCGAAAACAGGTGCTTTTGATGATGGAGTCCGCAGGAAAGCAGAGAGGGCCAAATTGTCTGTGGCATTTGAAAGGATTCCAGGAGGCAGTGAGAACCAGCATTACTTTTCCCCGCTGGCACCTTTGCTGTGGCAGCAAAAGCTGGACGTTTGTCTTTTTTGCTCCGGAGGGCGCCGAAAGCGAAAACAGGTGCTTTTGAGGATTAAGTCCGCAGGAAAGCAGAGAGGGCCAAATTGTCTGTGGCATTTGAAAGGGTTCCAGGAGGCAGTGACAACCAGCATTACTTTTCCCCGCTGGCACCTTTGCTGTGGCAGCAAAAGCTGGACGTTTGTCTTTTTTGCTCCGGAGGCTGCCGAAAGCGAAAACAGGTGCTTTTGATGATGGAGTCCGCAGGAAAGCAGAGAGGGCCAAATTGTCTTTGGCATTTAAAGAGCTTCCAGGAGGCAGTGAGGACCAGCATTACTTTTCCCCGCTGGCACCTTTGCTGTGGCAGCAAAAGCTGGACGTTTGTCTTTTTACCACCAGAGGGCGCCGAAAGTGAAAAAAGGCGCTTTTGAGGATAGAATCCGCAGGAAAGCAGAGAGGGCCAAATTGTCTGTGGCATTTGAAAGGGTTCCAGGAGGCAGTGAGAACCAGCATTACTTTTCCCCGCTGGCACCTTTGCTGTGGCAGCAAAATCTGGACGTTTGTCTTTTTTGCTCCGGAGGCTGCCGAAAGCGAAAACAGGTGCTTTTGAGGATGGAGTCCGCAGGAAAGCAGAGAGGGCCAAATTGTCTGTGACATTTGAAAGGGTTCCAGGAGGCAGTGAGAACCAGCATTACTTTTCCCCGCTGGCACCTTTGCTGTGGCAGCAAAAGCTGGACGTTTGTCTTTTTTGCTCCGGAGGCTGCCGAAAGCGAAAACAGGTGCTTTTGAGGATGGAGTCCGCAGGAAAGCAGAGAGGGCCAAATTGTCTGTGGCATTTGAAAGGGTTCCAGGAGGCAGTGAGAACCAGCATTACTTTTCCACGCTGGCACCTTTGCTGTGGCAGCAAAAGCTGGACGTTTGTCTTTTTTGCTCCGGAGGGCGCCGAAAGAGAAAATAGGTTCTTTTGAGGATGGAGTCCGCAGGAAAGCAGAGAGGGCCAAATTGTCTGTGGCATTTGAAAGGGTTCCAGGAGGCAGTGAGAACCAGCGTTACTTTTCCCCGCTGGCACCTTTGCTGTGGCAGCAAAAGCTGGACGTTTGTCTTTTTTGCTCCGGAGGCTGCCGAAAGCGAAAACAGGTTCTTTTGAGGATGGAGTCCGCAGGAAAGCAGAGAGGACCAAATTGTCTGTGGCATTTGAAAGGGTTCCAGGAGGCAGTGAGAACCAGCATTACTTTTCCCCGCTGGCACCTTTGCTGTGGCAGCAAAAGCTGGACGTTTGTCTTTTTTGCTCCGGAGGCTGCCGAAAGCAAAAACAGGTGCTTTTGAGGATGGAGTCCGCAGGAAAGCAGAGAGGGCCAAATTGTCTGTGGCATTTGAAAGGGTTCCAGGAGGCAGTGAGAACCAGCATTACTTTTCCCCGCTGGCACCTTTGTTGTGGCAGCAAAAGCTGGACGTTTGTCTTTTTTGCTCCGGAGGTTGCCGAAAGCGAAAACAGGTGCTTTTGAGGATGGAGTCCGCAGGAAAGCAGAGAGGGCCAAATTGTCTGTGGCATTTGAAAGGGTTCCAGGAGGCAGTGAGGACGAGCATTATTTTTCCCCGCTGGCACCTTTGCTGTGGCAGCAAAAGCTGGACGTTTGTCTTTTTTGCTCCGGAGGCTGCCGAAAGCGAAAATAGGTTCTTTTGAGGATGGAGTCCGCAGGAAAGCAGAGAGGGCCAAATTGTCTGGGGCATTTGAAAGGGTTCCAGGAGGCAGTGAGAACCAGCATTACTTTTCCCCGCTGGCACCTTTGTTGTGGCAGCAAAAGCTGGACGTTTGTCTTTTTTGCTCCGGAGGGCGCCGAAAGCAAAAATAGGTTCTTTTGATGATGGAGTCCGCAGGAAAGCAGAGAGGGCCAAATTGTCTGTGGCATTTGAAAGGGTTCCAGGAGGCAGTGACAACCAGCATTACTTTTCCCCGCTGGCACCTTTGCTGTGGCAGCAAAAGCTGGACGTTTGTCTTTTTTGCTCCGGAGGCTGCCGAAAGCGAAAACAGGTGCTTTTGATGATGGAGTCCGCAGGAAAGCAGAGAGGGCCAAATTGTCTTTGGCATTTAAAGAGGTTGCAGGAGGCAGTGAGGACCAGCATTACTTTTCCCCGCTGGCACCTTTGCTGCGGCAGCAAAAGCTGGACGTTTGTCTTTTTACCACCAGAGGGCGCCGAAAGTGAAAAAAGGCACTTTTGAGGATAGAATCCGCAGGAAAGCAGAGAGGGCCAAATTGTCTGTGGCATTTGATAGGGTTCCAGGAGGCAGTGAGAACCAGCATTTTTTCCCCGCTGGCACTTTTGCTGTGGCAGCAAAAGCTGGACGTTTGTCTTTTTTGCTCCGGAGGCTGCCGAAAGCGAAAACAGCTGCTTTTGAGGATGGAGTCCGCAGCAAAGCAGAGAGGGCCAAATTGTCTGTGGCATTTGAAAGGGTTCCAGGAGGCAGTGAGAACCAGCATTACTTTTCCCCGCTGGCACCTTTGCTGTGGCAGCAAAAGCTGGACGTTTGTCTTTTTTGCTCCGGAGGCTGCCGAAAGCGAAAACAGCTGCTTTTAAGGATGGAGTCCGCAGCAAAGCAGAGAGGGCCAAATTGTCTGTGGCATTTGAAAGGGTTCCAGGAGGCAGTGAGAACCAGCATTACTTTTCCCCGCTGGCACCTTTGCTGTGGCAGCAAAAGCTGGACGTTTGTCTTTTTTGCTCCGGAGGCTGCCGAAAGCGAAAACAGGTGATTTTGAGGATGGAGTCCGCAGGAAAGCAGAGAGGGCCAAATTGTCTGTGGCATTTGAAAGGGTTCCAGGAGGCAGTGACAACCAGCATTACTTTTCCCCGCTGGCACCTTTGCTGTGGCAGCAAAATCTGGACGTTTGTCTTTTTTGCTCCGGAGGCTGCCGAAAGCGAAAACAGCTGCTTTTGAGGATGGAGTCCGCAGGAAAGCAGAGAGGGCCAAATTGTCTGTGACATTTGAAAGGGTTCCAGGAGGCAGTGAGAACCAGCATTACTTTTCCCCGCTGGCACCTTTGCTGTGGCAGCAAAATCTGGACGTTTGTCTTTTTTGCTCCGGAGGCTGCCGAAAGCGAAAACAGGTGCTTTTGAGGATGGAGTCCGCAGGAAAGCAGAGAGGGCCAAATTGTCTGTGGCATTTGAAAGGGTTCCAGGAGGCAGTGACAACCAGCATTACTTTTCCCCGCTGGCACCTTTGCTGTGGCAGCAAAATCTGGACGTTTGTCTTTTTTACTCCGGAGGCTGCCGAAAGCGAAAACAGGTGCTTTTGAGGATGGAGTCCGCAGGAAAGCAGAGAGGGCCAAATTGTCTGTGGCATTTGAAAGGGTTCCAGGAGGCAGTGAGAACCAGCATTACTTTTCCCCGCTGGCACCTTTGCTGTGGCAGCAAAAGCTGGACGTTTGTCTTTTTTGCTCCGGAGGCTGCCGAAAGCAAAAACAGGTGCTTTTGATGATGGAGTCCGCAGGAAAGCAGAGAGGGCCAAATTGTCTTTGGCATTTAAAGAGGTTCCAGGAGGCAGTGAGGACCAGCATTACTTTT
The DNA here is from genome assembly GCF_965231255.1 of Vanellus vanellus. Lineage (NCBI taxonomy): Eukaryota > Metazoa > Chordata > Aves > Charadriiformes > Charadriidae > Vanellus > Vanellus vanellus. The sequence continues at coordinate 94,135 of NW_028127110.1, read as the reverse complement.
CCCCGCTGGCACCTTGGCTGCGGCAGCAAAAGCTGGACGTTTGTATTTTTACCACCAGAGGGCGCCGAAAGTGAAAAAAGGCGCTTTTGAGGATAGAGTCCGCAGGAAAGCAGAGAGGGCCAAATTGTCTGTGGCATTTGATAGGGTTCCAGGAGGCAGTGAGAACCAGCATTACTTTTCCCCGCTGGCACCTTTGCTGTGGCAGCAAAAGCTGGACGTTTGTCTTTTTTGCTCCGGAGGCTGCCGAAAGCGAAAACAAGTTCTTTTGAGGATGGACTCCGCAGGAAAGCAGAGAGGGCCAAATTGTCTGTGGCATTTGAAAGGGTTCCAGGAGGCAGTGAGAACCAGCATTACTTTTCCCCGCTGGCACCTTTGCTGTGGCAGCAAAAGCTGGACGTTTGTCTTTTTTGCTCCGGAGGCTGCCGAAAGCGAAAACAGCTGCTTTTGAGGATGGAGTCCGCAGCAAAGCAGAGAGGGCCAAATTGTCTGTGGCATTTGAAAGGGTTCCAGGAGGCAGTGAGAACCAGCATTACTTTTCCCCGCTGGCACCTTTGCTGTGGCAGCAAAAGCTGGACGTTTGTCTTTTTTGCTCCGGAGGCTGCCGAAAGCGAAAACAGGTGCTTTTGAGGATGGAGTCCGCAGGAAAGCAGAGAGGGCCAAATTGTCTGTGGCATTTGAAAGGGTTCCAGGAGGCAGTGACAACCAGCATTACTTTTCCCCGCTGGCACCTTTGCTGTGGCAGCAAAATCTGGACGTTTGTCTTTTTTGCTCCGGAGGCTGCCGAAAGCGAAAACAGCTGCTTTTGAGGATGGAGTCCGCAGGAAAGCAGAGAGGGCCAAATTGTCTGTGACATTTGAAAGGGTTCCAGGAGGCAGTGAGAACCAGCATTACTTTTCCCCGCTGGCACCTTTGCTGTGGCAGCAAAATCTGGACGTTTGTCTTTTTTGCTCCGGAGGCTGCCGAAAGCGAAAACAGGTGCTTTTGAGGATGGAGTCCGCAGGAAAGCAGAGAGGGCCAAATTGTCTGTGACATTTGAAAGGGTTCCAGGAGGCAGTGAGAACCAGCATTACTTTTCCCCGCTGGCACCTTTGCTGTGGCAGCAAAATCTGGACGTTTGTCTTTTTTACTCCGGAGGCTGCCGAAAGCGAAAACAGGTGCTTTTGAGGATGGAGTCTGCAGGAAAGCAGAGAGGGCCAAATTGTCTGTGGCATTTGAAAGGGTTCCAGGAGGCAGTGAGAACCAGCATTACTTTTCCCCGCTGGCACCTTTGCTGTGGCAGCAAAAGCTGGACGTTTGTCTTTTTTGCTCCGGAGGCTGCCGAAAGCGAAAACAGGTTCTTTTGAGGATGGAGTCCGCAGGAAAGCAGAGAGGGCCAAATTGTCTGTGGCATTTGAAAGGGTTCCAGGAGGCAGTGAGAACCAGCATTACTTTTCCCCGCTGGCACCTTTGCTGTGGCAGCAAAAGCTGGACGTTTGTCTTTTTTGCTCCGGAGGCTGCCGAAAGCGAAAACAGGTGCTTTTGAGGATGGAGTCCGCAGGAAAGCAGAGAGGGCCAAATTGTCTGTGGCATTTGAAAGGGTTCCAGGAGGCAGTGAGAACGAGCATTACTTTTCCCCGCTGGCACCTTTGCTGTGGCAGCAAAAGCTGGACGTTTGTCTTTTTTGCTCCGGAGGCTGCCGAAAGCAAAAACAGGTGCTTTTGATGATGGAGTCCGCAGGAAAGCAGAGAGGGCCAAATTGTCTTTGGCATTTAAAGAGGTTCCAGGAGGCAGTGAGGACCAGCATTACTTTTCCCCGCTGGCACCTTTGAGCGGCAGCAAAAGCTGGACGTTTGTCTTTTTACCACCAGAGGGCGCCGAAAGTGAAAAAAGGCGCTTTTGAGGATAGAGTCCGCAGGAAAGCAGAGAGGGCCAAATTGTCTGTGGCATTTGATAGGGTTCCAGGAGGCAGTGAGAACCAGCATTACTTTTCCCCGCTGGCACCTTTGCTGTGGCAGCAAAAGCTGGACGTTTGTCTTTTTTGCTCCGGAGGCTGCCGAAAGCGAAAACAGGTGCTTTTGAGGATGGAGTCCGCAGGAAAGCAGAGAGGGCCAAATTGTCTGTGGCATTTGAAAGGGTTCCAGGAGGCAGTGAGGACCAGCATTACTTTTCCCCGCTGGCACCTTTGCTGCGGCAGCAAAAGCTGGACGTTTGTCTTTTTACCACCAGAGGGCGCCGAAAGTGAAAAAAGGCACTTTTGAGGATAGAATCCGCAGGAAAGCAGAGAGGGCCAAATTGTCTGTGGCATTTGATAGGGTTCCAGGAGGCAGTGAGAACCAGCATTACTTTTCCCCGCTGGCACTTTTGCTGTGGCAGCAAAAGCTGGACGTTTGTCTTTTTTGCTCCGGAGGCTGCCGAAAGCGAAAACAGCTGCTTTTGAGGATGGAGTCCGCAGGAAAGCAGAGAGGGCCAAATTGTCTGTGGCATTTGAAAGGGTTCCAGGAGGCAGTGAGAACCAGCATTACTTTTCCCCGCTGGCACCTTTGCTGTGGCAGCAAAAGCTGGACGTTTGTCTTTTTTGCTCCGGAGGCTGCCGAAAGCGAAAACAGGTGCTTTTGAGGATGGAGTCCGCAGGAAAGCAGAGAGGGCCAAATTGTCTGTGGCATTTGAAAGGGTTCCAGGAGGCAGTGAGAACCAGCATTACTTTTCCCCGCTGGCACCTTTGCTGTGGCAGCAAAAGCTGGACGTTTGTCTTTTTTGCTCCGGAGGCTGCCGAAAGCGAAAACAGGTGCTTTTGAGGATGGAGTCCGCAGGAAAGCAGAGAGGGCCAAATTGTCTGTGGCATTTGAAAGGGTTCCAGGAGGCAGTGACAACCAGCATTACTTTTCCCCGCTGGCACCTTTGCTGTGGCAGCAAAATCTGGACGTTTGTCTTTTTTGCTCCGGAGGCTGCCGAAAGCGAAAACAGGTGCTTTTGAGGATGGAGTCCGCAGGAAAGCAGAGAGGGCCAAATTGTCTTTGGCATTTAAAGAGGTTCCAGGAGGCAGTGAGGACCAGCATTACTTTTCCCCGCTGGCACCTTTGCTGCGGCAGCAAAAGCTGGACGTTTGTCTTTTTACCACCAGAGGGCGCCGAAAGTGAAAAAAGGCGCTTTTGAGGATAGAGTCCGCAGGAAAGCAGAGAGGGCCAAATTGTCTGTGGCATTTGATAGGGTTCCAGGAGGCAGTGAGAACCAGCATTACTTTTCCCCGCTGGCACCTTTGCTGTGGCAGCAAAATCTGGACGTTTGTCTTTTTTGCTCCGGAGGCTGCCGAAAGCGAAAACAGGTGCTTTTGAGGATGGAGTCCGCAGGAAAGCAGAGAGGGCCAAATTGTCTGTGGCATTTGAAAGGGTTCCAGGAGGCAGTGAGAACCAGCATTACTTTTCCCCGCTGGCACCTTTGCTGTGGCAGCAAAAGCTGGACGTTTGTCTTTTTTGCTCCGGAGGCTGCCGAAAGCGAAAACAGCTGCTTTTGAGGATGGAGTCCGCAGCAAAGCAGAGAGGGCCAAATTGTCTGTGGCATTTGAAAGGGTTCCAGGAGGCAGTGAGAACCAGCATTACTTTTCCCCGCTGGCACCTTTGCTGTGGCAGCAAAAGCTGGACGTTTGTCTTTTTTGCTCCGGAGGCTGCCGAAAGCGAAAACAGGTGCTTTTGAGGATGGAGTCCGCAGGAAAGCAGAGAGGGCCAAATTGTCTGTGGCATTTGAAAGGGTTCCAGGAGGCAGTGAGAACGAGCATTACTTTTCCCCGCTGGCACCTTTGCTGTGGCAGCAAAAGCTGGACGTTTGTCTTTTTTGCTCCGGAGGCTGCCGAAAGCAAAAACAGGTGCTTTTGATGATGGAGTCCGCAGGAAAGCAGAGAGGGCCAAATTGTCTTTGGCATTTAAAGAGGTTCCAGGAGGCAGTGAGGACCAGCATTACTTTTCCCCGCTGGCACCTTTGAGCGGCAGCAAAAGCTGGACGTTTGTCTTTTTACCACCAGAGGGCGCCGAAAGTGAAAAAAGGCGCTTTTGAGGATAGAGTCCGCAGGAAAGCAGAGAGGGCCAAATTGTCTGTGGCATTTGATAGGGTTCCAGGAGGCAGTGAGAACCAGCATTACTTTTCCCCGCTGGCACCTTTGCTGTGGCAGCAAAAGCTGGACGTTTGTCTTTTTTGCTCCGGAGGCTGCCGAAAGCGAAAACAGGTGCTTTTGAGGATGGAGTCCGCAGCAAAGCAGAGAGGGCCAAATTGTCTGTGGCATTTGAAAGGGTTCCAGGAGGCAGTGAGAACCAGCATTACTTTTCCCCGCTGGCACCTTTGCTGTGGCAGCAAAAGCTGGACGTTTGTCTTTTTTGCTCCGGAGGCTGCCGAAAGCGAAAACAGCTGCTTTTGAGGATGGAGTCCGCAGCAAAGCAGAGAGGGCCAAATTGTCTGTGGCATTTGAAAGGGTTCCAGGAGGCAGTGAGAACCAGCATTACTTTTCCCCGCTGGCACCTTTGCTGTGGCATGAAAAGCTGGACGTTTGTCTTTTTTGCTCCGGAGGCTGCCGAAAGCGAAAACAGGTGCTTTTGAGGATGGAGTCTGCAGGAAAGCAGAGAGGGCCAAATTGTCTGTGGCATTTGAAAGGGTTCCAGGAGGCAGTGACAACCAGCATTACTTTTCCCCGCTGGCACCTTTGCTGTGGCAGCAAAAGCTGGACGTTTGTCTTTTTTGCTCCGGAGGCTGCCGAAAGCAAAAACAGGTGCTTTTGATGATGGAGTCCGCAGGAAAGCAGAGAGGGCCAAATTGTCTTTGGCATTTAAAGAGGTTCCAGGAGGCAGTGAGGACCAGCATTACTTTTCCCCGCTGGCACCTTTGCTGCGGCAGCAAAAGCTGGACGTTTGTCTTTTTACCACCAGAGGGCGCCGAAAGTGAAAAAAGGCGCTTTTGAGGATAGAGTCCGCAGGAAAGCAGAGAGGGCCAAATTGTCTGTGGCATTTGATAGGGTTCCAGGAGGCAGTGAGAACCAGCATTACTTTTCCCCGCTGGCACCTTTGCTGTGGCAGCAAAAGCTGGACGTTTGTCTTTTTTGCTCCGGAGGCTGCCGAAAGCGAAAACAGGTGCTTTTGATGATGGAGTCCGCAGCAAAGCAGAGAGGGCCAAATTGTCTGTGGCATTTGAAAGGGTTCCAGGAGGCAGTGAGAACCAGCATTACTTTTCCCCGCTGGCACCTTTGCTGTGGCAGCAAAAGCTGGACGTTTGTCTTTTTTGCTCCGGAGGCTGCCGAAAGCGAAAACAGGTGCTTTTGAGGATGGAGTCCGCAGGAAAGCAGAGAGGGCCAAATTGTCTTTGGCATTTAAAGAGGTTCCAGGAGGCAGTGAGGACCAGCATTACTTCTCCCCGCTGGCACCTTTGCTGTGGCATGAAAAGCTGGACGTTTGTCTTTTTTGCTCCGGAGGCTGCCGAAAGCGAAAACAGGTGCTTTTGAGGATGGAGTCTGCAGGAAAGCAGAGAGGGCCAAATTGTCTGTGGCATTTGAAAGGGTTCCAGGAGGCAGTGAGAACCAGCATTACTTTTCCCCGCTGGCACCTTTGCTGTGGCAGCAAAAGCTGGACGTTTGTCTTTTTTGCTCCGGAGGCTGCCGAAAGCGAAAACAGGTGCTTTTGAGGATGGAGTCCGCAGCAAAGCAGAGAGGGCCAAATTGTCTTTGGCATTTGAAGGAGTTCCAGGAGGCAGTGAGGACCAGCATTACTTCTCCCCGCTGGCACCTTTGCTGCGGCAGCAAAAGCTGGACGTTTGTCTTTTTACCACCAGAGGGCGCCGAAAGTGAAAAAAGGCGCTTTTGAGGATACAGTCCGCAGGAAAGCAGAGAGGGCCAAATTGTCTGTGGCATTTGATAGGGTTCCAGGAGGCAGTGAGAACCAGCATTACTTTTCCCCGCTGGCACCTTTGCTGTGGCAGCAAAAGCTGGACGTTTGTCTTTTTTGCTCCGGAGGCTGCCGAAAGTGAAAACAGGTGCTTTTGAGGATGGAGTCCGCAGGAAAGCAGAGAGGGCCAAATTGTCTGTGACATTTGAAAGGGTTCCAGGAGGCAGTGAGAACCAGCATTACTTTTCCCCGCTGGCACCTTTGCTGTGGCAGCAAAAGCTGGACGTTTGTCTTTTTTGCTCCGGAGGCTGCCGAAAGCGAAAACAGCTGCTTTTGAGGATGGAGTCCGCAGGAAAGCAGAGAGGGCCAAATTGTCTGTGACATTTGAAAGGGTTCCAGGAGGCAGTGAGAACCAGCATTACTTTTCCCCGCTGGCACCTTTGCTGTGGCAGCAAAATCTGGACGTTTGTCTTTTTTGCTCCGGAGGCTGCCGAAAGCGAAAACAGGTGCTTTTGAGGATGGAGTCCGCAGGAAAGCAGAGAGGGCCAAATTGTCTGTGACATTTGAAAGGGTTCCAGGAGGCAGTGAGAACCAGCATTACTTTTCCCCGCTGGCACCTTTGCTGTGGCAGCAAAATCTGGACGTTTGTCTTTTTTGCTCCGGAGGCTGCCGAAAGCGAAAACAGGTGCTTTTGAGGATGGAGTCCGCAGGAAAGCAGAGAGGGCCAAATTGTCTGTGGCATTTGAAAGGGTTCCAGGAGGCAGTGAGAACCAGCATTACTTTTCCCCGCTGGCACCTTTGCTGTGGCAGCAAAAGCTGGACGTTTGTCTTTTTTGCTCCGGAGGTTGCCGAAAGCGAAAACAGGTGCTTTTGAGGATGGAGTCCGCAGGAAAGCAGAGAGGGCCAAATTGTCTGTGGCATTTGAAAGGGTTCCAGGAGGCAGTGAGAACCAGCATTACTTTTCCCCGCTGGCACCTTTGCTGTGGCAGCAAAAGCTGGACGTTTGTCTTTTTTGCTCCGGAGGCTGCCGAAAGCGAAAACAGGTGCTTTTGAGGATGGAGTCCGCAGGAAAGCAGAGAGGGCCAAATTGTCTGTGACATTTGAAAGGGTTCCAGGAGGCAGTGAGAACCAGCATTACTTTTCCCCGCTGGCACCTTTGCTGTGGCAGCAAAAGCTGGACGTTTGTCTTTTTTGCTCCGGAGGCTGCCGAAAGCGAAAATAGGTTCTTTTGAGGATGGAGTCCGCAGGAAAGCAGAGAGGGCCAAATTGTCTGTGGCATTTGAAAGGGTTCCAGGAGGCAGTGAGAACCAGCATTACTTTTCCCCGCTGGCACCTTTGCTGTGGCAGCAAAAGCTGGACGTTTGTCTTTTTTGCTCCGGAGGCTGCCGAAAGCAAAAACAGGTGCTTTTGATGATGGAGTCCGCAGGAAAGCAGAGAGGGCCAAATTGTCTTTGGCATTTAAAGAGGTTCCAGGAGGCAGTGAGGACCAGCATTACTTTTCCCCGCTGGCACCTTTGCTGCGGCAGCAAAAGCTGGACGTTTGTCTTTTTACCACCAGAGGGCGCCGAAAGTGAAAAAAGGCGCTTTTGAGGATAGAGTCCGCAGGAAAGCAGAGAGGGCCAAATTGTCTGTGGCATTTGATAGGGTTCCAGGAGGCAGTGAGAACCAGCATTACTTTTCCCCGTTGGCACCTTTGCTGTGGCAGCAAAAGCTGGACGTTTGTCTTTTTTGCTCCGGAGGCTGCCGAAAGCGAAAATAGGTTCTTTTGAGGATGGAGTCCGCAGGAAAGCAGAGAGGGCCAAATTGTCTGTGGCATTTGAAAGGGTTCCAGGAGGCAGTGACAACCAGCATTACTTTTCCCCGCTGGCACCTTTGTTGTGGCAGCAAAAGCTGGACGTTTGTCTTTTTTGCTCCGGAGGCTGCCGAAAGCAAAAACAGGTGCTTTTGATGATGGAGTCCGCAGGAAAGCAGAGAGGGCCAAATTGTCTTTGGCATTTAAAGAGGTTCCAGGAGGCAGTGAGGACCAGCATTACTTTTCCCCGCTGGCACCTTTGTTGTGGCAGCAAAAGCTGGACGTTTGTCTTTTTACCACCAGAGGGCGCCGAAAGTGAAAAAAGGCGCTTTTGAGGATAGAGTCCGCAGGAAAGCAGAGAGGGCCAAATTGTCTGTGGCATTTGATAGGGTTCCAGGAGGCAGTGAGAACCAGCATTACTTTTCCCCGCTGGCACCTTTGCTGTGGCAGCAAAAGCTGGACGTTTGTCTTTTTTGCTCCGGAGGCTGCCGAAAGCGAAAACAGGTGCTTTTGAGGATGGAGTCCGCAGGAAAGCAGAGAGGGCCAAATTGTCTGTGGCATTTGAAAGGGTTCCAGGAGGCAGTGACAACCAGCATTACTTTTCCCCGCTGGCACCTTTGCTGTGGCAGCAAAAGCTGGACGTTTGTCTTTTTTGCTCCGGAGGCTGCCGAAAGCGAAAATAGGTTCTTTTGAGGATGGAGTCCGCAGGAAAGCAGAGAGGGCCAAATTGTCTGGGGCATTTGAAAGGGTTCCAGGAGGCAGTGAGAACCAGCATTACTTTTCCCCGCTGGCACCTTTGCTGTGGCAGCAAAAGCTGGACGTTTGTCTTTTTTGCTCCGGAGGCTGCCGAAAGCGAAAACAGGTGCTTTTGAGGATGGAGTCCGCAGGAAAGCAGAGAGGGCCAAATTGTCTGTGGCATTTGAAAGGGTTCCAGGAGGCAGTGACAACCAGCATTACTTTTCCCCGCTGGCACCTTTGCTGTGGCAGCAAAAGCTGGACGTTTGTCTTTTTTGCTCCGGAGGCTGCCGAAAGCGAAAACAGGTGCTTTTGATGATGGAGTCCGCAGGAAAGCAGAGAGGGCCAAATTGTCTTTGGCATTTAAAGAGGTTCCAGGAGGCAGTGAGGACCAGCATTACTTTTCCCCGCTGGCACCTTTGCTGCGGCAGCAAAAGCTGGACGTTTGTCTTTTTACCACCGGAGGGCGCCGAAAGTGAAAAAAGGCGCTTTTGAGGATACAGTCCGCAGGAAAGCAGAGAGGGCCAAATTGTCTGTGGCATTTGAAAGGGTTCCAGGAGGCAGTGAGAACCAGCATTACTTTTCCCCGCTGGCACCTTTGCTGCGGCAGCAAAAGCTGGACGTTTGTCTTTTTTGCTCCGGAGGGCGCCGAAAGAGAAAATAGGTTCTTTTGAGGATGGAGTCCGCAGCAAAGCAGAGAGGGCCAAATTGTCTGTGGCATTTGAAAGGGTTCCAGGAGGCAGTGAGAACCAGCATTACTTTTCCCCGCTGGCACCTTTGCTGTGGCAGCAAAAGCTGGACGTTTGTCTTTTTTGCTCCGGAGGGCGCCGAAAGCGAAAATAGGTTCTTTTGAGGATGGAGTCCGCAGGAAAGCAGAGAGGGCCAAATTGTCTGTGGCATTTGAAAGGGTTCCAGGAGGCAGTGAGAACCAGCATTACTTTTCCCCGCTGGCACCTTTGCTGTGGCAGCAAAAGCTGGACGTTTGTCTTTTTTGCTCCGGAGGCTGCCGAAAGCGAAAACAGGTGCTTTTGAGGATGGAGTCCGCAGGAAAGCAGAGAGGGCCAAATTGTCTGTGGCATTTAAAGAGGTTCCAGGAGGCAGTGAGGACCAGCATTACTTTTCCCCGCTGGCACCTTTGCTGCGGCAGCAAAAGCTGGACGTTTGTCTTTTTACCACCGGAGGGCGCCGAAAGTGAAAAAAGGCGCTTTTGAGGATACAGTCCGCAGGAAAGCAGAGAGGGCCAAATTGTCTGTGGCATTTGATAGGGTTCCAGGAGGCAGTGAGAACCAGCATTACTTTTCCCCGCTGGCACCTTTGCTGTGGCAGCAAAATCTGGACGTTTGTCTTTTTTGCTCCGGAGGCTGCCGAAAGCGAAAACAGGTGCTTTTGAGGATGGAGTCCGCAGGAAAGCAGAGAGGGCCAAATTGTCTATGACATTTGAATGGGTTCCAGGAGGCAGTGAGAACCAGCATTACTTTTCCCCGCTGGCACCTTTGCTGTGGCAGCAAAAGCTGGACGTTTGTCTTTTTTGCTCCGGAGGCTGCCGAAAGCGAAAACAGGTGCTTTTGAGGATGGAGTCCGCAGCAAAGCAGAGAGGGCCAAATTGTCTGTGGCATTTGAAAGGGTTCCAGGAGGCAGTGAGAACCAGCATTACTTTTCCCCGCTGGCACCTTTGCTGTGGCAGCAAAATCTGTACGTTTGTCTTTTTTGCTCCGGAGGCTGCCGAAAGCGAAAACAGGTGCTTTTGAGGATGGAGTCCGCAGGAAAGCAGAGAGGGCCAAATTGTCTGTGGCATTTGAAAGGGTTCCAGGAGGCAGTGAGAACCAGCATTACTTTTCCCCGCTGGCACCTTTGCTGCGGCAGCAAAAGCTGGACGTTTGTCTTTTTTGCTCCGGAGGGCGCCGAAAGAGAAAATAGGTTCTTTTGAGGATGGAGTCCGCAGCAAAGCAGAGAGAGCCAAATTGTCTGTGGCATTTGAAAGGGTTCCAGGAGGCAGTGAGAACCAGCATTACTTTTCCCGGCTGGCACCTTTGCTGTGGCAGCAAAAGCTGGACGTTTGTCTTTTTTGCTCCGGAGGGCGCTGAAAGCGAAAATAGGTTCTTTTGAGGATGGAGTCCGCAGGAAAGCAGAGAGGGCCAAATTGTCTGTGGCATTTGAAAGGGTTCCAGGAGGCAGTGAGAACCAGCATTACTTTTCCCCGCTGGCACCTTTGCTGTGGCAGCAAAAGCTGGACGTTTGTCTTTTTTGCTCCGGAGGCTGCCGAAAGCGAAAACAGGTGCTTTTGATGATGGAGTCCGCAGGAAAGCAGAGAGGGCCAAATTGTCTGTGGCATTTGAAAGGGTTCCAGGAGGCAGTGACAACCAGCATTACTTTTCCCCGCTGGCACCTTTGCTGTGGCAGCAAAAGCTGGACGTTTGTCTTTTTTGCTCCGGAGGCTGCCGAAAGCGAAAACAGCTGCTTTTGAGGATTAAGTCCGCAGGAAAGCAGAGAGGGCCAAATTGTCTGGGGCATTTGAAAGGGTTCCAGGAGGCAGTGACAACCAGCATTACTTTTCCCCGCTGGCACCTTTGCTGTGGCAGCAAAAGCTGGACGTTTGTCTTTTTTGCTCCGGAGGCTGCCGAAAGCGAAAACAGGTGCTTTTGATGATGGAGTCCGCAGGAAAGCAGAGAGGGCCAAATTGTCTTTGGCATTTAAAGAGCTTCCAGGAGGCAGTGAGGACCAGCATTACTTTTCCCCGCTGGCACCTTTGCTGTGGCAGCAAAAGCTGGACGTTTGTCTTTTTACCACCAGAGGGCGCCGAAAGTGAAAAAAGGCGCTTTTGAGGATACAGTCCGCAGGAAAGCAGAGAGGGCCAAATTGTCTGTGGCATTTGATAGGGTTCCAGGAGGCAGTGAGAACCAGCATTACTTTTCCCCGCTGGCACCTTTGCTGTGGCAGCAAAATCTGGACGTTTGTCTTTTTTGCTCCGGAGGCTGCCGAAAGCGAAAACAGGTGCTTTTGAGGATGGAGTCCGCAGGAAAGCAGAGAGGGCCAAATTGTCTGTGACATTTGAAAGGGTTCCAGGAGGCAGTGAGAACCAGCATTACTTTTCCCCGCTGGCACCTTTGCTGTGGCAGCAAAAGCTGGACGTTTGTCTTTTTTGCTCCGGAGGCTGCCGAAAGCGAAAACAGGTGCTTTTGAGGATGGAGTCCGCAGGAAAGCAGAGAGGGCCAAATTGTCTGTGGCATTTGAAAGGGTTCCAGGAGGCAGTGACAACCAGCATTACTTTTCGCCGCTGGCACCTTTGCTGTGGCAGCAAAAGCTGGACGTTTGTCTTTTTTGCTCCGGAGGCTGCCGAAAGCGAAAACAGGTGCTTTTGAGGATGGAGTCCGCAGGAAAGCAGAGAGGGCCAAATTGTCTTTGGCATTTGAAAGGGTTCCAGGAGGCAGTGAGAACCAGCATTACTTTTCCCCGCTGGCACCTTTGCTGTGGCAGCAAAAGCTGGACGTTTGTCTTTTTTGCTCCGGAGGCTGCCGAAAGAGAAAATAGGTTCTTTTGAGGATGGAGTCCGCAGGAAAGCAGAGAGGGCCAAATTGTCTGTGGCATTTGAAAGGGTTCCAGGAGGCAGTGAGAACCAGCGTTACTTTTCCCCGCTGGCACCTTTGCTGTGGCAGCAAAAGCTGGACATTTGTCTTTTTTGCTCCGGAGGCTGCCGAAAGCGAAAACAGGTGCTTTTGAGGATGGAGTCCGCAGGAAAGCAGAGAGGGCCAAATTGTCTGGGGCATTTGAAAGGGTTCCAGGAGGCAGTTAGAACCAGCATTACTTTTCCCCGCTGGCACCTTTGTTGTGGCAGCAAAAGCTGGACGTTTGTCTTTTTTGCTCCGGAGGCTGCCGAAAGCGAAAACAGGTGCTTTTGATGATGGAGTCCGCAGGAAAGCAGAGAGAGCCAAATTGTCTGGGGGATTTGAAGGAGTTCCAGGAGGCAGTGAGAACCAGCATTACTTTTCCCCGCTGGCACCTTTGCTGTGGCAGCAAAAGCTGGACGTTTGTCTTTTTTGCTCCGGAGGCTGCCGAAAGCAAAAACAGGTGCTTTTGAGGATGGAGTCCGCAGGAAAGCAGAGAGGGCCAAATTGTCTGTGGCATTTGAAAGGGTTCCAGGAGGCAGTGAGAACCAGCATTACTTTTCCCCGTTGGCACCTTTGCTGTGGCAGCAAAAGCTGGACGTTTGTCTTTTTTGCTCCGGAGGCTGCCGAAAGCGAAAACAGGTGCTTTTGAGGATGGAGTCCGCAGGAAAGCAGAGAGAGCCAAATTGTCTGGAGCATTTGAAGTAGTTCCAGGAGGCAGGGAGAACCAGCATTACTTTTCCCCGCTGGCACCTTTGCTGTGGCAGCAAAAGCTGGACGTTTGTCTTTTTTGCTCCGGAGGCTGCCGAAAGCGAAAATAGGTTCTTTTGAGGATGGAGTCCGCAGGAAAGCAGAGAGGACCAAATTGTCTGTGGCATTTGAAAGGGTTCCAGGAGGCAGTGAGAACCAGCATTACTTTTCCCCGCTGGCACCTTTGCTGTGGCAGCAAAAGCTGGACGTTTGTCTTTTTTGCTCCGGAGGCTGCCGAAAGCGAAAACAGGTGCTTTTGATGATGGAGTCCGCAGGAAAGCAGAGAGGGCCAAATTGTCTGGGGCATTTGAAGGAGTTCCAGGAGGCAGTGAGAACCAGCATTACTTTTCCCCGCTGGCACCTTTGCTGTGGCAGCAAAAGCTGGACGTTTGTCTTTTTTGCTCCGGAGGCTGCCGAAAGCGAAAATAGGTGCTTTTGATGATGGAGTCCGCAGGAAAGCAGAGAGGGCCAAATTGTCTTTGGCATTTAAAGAGGTTCCAGGAGGCAGTGAGGACCAGCATTACTTTTCCCCGCTGGCACCTTTGCTGCGGGAGCAAAAGCTGGACGTTTGTCTTTTTTGCTCCGCAGGTTGCCGAAAGCGAAAACAGGTGCTTTTGAGGATGGAGTCCGCAGGAAAGCAGAGAGGGCCAAATTGTCTGTGGCATTTGAAAGGGTTCCAGGAGGCAGTGAGAACCAGCATTACTTTTCCCCGCTGGCACCTTTGCTGTGGCAGCAAAAGCTGGACGTTTGTCTTTTTTGCTCCGGAGGCTGCCGAAAGCGAAAACAGGTGCTTTTGAGGATGGAGTCCGCAGGAAAGCAGAGAGGGCCAAATTGTCTGGGGCATTTGAAAGGGTTCCAGGAGGCAGTTAGAACCAGCATTACTTTTCCCCGCTGGCACCTTTGTTGTGGCAGCAAAAGCTGGACGTTTGTCTTTTTTGCTCCGGAGGCTGCCGAAAGCGAAAACAGGTGCTTTTGATGATGGAGTCCGCAGGAAAGCAGAGAGAGCCAAATTGTCTGGGGCATTTGAAGGAGTTCCAGGAGGCAGTGAGAACCAGCATTACTTTTCCCCGCTGGCACCTTTGCTGTGGCAGCAAAAGCTGGACGTTTGTCTTTTTTGCTCCGGAGGCTGCCGAAAGCAAAAACAGGTGCTTTTGAGGATGGAGTCCGCAGGAAAGCAGAGAGGGCCAAATTGTCTGTGGCATTTGAAAGGGTTCCAGGAGGCAGTGAGAACCAGCATTACTTTTCCCCGTTGGCACCTTTGCTGTGGCAGCAAAAGCTGGACGTTTGTCTTTTTTGCTCCGGAGGCTGCCGAAAGCGAAAACAGGTGCTTTTGAGGATGGAGTCCGCAGGAAAGCAGAGAGAGCCAAATTGTCTGGAGCATTTGAAGTAGTTCCAGGAGGCAGGGAGAACCAGCATTACTTTTCCCCGCTGGCACCTTTGCTGTGGCAGCAAAAGCTGGACGTTTGTCTTTTTTGCTCCGGAGGCTGCCGAAAGCGAAAATAGGTTCTTTTGAGGATGGAGTCCGCAGGAAAGCAGAGAGGACCAAATTGTCTGTGGCATTTGAAAGGCTTCCAGGAGGCAGTGAGAACCAGCATTACTTTTCCCCGCTGGCACCTTTGCTGTGGCAGCAAAACCTGGACGTTTGTCTTTTTTGCTCCGGAGGCTGCCGAAAGCGAAAACAGGTGCTTTTGATGATGGAGTCCGCAGGAAAGCAGAGAGGGCCAAATTGTCTGTGGCATTTGAAGGAGTTCCAGGAGGCAGTGAGAACCAGCATTACTTTTCCCCGCTGGCACCTTTGCTGTGGCAGCAAAAGCTGGACGTTTGTCTTTTTTGCTCCGGAGGCTGCCGAAAGCAAAAACAGGTGCTTTTGAGGATGGAGTCCGCAGGAAAGCAGAGAGGGCCAAATTGTCTGTGGCATTTGAAAGGGTTCCAGGAGGCAGTGAGAACCAGCATTACTTTTCCCCGCTGGCACCTTTGTTGTGGCAGCAAAAGCTGGACGTTTGTCTTTTTTGCTCCGGAGGTTGCCGAAAGCGAAAACAGGTGCTTTTGAGGATGGAGTCCGCAGGAAAGCAGAGAGGGCCAAATTGTCTGTGGCATTTGAAAGGGTTCCAGGAGGCAGTGAGAACGAGCATTACTTTTCCCCGCTGGCACCTTTGCTGTGGCAGCAAAAGCTGGACGTTTGTCTTTTTTGCTCCGGAGGCTGCCGAAAGCGAAAATAGGTTCTTTTGAGGATGGAGTCCGCAGGAAAGCAGAGAGGGCCAAATTGTCTGTGACATTTGAAAGGGTTCCAGGAGGCAGTGAGAACCAGCATTACTTTTCCCCGCTGGCACCTTTGCTGTGGCAGCAAAAGCTGGACGTTTGTCTTTTTTGCTCCGGAGGGCGCCGAAAGCAAAAATAGGTTCTTTTGATGATGGAGTCCGCAGGAAAGCAGAGAGGGCCAAATTGTCTGTGGCATTTGAAAGGGTTCCAGGAGGCAGTGACAACCAGCATTACTTTTCCCCGCTGGCACCTTTGCTGTGGCAGCAAAAGCTGGACGTTTGTCTTTTTTGCTCCGGAGGCTGCCGAAAGCGAAAACAGGTGCTTTTGATGATGGAGTCCGCAGGAAAGCAGAGAGGGCCAAATTGTCTTTGGCATTTAAAGAGGTTGCAGGAGGCAGTGAGGACCAGCATTACTTTTCCCCGCTGGCACCTTTGCTGCGGCAGCAAAAGCTGGACGTTTGTCTTTTTACCACCAGAGGGCGCCGAAAGTGAAAAAAGGCACTTTTGAGGATAGAATCCGCAGGAAAGCAGAGAGGGCCAAATTGTCTGTGGCATTTGATAGGGTTCCAGGAGGCAGTGAGAACCAGCATTACTTTTCCCCGCTGGCACTTTTGCTGTGGCAGCAAAAGCTGGACGTTTGTCTTTTTTGCTCCGGAGGCTGCCGAAAGCGAAAACAGCTGCTTTTGAGGATGGAGTCCGCAGCAAAGCAGAGAGGGCCAAATTGTCTGTGGCATTTGAAAGGGTTCCAGGAGGCAGTGAGAACCAGCATTACTTTTCCCCGCTGGCACCTTTGCTGTGGCAGCAAAAGCTGGACGTTTGTCTTTTTTGCTCCGGAGGCTGCCGAAAGCAAAAACAGGTGCTTTTGAGGATGGAGTCCGCAGGAAAGCAGAGAGGGCCAAATTGTCTGTGGCATTTGAAAGGGTTCCAGGAGGCAGTGAGAACCAGCATTACTTTTCCCCGCTGGCACCTTTGCTGTGGCAGCAAAAGCTGGACGTTTGTCTTTTTTGCTCCGGAGGCTGCCGAAAGCGAAAACAGCTGCTTTTGAGGATGGAGTCCGCAGGAAAGCAGAGAGGGCCAAATTGTCTGTGGTATTTGAAAGGGTTCCAGGAGGCAGTGAGAACCAGCATTACTTTTCCCCGTTGGCACCTTTGCTGTGGCAGCAAAAGCTGGACGTTTGTCTTTTTTGCTCCGGAGGCTGCCGAAAGCGAAAACAGGTGCTTTTGAGGATGGAGTCCGCAGGAAAGCAGAGAGAGCCAAATTGTCTGGAGCATTTGAAGTAGTTCCAGGAGGCAGGGAGAACCAGCATTACTTTTCCCCGCTGGCACCTTTGCTGTGGCAGCAAAAGCTGGACGTTTGTCTTTTTTGCTCCGGAGGCTGCCGAAAGCGAAAATAGGTTCTTTTGAGGATGGAGTCCGCAGGAAAGCAGAGAGGACCAAATTGTCTGTGGCATTTGAAAGGCTTCCAGGAGGCAGTGAGAACCAGCATTACTTTTCCCCGCTGGCACCTTTGCTGTGGCAGCAAAACCTGGACGTTTGTCTTTTTTGCTCCGGAGGCTGCCGAAAGCGAAAACAGGTGCTTTTGATGATGGAGTCCGCAGGAAAGCAGAGAGGGCCAAATTGTCTGTGGCATTTGAAGGAGTTCCAGGAGGCAGTGAGAACCAGCATTACTTTTCCCCGCTGGCACCTTTGCTGTGGCAGCAAAAGCTGGACGTTTGTCTTTTTTGCTCCGGAGGCTGCCGAAAGCAAAAACAGGTGCTTTTGAGGATGGAGTCCGCAGGAAAGCAGAGAGGGCCAAATTGTCTGTGGCATTTGAAAGGGTTCCAGGAGGCAGTGAGAACCAGCATTACTTTTCCCCGCTGGCACCTTTGTTGTGGCAGCAAAAGCTGGACGTTTGTCTTTTTTGCTCCGGAGGTTGCCGAAAGCGAAAACAGGTGCTTTTGAGGATGGAGTCCGCAGGAAAGCAGAGAGGGCCAAATTGTCTGTGGCATTTGAAAGGGTTCCAGGAGGCAGTGAGAACGAGCATTACTTTTCCCCGCTGGCACCTTTGCTGTGGCAGCAAAAGCTGGACGTTTGTCTTTTTTGCTCCGGAGGCTGCCGAAAGCAAAAATAGGTTCTTTTGAGGATGGAGTCCGCAGGAAAGCAGAGAGGGCCAAATTGTCTGTGGCATTTGAAAGGGTTCCAGGAGGCAGTGAGAACCAGCATTACTTTTCCCCGCTGGCACCTTTGTTGTGGCAGCAAAAGCTGGACGTTTGTCTTTTTTGCTCCGGAGGGCGCCGAAAGCAAAAATAGGTTCTTTTGATGATGGAGTCCGCAGGAAAGCAGAGAGGGCCAAATTGTCTGTGGCATTTGAAAGGGTTCCAGGAGGCAGTGACAACCAGCATTACTTTTCCCCGCTGGCACCTTTGCTGTGGCAGCAAAAGCTGGACGTTTGTCTTTTTTGCTCCGGAGGCTGCCGAAAGCGAAAACAGGTGCTTTTGATGATGGAGTCCGCAGGAAAGCAGAGAGGGCCAAATTGTCTTTGGCATTTAAAGAGGTTGCAGGAGGCAGTGAGGACCAGCATTACTTTTCCCCGCTGGCACCTTTGCTGCGGCAGCAAAAGCTGGACGTTTGTCTTTTTACCACCAGAGGGCGCCGAAAGTGAAAAAAGGCACTTTTGAGGATAGAATCCGCAGGAAAGCAGAGAGGGCCAAATTGTCTGTGGCATTTGATAGGGTTCCAGGAGGCAGTGAGAACCAGCATTACTTTTCCCCGCTGGCACTTTTGCTGTGGCAGCAAAAGCTGGACGTTTGTCTTTTTTGCTCCGGAGGCTGCCGAAAGCGAAAACAGCTGCTTTTGAGGATGGAGTCCGCAGCAAAGCAGAGAGGGCCAAATTGTCTGTGGCATTTGAAAGGGTTCCAGGAGGCAGTGAGAACCAGCATTACTTTTCCCCGCTGGCACCTTTGCTGTGGCAGCAAAAGCTGGACGTTTGTCTTTTTTGCTCCGGAGGCTGCCGAAAGCAAAAACAGGTGCTTTTGAGGATGGAGTCCGCAGGAAAGCAGAGAGGGCCAAATTGTCTGTGGCATTTGAAAGGGTTCCAGGAGGCAGTGAGAACCAGCATTACTTTTCCCCGCTGGCACCTTTGCTGTGGCAGCAAAAGCTGGACGTTTGTCTTTTTTGCTCCGGAGGCTGCCGAAAGCGAAAACAGCTGCTTTTGAGGATGGAGTCCGCAGGAAAGCAGAGAGGGCCAAATTGTCTGTGGTATTTGAAAGGGTTCCAGGAGGCAGTGAGAACCAGCATTACTTTTCCCCGTTGGCACCTTTGCTGTGGCAGCAAAAGCTGGACGTTTGTCTTTTTTGCTCCGGAGGCTGCCGAAAGCGAAAACAGGTGCTTTTGAGGATGGAGTCCGCAGGAAAGCAGAGAGAGCCAAATTGTCTGGAGCATTTGAAGTAGTTCCAGGAGGCAGGGAGAACCAGCATTACTTTTCCCCGCTGGCACCTTTGCTGTGGCAGCAAAAGCTGGACGTTTGTCTTTTTTGCTCCGGAGGCTGCCGAAAGCGAAAATAGGTTCTTTTGAGGATGGAGTCCGCAGGAAAGCAGAGAGGACCAAATTGTCTGTGGCATTTGAAAGGCTTCCAGGAGGCAGTGAGAACCAGCATTACTTTTCCCCGCTGGCACCTTTGCTGTGGCAGCAAAACCTGGACGTTTGTCTTTTTTGCTCCGGAGGCTGCCGAAAGCGAAAACAGGTGCTTTTGAGGATGGAGTCCGCAGGAAAGCAGAGAGGGCCAAATTGTCTGTGGCATTTGAAGGAGTTCCAGGAGGCAGTGAGAACCAGCATTACTTTTCCCCGCTGGCACCTTTGCTGTGGCAGCAAAAGCTGGACGTTTGTCTTTTTTGCTCCGGAGGCTGCCGAAAGCAAAAACAGGTGCTTTTGAGGATGGAGTCCGCAGGAAAGCAGAGAGGGCCAAATTGTCTGTGGCATTTGAAAGGGTTCCAGGAGGCAGTGAGAACCAGCATTACTTTTCCCCGCTGGCACCTTTGTTGTGGCAGCAAAAGCTGGACGTTTGTCTTTTTTGCTCCGGAGGTTGCCGAAAGCGAAAACAGGTGCTTTTGAGGATGGAGTCCGCAGGAAAGCAGAGAGGGCCAAATTGTCTGTGGCATTTGAAAGGGTTCCAGGAGGCAGTGAGAACGAGCATTACTTTTCCCCGCTGGCACCTTTGCTGTGGCAGCAAAAGCTGGACGTTTGTCTTTTTTGCTCCGGAGGCTGCCGAAAGCGAAAACAGCTGCTTTTGAGGATGGAGTCCGCAGCAAAGCAGAGAGGGCCAAATTGTCTGTGGCATTTGAAAGGGTTCCAGGAGGCAGTGAGAACCAGCATTACTTTTCCCCGCTGGCACCTTTGTTGTGGCAGCAAAAGCTGGACGTTTGTCTTTTTTGCTCCGGAGGCTGCCGAAAGCAAAAACAGGTGCTTTTGATGATGGAGTCCGCAGGAAAGCAGAGAGGGCCAAATTGTCTGTGGCATTTGAAAGGGTTCCAGGAGGCAGTGACAACCAGCATTACTTTTCCCCGCTGGCACCTTTGCTGTGGCAGCAAAAGCTGGACGTTTGTCTTTTTTGCTCCGGAGGCTGCCGAAAGCGAAAACAGGTGCTTTTGATGATGGAGTCCGCAGGAAAGCAGAGAGGGCCAAATTGTCTTTGGCATTTAAAGAGGTTGCAGGAGGCAGTGAGGACCAGCATTACTTTTCCCCGCTGGCACCTTTGCTGCGGCAGCAAAAGCTGGACGTTTGTCTTTTTACCACCAGAGGGCGCCGAAAGTGAAAAAAGGCACTTTTGAGGATAGAATCCGCAGGAAAGCAGAGAGGGCCAAATTGTCTGTGGCATTTGATAGGGTTCCAGGAGGCAGTGAGAACCAGCATTACTTTTCCCCGCTGGCACTTTTGCTGTGGCAGCAAAAGCTGGACGTTTGTCTTTTTTGCTCCGGAGGCTGCCGAAAGCGAAAACAGCTGCTTTTGAGGATGGAGTCCGCAGCAAAGCAGAGAGGGCCAAATTGTCTGTGGCATTTGAAAGGGTTCCAGGAGGCAGTGAGAACCAGCATTACTTTTCCCCGCTGGCACCTTTGCTGTGGCAGCAAAAGCTGGACGTTTGTCTTTTTTGCTCCGGAGGCTGCCGAAAGCGAAAACAGCTGCTTTTAAGGATGGAGTCCGCAGCAAAGCAGAGAGGGCCAAATTGTCTGTGGCATTTGAAAGGGTTCCAGGAGGCAGTGAGAACCAGCATTACTTTTCCCCGCTGGCACCTTTGCTGTGGCAGCAAAAGCTGGACGTTTGTCTTTTTTGCTCCGGAGGCTGCCGAAAGCGAAAACAGCTGCTTTTGAGGATGGAGTCCGCAGCAAAGCAGAGAGGGCCAAATTGTCTGTGGCATTTGAAAGGGTTCCAGGAGGCAGTGACAACCAGCATTACTTTTCCCCGCTGGCACCTTTGCTGTGGCAGCAAAAGCTGGACGTTTGTCTTTTTTGCTCCGGAGGCTGCCGAAAGCGAAAATAGGTTCTTTTGAGGATGGAGTCCGCAGGAAAGCAGAGAGGACCAAATTGTCTGTGGCATTTGAAAGGCTTCCAGGAGGCAGTGAGAACCAGCATTACTTTTCCCCGCTGGCACCTTTGCTGTGGCAGCAAAACCTGGACGTTTGTCTTTTTTGCTCCGGAGGCTGCCGAAAGCGAAAACAGGTGCTTTTGATGATGGAGTCCGCAGGAAAGCAGAGAGGGCCAAATTGTCTGTGGCATTTGAAGGAGTTCCAGGAGGCAGTGAGAACCAGCATTACTTTTCCCCGCTGGCACCTTTGCTGTGGCAGCAAAAGCTGGACGTTTGTCTTTTTTGCTCCGGAGGCTGCCGAAAGCAAAAACAGGTGCTTTTGAGGATGGAGTCCGCAGGAAAGCAGAGAGGGCCAAATTGTCTGTGGCATTTGAAAGGGTTCCAGGAGGCAGTGAGAACCAGCATTACTTTTCCCCGCTGGCACCTTTGTTGTGGCAGCAAAAGCTGGACGTTTGTCTTTTTTGCTCCGGAGGTTGCCGAAAGCGAAAACAGGTGCTTTTGAGGATGGAGTCCGCAGGAAAGCAGAGAGGGCCAAATTGTCTGTGGCATTTGAAAGGGTTCCAGGAGGCAGTGAGAACGAGCATTACTTTTCCCCGCTGGCACCTTTGCTGTGGCAGCAAAAGCTGGACGTTTGTCTTTTTTGCTCCGGAGGCTGCCGAAAGCGAAAATAGGTTCTTTTGAGGATGGAGTCCGCAGGAAAGCAGAGAGGGCCAAATTGTCTGTGGCATTTGAAAGGGTTCCAGGAGGCAGTGAGAACCAGCATTACTTTTCCCCGCTGGCACCTTTGTTGTGGCAGCAAAAGCTGGACGTTTGTCTTTTTTGCTCCGGAGGGCGCCGAAAGCAAAAATAGGTTCTTTTGATGATGGAGTCCGCAGGAAAGCAGAGAGGGCCAAATTGTCTGTGGCATTTGAAAGGGTTCCAGGAGGCAGTGACAACCAGCATTACTTTTCCCCGCTGGCACCTTTGCTGTGGCAGCAAAAGCTGGACGTTTGTCTTTTTTGCTCCGGAGGCTGCCGAAAGCGAAAACAGGTGCTTTTGATGATGGAGTCCGCAGGAAAGCAGAGAGGGCCAAATTGTCTTTGGCATTTAAAGAGGTTGCAGGAGGCAGTGAGGACCAGCATTACTTTTCCCCGCTGGCACCTTTGCTGCGGCAGCAAAAGCTGGACGTTTGTCTTTTTACCACCAGAGGGCGCCGAAAGTGAAAAAAGGGACTTTTGAGGATAGAATCCGCAGGAAAGCAGAGAGGGCCAAATTGTCTGTGGCATTTGATAGGGTTCCAGGAGGCAGTGAGAACCAGCATTACTTTTCCCCGCTGGCACTTTTGCTGTGGCAGCAAAAGCTGGACGTTTGTCTTTTTTGCTCCGGAGGCTGCCGAAAGCGAAAACAGGTGCTTTTGAGGATGGAGTCCGCAGCAAAGCAGAGAGGGCCAAATTGTCTGTGGCATTTGAAAGGGTTCCAGGAGGCAGTGAGAACCAGCATTACTTTTCCCCGCTGGCACCTTTGCTGTGGCAGCAAAAGCTGGACGTTTGTCTTTTTTGCTCCGGAGGCTGCCGAAAGCGAAAACAGCTGCTTTTAAGGATGGAGTCCGCAGCAAAGCAGAGAGGGCCAAATTGTCTGTGGCATTTGAAAGGGTTCCAGGAGGCAGTGAGAACCAGCATTACTTTTCCCCGCTGGCACCTTTGCTGTGGCAGCAAAAGCTGGACGTTTGTCTTTTTTGCTCCGGAGGCTGCCGAAAGCGAAAACAGGTGCTTTTGAGGATGGAGTCCGCAGGAAAGCAGAGAGGGCCAAATTGTCTGTGGCATTTGAAAGGGTTCCAGGAGGCAGTGACAACCAGCATTACTTTTCCCCGCTGGCACCTTTGCTGTGGCAGCAAAATCTGGACGTTTGTCTTTTTTGCTCCGGAGGCTGCCGAAAGCGAAAACAGCTGCTTTTGAGGATGGAGTCCGCAGGAAAGCAGAGAGGGCCAAATTGTCTGTGACATTTGAAAGGGTTCCAGGAGGCAGTGAGAAACAGCATTACTTTTCCCCGCTGGCACCTTTGCTGTGGCAGCAAAATCTGGACGTTTGTCTTTTTTGCTCCGGAGGCTGCCGAAAGCGAAAACAGGTGCTTTTGAGGATGGAGTCCGCAGGAAAGCAGAGAGGGCCAAATTGTCTGTGACATTTGAAAGGGTTCCAGGAGGCAGTGAGAACCAGCATTACTTTTCCCCGCTGGCACCTTTGCTGTGGCAGCAAAATCTGGACGTTTGTCTTTTTTACTCCGGAGGCTGCCGAAAGCGAAAACAGGTGCTTTTGAGGATGGAGTCCGCAGGAAAGCAGAGAGGGCCAAATTGTCTGTGGCATTTGAAAGGGTTCCAGGAGGCAGTGAGAACCAGCATTACTTTTCCCCGCTGGCACCTTTGCTGTGGCAGCAAAAGCTGGACGTTTGTCTTTTTTGCTCCGGAGGCTGCCGAAAGCAAAAACAGGTGCTTTTGATGATGGAGTCCGCAGGAAAGCAGAGAGGGCCAAATTGTCTTTGGCATTTAAAGAGGTTCCAGGAGGCAGTGAGGACCAGCATTACTTTTCCCCGCTGGCACCTTTGCTGCGGCAGCAAAAGCTGGACGTTTGTCTTTTTACCACCAGAGGGCGCCGAAAGTGAAAAAAGGCGCTTTTGAGGATAGAGTACGCAGGAAAGCAGAGAGGGCCAAATTGTCTGTGGCATTTGATAGGGTTCCAGGAGGCAGTGAGAACCAGCATTACTTTTCCCCGCTGGCACCTTTGCTGTGGCAGCAAAAGCTGGACGTTTGTCTTTTTTGCTCCGGAGGCTGCCGAAAGCGAAAACAGGTTCTTTTGAGGATGGAGTCCGCAGGAAAGCAGAGAGGGCCAAATTGTCTGTGGCATTTGAAAGGGTTCCAGGAGGCAGTGAGAACCAGCATTACTTTTCCCCGCTGGCACCTTTGCTGTGGCAGCAAAAGCTGGACGTTTGTCTTTTTTGCTCCGGAGGCTGCCGAAAGCGAAAACAGCTGCTTTTGAGGATGGAGTCCGCAGCAAAGCAGAGAGGGCCAAATTGTCTGTGGCATTTGAAAGGGTTCCAGGAGGCAGTGAGAACCAGCATTACTTTTCCCCGCTGGCACCTTTGCTGTGGCATGAAAAGCTGGACGTTTGTCTTTTTTGCTCCGGAGGCTGCCGAAAGCGAAAACAGGTGCTTTTGAGGATGGAGTCTGCAGGAAAGCAGAGAGGGCCAAATTGTCTGTGGCATTTGAAAGGGTTCCAGGAGGCAGTGACAACCAGCATTACTTTTCCCCGCTGGCACCTTTGCTGTGGCAGCAAAAGCTGGACGTTTGTCTTTTTTGCTCCGGAGGCTGCCGAAAGCGAAAACAGGTGCTTTTGAGGATGGAGTCCGCAGCAAAGCAGAGAGGGCCAAATTGTCTGTGGCATTTGAAAGGGTTCCAGGAGGCAGTGAGAACCAGCATTACTTTTCCCCGCTGGCACCTTTGCTGTGGCAGCAAAAGCTGGACGTTTGTCTTTTTTGCTCCGGAGGCTGCCGAAAGCGAAAACAGGTGCTTTTGATGATGGAGTCCGCAGGAAAGCAGAGAGGGCCAAATTGTCTTTGGCATTTAAAGAGGTTCCAGGAGGCAGTGAGGACCAGCATTACTTCTCCCCGCTGGCACCTTTGCTGCGGCAGCAAAAGCTGGACGTTTGTCTTTTTACCACCATAGGGCGCCGAAAGTAAAAAAAGGCGCTTTTGAGGATACAGTCCGCAGGAAAGCAGAGAGGGCCAAATTGTCTGTGGCATTTGATAGGGTTCCAGGAGGCAGTGAGAACCAGCATTACTTTTCCCCGCTGGCACCTTTGCTGTGGCAGCAAAAGCTGGACGTTTGTCTTTTTTGCTCCGGAGGCTGCCGAAAGTGAAAACAGGTGCTTTTGAGGATGGAGTCCGCAGGAAAGCAGAGAGGGCCAAATTGTCTGTGACATTTGAAAGGGTTCCAGGAGGCAGTGAGAACCAGCATTACTTTTCCCCGCTGGCACCTTTGCTGTGGCAGCAAAAGCTGGACGTTTGTCTTTTTTGCTCCGGAGGCTGCCGAAAGCGAAAACAGCTGCTTTTGAGGATGGAGTCCGCAGGAAAGCAGAGAGGGCCAAATTGTCTGTGACATTTGAAAGGGTTCCAGGAGACAGTGAGAACCAGCATTACTTTTCCCCGCTGGCACCTTTGCTGTGGCAGCAAAATCTGGACGTTTGTCTTTTTTGCTCCGGAGGCTGCCGAAAGCGAAAACAGGTGCTTTTGAGGATGGAGTCCGCAGGAAAGCAGAGAGGGCCAAATTGTCTGTGGCATTTGAAAGGGTTCCAGGAGGCAGTGAGAACCAGCATTACTTTTCCCCGCTGGCACCTTTGCTGTGGCAGCAAAAGCTGGACGTTTGTCTTTTTTGCTCCGGAGGCTGCCGAAAGCGAAAACAGGTGCTTTTGATGATGGAGTCCGCAGGAAAGCAGAGAGGGCCAAATTGTCTTTGGCATTTAAAGAGGTTCCAGGAGGCAGTGAGAACCAGCATTACTTTTCCCCGCTGGCACCTTTGCTGCGGCAGCAAAAGCTGGACGTTTGTCTTTTTACCACCGGAGGGCGCCGAAAGTGAAAAAAGGCGCTTTTGAGGATAGAGTCCGCAGGAAAGCAGAGAGGGCCAAATTGTCTGTGGCATTTGAAAGGGTTCCAGGAGGCAGTGAGAACCAGCATTACTTTTCCCCGCTGGCACCTTTGCTGTGGCAGCAAAATCTGGACGTTTGTCTTTTTTGCTCCGGAGGCTGCCGAAAGCGAAAACAGGTGCTTTTGAGGATGGAGTCCGCAGGAAAGCAGAGAGGGCCAAATTGTCTGTGACATTTGAAAGGGTTCCAGGAGGCAGTGAGAACCAGCATTACTTTTCCCCGCTGGCACCTTTGCTGTGGCAGCAAAATCTGGACATTTGTCTTTTTTGCTCCGGAGGCTGCCGAAAGCGAAAACAGGTGCTTTTGAGGATGGAGTCCGCAGGAAAGCAGAGAGGGCCAAATTGTCTGTGGCATTTGAAAGGGTTCCAGGAGGCAGTGAGAACCAGCATTACTTTTCCCCGCTGGCACCTTTGCTGTGGCAGCAAAAGCTGGACGTTTGTCTTTTTTGCTCCGGAGGCTGCCGAAAGCGAAAACAGGTGCTTTTGATGATGGAGTCCGCAGGAAAGCAGAGAGGGCCAAATTGTCTTTGGCATTTAAAGAGGTTCCAGGAGGCAGTGAGAACCAGCATTACTTTTCCCCGCTGGCACCTTTGCTGTGGCAGCAAAAGCTGGACGTTTGTCTTTTTACCACCGGAGGGCGCCGAAAGTGAAAAAAGGCGCTTTTGAGGATAGAGTCCGCAGGAAAGCAGAGAGGGCTAAATTGTCTGTGGCATTTGAAAGGGTTCCAGGAGGCAGTGAGAACCAGCATTACTTTTCCCCGCTGGCACCTTTGCTGTGGCAGCAAAATCTGGACGTTTGTCTTTTTTGCTCCGGAGGCTGCCGAAAGCGAAAACATGTGCTTTTGAGGATGGAGTCCGCAGGAAAGCAGAGAGGGCCAAATTGTCTGTGGCATTTGAAAGGGTTCCAGGAGGCAGTGAGAACCAGCATTACTTTTCCCCGCTGGCACCTTTGCTGTGGCAGCAAAAGCTGGACGTTTGTCTTTTTTGCTCCGGAGGTTGCCGAAAGCGAAAACAGGTGCTTTTGAGGATGGAGTCCGCAGGAAAGCAGAGAGGGCCAAATTGTCTGTGGCATTTGAAAGGGTTCCAGGAGGCAGTGAGAACCAGCATTACTTTTCCCCGCTGGCACCTTTGCTGTGGCAGCAAAAGCTGGACGTTTGTCTTTTTTGCTCCGGAGGCTGCCGAAAGCGAAAACAGGTGCTTTTGAGGATGGAGTCCGCAGGAAAGCAGAGAGGGCCAAATTGTCTGTGGCATTTGAAAGGGTTCCAGGAGGCAGTGAGAACCAGCATTACTTTTCCCCGCTGGCACCTTTGCTGTGGCAGCAAAAGCTGGACGTTTGTCTTTTTTGCTCCGGAGGCTGCCGAAAGCGAAAATAGGTTCTTTTGAGGATGGAGTCCGCAGGAAAGCAGAGAGGGCCAAATTGTCTGTGGCATTTGAAAGGGTTCCAGGAGGCAGTGACAACCAGCATTACTTTTCCCCGCTGGCACCTTTGTTGTGGCAGCAAAAGCTGGACGTTTGTCTTTTTTGCTCCGGAGGCTGCCGAAAGCAAAAACAGGTGCTTTTGAGGATGGAGTCCGCAGGAAAGCAGAGAGGGCCAAATTGTCTTTGGCATTTAAAGAGGTTCCAGGAGGCAGTGAGGACCAGCATTACTTTTCCCCGCTGGCACCTTTGCTGCGGCAGCAAAAGCTGGACGTTTGTCTTTTTACCACCAGAGGGCGCCGAAAGTGAAAAAAGGCGCTTTTGAGGATAGAGTCCGCAGGAAAGCAGAGAGGGCCAAATTGTCTGTGGCATTTGATAGGGTTCCAGGAGGCAGTGAGAACCAGCATTACTTTTCCCCGCTGGCACCTTTGCTGTGGCAGCAAAAGCTGGACGTTTGTCTTTTTTGCTCCGGAGGCTGTCGAAAGCGAAAACAGGTGCTTTTGAGGATGGAGTCCGCAGGAAAGCAGAGAGAGCCAAATTGTCTGGAGCATTTGAAGTAGTTCCAGGAGGCAGTGAGAACCAGCATTACTTTTCCCCGCTGGCACCTTTGCTGTGGCAGCAAAAGCTGGACGTTTGTCTTTTTTGCTCCGGAGGCTGCCGAAAGCGAAAATAGGTTGTTTTGAGGATGGAGTCCGCAGGAAAGCAGAGAGGACCAAATTGTCTGTGGCATTTGAAAGGGTTCCAGGAGGCAGTGAGAACCAGCATTACTTTTCCCCGCTGGCACCTTTGCTGTGGCAGCAAAAGCTGGACGTTTGTCTTTTTTGCTCCGGAGGCTGCCGAAAGCGAAAACAGGTGCTTTTGATGATGGAGTCCGCAGGAAAGCAGAGAGGGCCAAATTGTCTTTGGCATTTAAAGAGGTTCCAGGAGGCAGTGAGAACCAGCATTACTTTTCCCCGCTGGCACCTTTGCTGCGGCAGCAAAAGCTGGACGTTTGTCTTTTTACCACCGGAGGGCGCCGAAAGTGAAAAAAGGCGCTTTTGAGGATAGAGTCCGCAGGAAAGCAGAGAGGGCCAAATTGTCTGTGACATTTGAAAGGGTTCCAGGAGGCAGTGAGAACCAGCATTACTTTTCCCCGCTGGCACCTTTGCTGTGGCAGCAAAAGCTGGACGTTTGTCTTTTTTGCTCCGGAGGCTGCCGAAAGCGAAAACAGGTGCTTTTGAGGATGGAGTCCGCAGGAAAGCAGAGAGGGCCAAATTGTCTGTGACATTTGAAAGGGTTCCAGGAGGCAGTGAGAACCAGCATTACTTTTCCCCGCTGGCACCTTTGCTGTGGCAGCAAAATCTGGACGTTTGTCTTTTTTGCTCCGGAGGCTGCCGAAAGCGAAAACAGGTGCTTTTGAGGATGGAGTCCGCAGGAAAGCAGAGAGGGCCAAATTGTCTGTGGCATTTGAAAGGGTTCCAGGAGGCAGTGAGAACCAGCATTACTTTTCCCCGCTGGCACCTTTGCTGTGGCAGCAAAAGCTGGACGTTTGTCTTTTTTGCTCCGGAGGCTGCCGAAAGCGAAAACAGGTGCTTTTGAGGATGGAGTCCGCAGGAAAGCAGAGGGCCAAATTGTCTTTGGCATTTAAAGAGGTTCCAGGAGGCAGTGAGAACCAGCATTACTTTTCCCCGCTGGCACCTTTGCTGTGGCAGCAAAAGCTGGACGTTTGTCTTTTTACCACCGGAGGGCGCCGAAAGTGAAAAAAGGCGCTTTTGAGGATAGAGTCCGCAGGAAAGCAGAGAGGGCTAAATTGTCTGTGGCATTTGATAGGGTTCCAGGAGGCAGTGAGAACCAGCATTACTTTTCCCCGCTGGCACCTTTGCTGTGGCAGCAAAATCTGGACGTTTGTCTTTTTTGCTCCGGAGGCTGCCGAAAGCGAAAACATGTGCTTTTGAGGATGGAGTCCGCAGGAAAGCAGAGAGGGCCAAATTGTCTGTGGCATTTGAAAGGGTTCCAGGAGGCAGTGAGAACCAGCATTACTTTTCCCCGCTGGCACCTTTGCTGTGGCAGCAAAAGCTGGACGTTTGTCTTTTTTGCTCCGGAGGTTGCCGAAAGCGAAAACAGGTGCTTTTGAGGATGGAGTCCGCAGGAAAGCAGAGAGGGCCAAATTGTCTGTGGCATTTGAAAGGGTTCCAGGAGGCAGTGAGAACCAGCATTACTTTTCCCCGCTGGCACCTTTGCTGTGGCAGCAAAAGCTGGACGTTTGTCTTTTTTGCTCCGGAGGCTGCCGAAAGCGAAAACAGGTGCTTTTGAGGATGGAGTCCGCAGGAAAGCAGAGAGGGCCAAATTGTCTGTGGCATTTGAAAGGGTTCCAGGAGGCAGTGAGAACCAGCATTACTTTTCCCCGCTGGCACCTTTGCTGTGGCAGCAAAAGCTGGACGTTTGTCTTTTTTGCTCCGGAGGCTGCCGAAAGCGAAAATAGGTTCTTTTGAGGATGGAGTCCGCAGGAAAGCAGAGAGGGCCAAATTGTCTGTGGCATTTGAAAGGGTTCCAGGAGGCAGTGACAACCAGCATTACTTTTCCCCGCTGGCACCTTTGTTGTGGCAGCAAAAGCTGGACGTTTGTCTTTTTTGCTCCGGAGGCTGCCGAAAGCAAAAACAGGTGCTTTTGAGGATGGAGTCCGCAGGAAAGCAGAGAGGGCCAAATTGTCTTTGGCATTTAAAGAGGTTCCAGGAGGCAGTGAGGACCAGCATTACTTTTCCCCGCTGGCACCTTTGCTGCGGCAGCAAAAGCTGGACGTTTGTCTTTTTACCACCAGAGGGCGCCGAAAGTGAAAAAAGGCGCTTTTGAGGATAGAGTACGCAGGAAAGCAGAGAGGGCCAAATTGTCTGTGGCATTTGATAGGGTTCCAGGAGGCAGTGAGAACCAGCATTACTTTTCCCCGCTGGCACCTTTGCTGTGGCAGCAAAAGCTGGACGTTTGTCTTTTTTGCTCCGGAGGCTGCCGAAAGCGAAAACAGGTTCTTTTGAGGATGGAGTCCGCAGGAAAGCAGAGAGGGCCAAATTGTCTGTGGCATTTGAAAGGGTTCCAGGAGGCAGTGAGAACCAGCATTACTTTTCCCCGCTGGCACCTTTGCTGTGGCAGCAAAAGCTGGACGTTTGTCTTTTTTGCTCCGGAGGCTGCCGAAAGCGAAAACAGCTGCTTTTGAGGATGGAGTCCGCAGCAAAGCAGAGAGGGCCAAATTGTCTGTGGCATTTGAAAGGGTTCCAGGAGGCAGTGAGAACCAGCATTACTTTTCCCCGCTGGCACCTTTGCTGTGGCATGAAAAGCTGGACGTTTGTCTTTTTTGCTCCGGAGGCTGCCGAAAGCGAAAACAGGTGCTTTTGAGGATGGAGTCTGCAGGAAAGCAGAGAGGGCCAAATTGTCTGTGGCATTTGAAAGGGTTCCAGGAGGCAGTGACAACCAGCATTACTTTTCCCCGCTGGCACCTTTGCTGTGGCAGCAAAAGCTGGACGTTTGTCTTTTTTGCTCCGGAGGCTGCCGAAAGCGAAAACAGGTGCTTTTGAGGATGGAGTCCGCAGCAAAGCAGAGAGGGCCAAATTGTCTGTGGCATTTGAAAGGGTTCCAGGAGGCAGTGAGAACCAGCATTACTTTTCCCCGCTGGCACCTTTGCTGTGGCAGCAAAAGCTGGACGTTTGTCTTTTTTGCTCCGGAGGCTGCCGAAAGCGAAAACAGGTGCTTTTGATGATGGAGTCCGCAGGAAAGCAGAGAGGGCCAAATTGTCTTTGGCATTTAAAGAGGTTCCAGGAGGCAGTGAGGACCAGCATTACTTCTCCCCGCTGGCACCTTTGCTGCGGCAGCAAAAGCTGGACGTTTGTCTTTTTACCACCATAGGGCGCCGAAAGTAAAAAAAGGCGCTTTTGAGGATACAGTCCGCAGGAAAGCAGAGAGGGCCAAATTGTCTGTGGCATTTGATAGGGTTCCAGGAGGCAGTGAGAACCAGCATTACTTTTCCCCGCTGGCACCTTTGCTGTGGCAGCAAAAGCTGGACGTTTGTCTTTTTTGCTCCGGAGGCTGCCGAAAGTGAAAACAGGTGCTTTTGAGGATGGAGTCCGCAGGAAAGCAGAGAGGGCCAAATTGTCTGTGACATTTGAAAGGGTTCCAGGAGGCAGTGAGAACCAGCATTACTTTTCCCCGCTGGCACCTTTGCTGTGGCAGCAAAAGCTGGACGTTTGTCTTTTTTGCTCCGGAGGCTGCCGAAAGCGAAAACAGCTGCTTTTGAGGATGGAGTCCGCAGGAAAGCAGAGAGGGCCAAATTGTCTGTGACATTTGAAAGGGTTCCAGGAGACAGTGAGAACCAGCATTACTTTTCCCCGCTGGCACCTTTGCTGTGGCAGCAAAATCTGGACGTTTGTCTTTTTTGCTCCGGAGGCTGCCGAAAGCGAAAACAGGTGCTTTTGAGGATGGAGTCCGCAGGAAAGCAGAGAGGGCCAAATTGTCTGTGGCATTTGAAAGGGTTCCAGGAGGCAGTGAGAACCAGCATTACTTTTCCCCGCTGGCACCTTTGCTGTGGCAGCAAAAGCTGGACGTTTGTCTTTTTTGCTCCGGAGGCTGCCGAAAGCGAAAACAGGTGCTTTTGATGATGGAGTCCGCAGGAAAGCAGAGAGGGCCAAATTGTCTTTGGCATTTAAAGAGGTTCCAGGAGGCAGTGAGAACCAGCATTACTTTTCCCCGCTGGCACCTTTGCTGCGGCAGCAAAAGCTGGACGTTTGTCTTTTTACCACCGGAGGGCGCCGAAAGTGAAAAAAGGCGCTTTTGAGGATAGAGTCCGCAGGAAAGCAGAGAGGGCCAAATTGTCTGTGGCATTTGAAAGGGTTCCAGGAGGCAGTGAGAACCAGCATTACTTTTCCCCGCTGGCACCTTTGCTGTGGCAGCAAAATCTGGACGTTTGTCTTTTTTGCTCCGGAGGCTGCCGAAAGCGAAAACAGGTGCTTTTGAGGATGGAGTCCGCAGGAAAGCAGAGAGGGCCAAATTGTCTGTGACATTTGAAAGGGTTCCAGGAGGCAGTGAGAACCAGCATTACTTTTCCCCGCTGGCACCTTTGCTGTGGCAGCAAAATCTGGACATTTGTCTTTTTTGCTCCGGAGGCTGCCGAAAGCGAAAACAGGTGCTTTTGAGGATGGAGTCCGCAGGAAAGCAGAGAGGGCCAAATTGTCTGTGGCATTTGAAAGGGTTCCAGGAGGCAGTGAGAACCAGCATTACTTTTCCCCGCTGGCACCTTTGCTGTGGCAGCAAAAGCTGGACGTTTGTCTTTTTTGCTCCGGAGGCTGCCGAAAGCGAAAACAGGTGCTTTTGATGATGGAGTCCGCAGGAAAGCAGAGAGGGCCAAATTGTCTTTGGCATTTAAAGAGGTTCCAGGAGGCAGTGAGAACCAGCATTACTTTTCCCCGCTGGCACCTTTGCTGTGGCAGCAAAAGCTGGACGTTTGTCTTTTTACCACCGGAGGGCGCCGAAAGTGAAAAAAGGCGCTTTTGAGGATAGAGTCCGCAGGAAAGCAGAGAGGGCTAAATTGTCTGTGGCATTTGAAAGGGTTCCAGGAGGCAGTGAGAACCAGCATTACTTTTCCCCGCTGGCACCTTTGCTGTGGCAGCAAAATCTGGACGTTTGTCTTTTTTGCTCCGGAGGCTGCCGAAAGCGAAAACATGTGCTTTTGAGGATGGAGTCCGCAGGAAAGCAGAGAGGGCCAAATTGTCTGTGGCATTTGAAAGGGTTCCAGGAGGCAGTGAGAACCAGCATTACTTTTCCCCGCTGGCACCTTTGCTGTGGCAGCAAAAGCTGGACGTTTGTCTTTTTTGCTCCGGAGGTTGCCGAAAGCGAAAACAGGTGCTTTTGAGGATGGAGTCCGCAGGAAAGCAGAGAGGGCCAAATTGTCTGTGGCATTTGAAAGGGTTCCAGGAGGCAGTGAGAACCAGCATTACTTTTCCCCGCTGGCACCTTTGCTGTGGCAGCAAAAGCTGGACGTTTGTCTTTTTTGCTCCGGAGGCTGCCGAAAGCGAAAACAGGTGCTTTTGAGGATGGAGTCCGCAGGAAAGCAGAGAGGGCCAAATTGTCTGTGGCATTTGAAAGGGTTCCAGGAGGCAGTGAGAACCAGCATTACTTTTCCCCGCTGGCACCTTTGCTGTGGCAGCAAAAGCTGGACGTTTGTCTTTTTTGCTCCGGAGGCTGCCGAAAGCGAAAATAGGTTCTTTTGAGGATGGAGTCCGCAGGAAAGCAGAGAGGGCCAAATTGTCTGTGGCATTTGAAAGGGTTCCAGGAGGCAGTGACAACCAGCATTACTTTTCCCCGCTGGCACCTTTGTTGTGGCAGCAAAAGCTGGACGTTTGTCTTTTTTGCTCCGGAGGCTGCCGAAAGCAAAAACAGGTGCTTTTGAGGATGGAGTCCGCAGGAAAGCAGAGAGGGCCAAATTGTCTTTGGCATTTAAAGAGGTTCCAGGAGGCAGTGAGGACCAGCATTACTTTTCCCCGCTGGCACCTTTGCTGCGGCAGCAAAAGCTGGACGTTTGTCTTTTTACCACCAGAGGGCGCCGAAAGTGAAAAAAGGCGCTTTTGAGGATAGAGTCCGCAGGAAAGCAGAGAGGGCCAAATTGTCTGTGGCATTTGATAGGGTTCCAGGAGGCAGTGAGAACCAGCATTACTTTTCCCCGCTGGCACCTTTGCTGTGGCAGCAAAAGCTGGACGTTTGTCTTTTTTGCTCCGGAGGCTGTCGAAAGCGAAAACAGGTGCTTTTGAGGATGGAGTCCGCAGGAAAGCAGAGAGAGCCAAATTGTCTGGAGCATTTGAAGTAGTTCCAGGAGGCAGGGAGAACCAGCATTACTTTTCCCCGCTGGCACCTTTGCTGTGGCAGCAAAAGCTGGACGTTTGTCTTTTTTGCTCCGGAGGCTGCCGAAAGCGAAAATAGGTTCTTTTGAGGATGGAGTCCGCAGGAAAGCAGAGAGGACCAAATTGTCTGTGGCATTTGAAAGGGTTCCAGGAGGCAGTGAGAACCAGCATTACTTTTCCCCGCTGGCACCTTTGCTGTGGCAGCAAAAGCTGGACGTTTGTCTTTTTTGCTCCGGAGGCTGCCGAAAGCGAAAACAGGTGCTTTTGATGATGGAGTCCGCAGGAAAGCAGAGAGGGCCAAATTGTCTTTGGCATTTAAAGAGGTTCCAGGAGGCAGTGAGAACCAGCATTACTTTTCCCCGCTGGCACCTTTGCTGCGGCAGCAAAAGCTGGACGTTTGTCTTTTTACCACCGGAGGGCGCCGAAAGTGAAAAAAGGCGCTTTTGAGGATAGAGTCCGCAGGAAAGCAGAGAGGGCCAAATTGTCTGTGACATTTGAAAGGGTTCCAGGAGGCAGTGAGAACCAGCATTACTTTTCCCCGCTGGCACCTTTGCTGTGGCAGCAAAATCTGGACGTTTGTCTTTTTTGCTCCGGAGGCTGCCGAAAGCGAAAACAGGTGCTTTTGAGGATGGAGTCCGCAGGAAAGCAGAGAGGGCCAAATTGTCTGTGACATTTGAAAGGGTTCCAGGAGGCAGTGAGAACCAGCATTACTTTTCCCCGCTGGCACCTTTGCTGTGGCAGCAAAATCTGGACGTTTGTCTTTTTTGCTCCGGAGGCTGCCGAAAGCGAAAACAGGTGCTTTTGAGGATGGAGTCCGCAGGAAAGCAGAGAGGGCCAAATTGTCTGTGGCATTTGAAAGGGTTCCAGGAGGCAGTGAGAACCAGCATTACTTTTCCCCGCTGGCACCTTTGCTGTGGCAGCAAAAGCTGGACGTTTGTCTTTTTTGCTCCGGAGGCTGCCGAAAGCGAAAACAGGTGCTTTTGAGGATGGAGTCCGCAGGAAAGCAGAGGGCCAAATTGTCTTTGGCATTTAAAGAGGTTCCAGGAGGCAGTGAGAACCAGCATTACTTTTCCCCGCTGGCACCTTTGCTGTGGCAGCAAAAGCTGGACGTTTGTCTTTTTACCACCGGAGGGCGCCGAAAGTGAAAAAAGGCGCTTTTGAGGATAGAGTCCGCAGGAAAGCAGAGAGGGCTAAATTGTCTGTGGCATTTGATAGGGTTCCAGGAGGCAGTGAGAACCAGCATTACTTTTCCCCGCTGGCACCTTTGCTGTGGCAGCAAAATCTGGACGTTTGTCTTTTTTGCTCCGGAGGCTGCCGAAAGCGAAAACATGTGCTTTTGAGGATGGAGTCCGCAGGAAAGCAGAGAGGGCCAAATTGTCTGTGGCATTTGAAAGGGTTCCAGGAGGCAGTGAGAACCAGCATTACTTTTCCCCGCTGGCACCTTTGCTGTGGCAGCAAAAGCTGGACGTTTGTCTTTTTTGCTCCGGAGGTTGCCGAAAGCGAAAACAGGTGCTTTTGAGGATGGAGTCCGCAGGAAAGCAGAGAGGGCCAAATTGTCTGTGGCATTTGAAAGGGTTCCAGGAGGCAGTGAGAACCAGCATTACTTTTCCCCGCTGGCACCTTTGCTGTGGCAGCAAAAGCTGGACGTTTGTCTTTTTTGCTCCGGAGGCTGCCGAAAGCGAAAACAGGTGCTTTTGAGGATGGAGTCCGCAGGAAAGCAGAGAGGGCCAAATTGTCTGTGGCATTTGAAAGGGTTCCAGGAGGCAGTGAGAACCAGCATTACTTTTCCCCGCTGGCACCTTTGCTGTGGCAGCAAAAGCTGGACGTTTGTCTTTTTTGCTCCGGAGGCTGCCGAAAGCGAAAATAGGTTCTTTTGAGGATGGAGTCCGCAGGAAAGCAGAGAGGGCCAAATTGTCTGTGGCATTTGAAAGGGTTCCAGGAGGCAGTGACAACCAGCATTACTTTTCCCCGCTGGCACCTTTGTTGTGGCAGCAAAAGCTGGACGTTTGTCTTTTTTGCTCCGGAGGCTGCCGAAAGCAAAAACAGGTGCTTTTGAGGATGGAGTCCGCAGGAAAGCAGAGAGGGCCAAATTGTCTTTGGCATTTAAAGAGGTTCCAGGAGGCAGTGAGGACCAGCATTACTTTTCCCCGCTGGCACCTTTGCTGCGGCAGCAAAAGCTGGACGTTTGTCTTTTTACCACCAGAGGGCGCCGAAAGTGAAAAAAGGCGCTTTTGAGGATAGAGTCCGCAGGAAAGCAGAGAGGGCCAAATTGTCTGTGGCATTTGATAGGGTTCCAGGAGGCAGTGAGAACCAGCATTACTTTTCCCCGCTGGCACCTTTGCTGTGGCAGCAAAAGCTGGACGTTTGTCTTTTTTGCTCCGGAGGCTGTCGAAAGCGAAAACAGGTGCTTTTGAGGATGGAGTCCGCAGGAAAGCAGAGAGAGCCAAATTGTCTGGAGCATTTGAAGTAGTTCCAGGAGGCAGGGAGAACCAGCATTACTTTTCCCCGCTGGCACCTTTGCTGTGGCAGCAAAAGCTGGACGTTTGTCTTTTTTGCTCCGGAGGCTGCCGAAAGCGAAAATAGGTTCTTTTGAGGATGGAGTCCGCAGGAAAGCAGAGAGGACCAAATTGTCTGTGGCATTTGAAAGGGTTCCAGGAGGCAGTGAGAACCAGCATTACTTTTCCCCGCTGGCACCTTTGCTGTGGCAGCAAAAGCTGGACGTTTGTCTTTTTTGCTCCGGAGGCTGCCGAAAGCGAAAACAGGTGCTTTTGATGATGGAGTCCGCAGGAAAGCAGAGAGGGCCAAATTGTCTGGGGCATTTGAAGGAGTTCCAGGAGGCAGTGAGAACCAGCATTACTTTTCCCCGCTGGTACCTTTGCTGTGGCAGCAAAAGCTGGACGTTTGTCTTTTTTGCTCCGGAGGCTGCCGAAAGCGAAAACAGGTGCTTTTGAGGATGGAGTTTGCAGGAAAGCAG
Organism: Vanellus vanellus; assembly: GCF_965231255.1. Lineage (NCBI taxonomy): Eukaryota > Metazoa > Chordata > Aves > Charadriiformes > Charadriidae > Vanellus > Vanellus vanellus. Next base: position 57,691 of record NW_028127110.1, on the reverse strand, counting down.
AGAGGGCCAAATTGTCTGTGGCATTTGAAAGGGTTCCAGGAGGCAGTGAGAACCAGCATTACTTTTCCCCGCTGGCACCTTTGCTGTGGCAGCAAAAGCTGGACGTTTGTCTTTTTTGCTCCGGAGGCTGCCGAAAGCGAAAACAGGTGCTTTTGAGGATGGAGTCCGCAGGAAAGCAGAGAGGGCCAAATTGTCTGTGGCATTTGAAAGGGTTCCAGGAGGCAGTGAGAACCAGCATTACTTTTCCCCGCTGGCACCTTTGCTGTGGCAGCAAAAGCTGGACGTTTGTCTTTTTTGCTCCGGAGGCTGCCGAAAGCGAAAACAGGTGCTTTTGAGGATGGAGTCCGCAGGAAAGCAGAGAGGGCCAAATTGTCTGTGGCATTTGAAGGAGTTCCAGGAGGCAGTGAGAACCAGCATTACTTTTCCACGCTGGCACCTTTGCTGTGGCAGCAAAAGCTGGACGTTTGTCTTTTTTGCTCCGGAGGGCGCCGAAAGAGAAAATAGGTTCTTTTGAGGATGGAGTCCGCAGGAAAGCAGAGAGGGCCAAATTGTCTGTGGCATTTGAAAGGGTTCCAGGAGGCAGTGAGAACCAGCGTTACTTTTCCTCGCTGGCACCTTTGCTGTGGCAGCAAAAGCTGGACGTTTGTCTTTTTTGCTCCGGAGGCTGCCGAAAGCGAAAACAGGTGCTTTTGAGGATGGAGTCCGCAGGAAAGCAGAGAGGGCCAAATTGTCTGGGGCATTTGAAAGGGTTCCAGGAGGCAGTTAGAACCAGCATTACTTTTCCCCGCTGGCACCTTTGTTGTGGCAGCAAAAGCTGGACGTTTGTCTTTTTTGCTCCGGAGGCTGCCGGAAAGCGAAAACAGGTGCTTTTGATGATGGAGTCCGCAGGAAAGCAGAGAGAGCCAAATTGTCTGTGACATTTGAAAGGGTTCCAGGAGGCAGTTAGAACCAGCATTACTTTTCCCCGCTGGCACCTTTGCTGTGGCAGCAAAAGCTGGACGTTTGTCTTTTTTGCTCCGGAGGCTGCCGAAAGCAAAAACAGGTCTTTTGAGGATGGAGTCCGCAGGAAAGCAGAGAGGGCCAAATTGTCTGTGGCATTTGAAAGGGTTCCAGGAGGCAGTGAGAACCAGCATTACTTTTCCCCGTTGGCACCTTTGCTGTGGCAGCAAAAGCTGGACGTTTGTCTTTTTTGCTCCGGAGGCTGCCGAAAGCGAAAACAGGTGCTTTTGAGGATGGAGTCCGCAGGAAAGCAGAGAGAGCCAAATTGTCTGGAGCATTTGAAGTAGTTCCAGGAGGCAGGGAGAACCAGCATTACTTTTCCCCGCTGGCACCTTTGCTGTGGCAGCAAAAGCTGGACGTTTGTCTTTTTTGCTCCGGAGGCTGCCGAAAGCGAAAATAGGTTCTTTTGAGGATGGAGTCCGCAGGAAAGCAGAGAGGACCAAATTGTCTGTGGCATTTGAAAGGGTTCCAGGAGGCAGTGAGAACCAGCATTACTTTTCCCCGCTGGCACCTTTGCTGTGGCAGCAAAAGCTGGACGTTTGTCTTTTTTGCTCCGGAGGCTGCCGAAAGCGAAAACAGGTGCTTTTGAGGATGGAGTCCGCAGGAAAGCAGAGAGGGCCAAATTGTCTGGGGCATTTGAAAGGGTTCCAGGAGGCAGTTAGAACCAGCATTACTTTTCCCCGCTGGCACCTTTGTTGTGGCAGCAAAAGCTGGACGTTTGTCTTTTTTGCTCCGGAGGCTGCCGAAAGCGAAAACAGGTGCTTTTGATGATGGAGTCCGCAGGAAAGCAGAGAGAGCCAAATTGTCTGTGACATTTGAAAGGGTTCCAGGAGGCAGTTAGAACCAGCATTACTTTTCCCCGCTGGCACCTTTGCTGTGGCAGCAAAAGCTGGACGTTTGTCTTTTTTGCTCCGGAGGCTGCCGAAAGCAAAAACAGGTCTTTTGAGGATGGAGTCCGCAGGAAAGCAGAGAGGGCCAAATTGTCTGTGGCATTTGAAAGGGTTCCAGGAGGCAGTGAGAACCAGCATTACTTTTCCCCGTTGGCACCTTTGCTGTGGCAGCAAAAGCTGGACGTTTGTCTTTTTTGCTCCGGAGGCTGCCGAAAGCGAAAACAGGTGCTTTTGAGGATGGAGTCCGCAGGAAAGCAGAGAGAGCCAAATTGTCTGGAGCATTTGAAGTAGTTCCAGGAGGCAGGGAGAACCAGCATTACTTTTCCCCGCTGGCACCTTTGCTGTGGCAGCAAAAGCTGGACGTTTGTCTTTTTTGCTCCGGAGGCTGCCGAAAGCGAAAATAGGTTCTTTTGAGGATGGAGTCCGCAGGAAAGCAGAGAGGACCAAATTGTCTGTGGCATTTGAAAGGGTTCCAGGAGGCAGTGAGAACCAGCATTACTTTTCCCCGCTGGCACCTTTGCTGTGGCAGCAAAAGCTGGACGTTTGTCTTTTTTGCTCCGGAGGCTGCCGAAAGCGAAAACAGGTGCTTTTGATGATGGAGTCCGCAGGAAAGCAGAGAGGGCCAAATTGTCTGTGGCATTTGAAGGAGTTCCAGGAGGCAGTGAGAACCAGCATTACTTTTCCCCGCTGGCACCTTTGCTGTGGCAGCAAAAGCTGGACGTTTGTCTTTTTTGCTCCGGAGGCTGCCGAAAGCAAAAACAGGTGCTTTTGAGGATGGAGTCCGCAGGAAAGCAGAGAGGGCCAAATTGTCTGTGGCATTTGAAAGGGTTCCAGGAGGCAGTGAGAACCAGCATTACTTTTCCCCGCTGGCACCTTTGTTGTGGCAGCAAAAGCTGGACGTTTGTCTTTTTTGCTCCGGAGGTTGCCGAAAGCGAAAACAGGTGCTTTTGAGGATGGAGTCCGCAGGAAAGCAGAGAGGGCCAAATTGTCTGTGGCATTTGAAAGGGTTCCAGGAGGCAGTGAGAACGAGCATTACTTTTCCCCGCTGGCACCTTTGCTGTGGCAGCAAAAGCTGGACGTTTGTCTTTTTTGCTCCGGAGGCTGCCGAAAGCGAAAATAGGTTCTTTTGAGGATGGAGTCCGCAGGAAAGCAGAGAGGGCCAAATTGTCTGTGGCATTTGAAAGGGTTCCAGGAGGCAGTGAGAACCAGCATTACTTTTCCCCGCTGGCACCTTTGCTGTGGCAGCAAAAGCTGGACGTTTGTCTTTTTTGCTCCGGAGGGCGCCGAAAGCAAAAATAGGTTCTTTTGATGATGGAGTCCGCAGGAAAGCAGAGAGGGCCAAATTGTCTGTGGCATTTGAAAGGGTTCCAGGAGGCAGTGAGAACCAGCATTACTTTTCCCCGCTGGCACCTTTGCTGTGGCAGCAAAAGCTGGACGTTTGTCTTTTTTGCTCCGGAGGCTGCTGAAAGCGAAAACAGGTGCTTTTGATGATGGAGTCCGCAGGAAAGCAGAGAGGGCCAAATTGTCTTTGGCATTTAAAGAGGTTGCAGGAGGCAGTGAGGACCAGCATTACTTTTCCCCGCTGGCACCTTTGCTGCGGCAGCAAAAGCTGGACGTTTGTCTTTTTACCACCAGAGGGCGCCGAAAGTGAAAACAGGTGCTTTTGAGGATAGAATCCGCAGGAAAGCAGAGAGGGCCAAATTGTCTGTGGCATTTGATAGGGTTCCAGGAGGCAGTGAGAACCAGCATTACTTTTCCCCGCTGGCACTTTTGCTGTGGCAGCAAAAGCTGGACGTTTGTCTTTTTTGCTCCGGAGGCTGCCGAAAGCGAAAACAGGTGCTTTTGAGGATGGAGTCCGCAGCAAAGCAGAGAGGGCCAAATTGTCTGTGGCATTTGAAAGGGTTCCAGGAGGCAGTGAGAACCAGCATTACTTTTCCCCGCTGGCACCTTTGCTGTGGCAGCAAAAGCTGGACGTTTGTCTTTTTTGCTCCGGAGGCTGCCGAAAGCGAAAACAGCTGCTTTTAAGGATGGAGTCCGCAGCAAAGCAGAGAGGGCCAAATTGTCTGTGGCATTTGAAAGGGTTCCAGGAGGCAGTGAGAACCAGCATTACTTTTCCCCGCTGGCACCTTTGCTGTGGCAGCAAAAGCTGGACGTTTGTCTTTTTTGCTCCGGAGGCTGCCGAAAGCGAAAACAGCTGCTTTTGAGGATGGAGTCCGCAGGAAAGCAGAGAGGGCCAAATTGTCTGTGGCATTTGAAAGGGTTCCAGGAGGCAGTGAGAACCAGCATTACTTTTCCCCGCTGGCACCTTTGCTGTGGCAGCAAAAGCTGGACGTTTGTCTTTTTTGCTCCGGAGGCTGCCGAAAGCGAAAACAGGTGCTTTTGAGGATGGAGTCCGCAGGAAAGCAGAGAGGGCCAAATTGTCTGTGGCATTTGAAAGGGTTCCAGGAGGCAGTGAGAACGAGCATTACTTTTCCCCGCTGGCACCTTTGCTGTGGCAGCAAAAGCTGGACGTTTGTCTTTTTTGCTCCGGAGGCTGCCGAAAGCAAAAACAGGTGCTTTTGATGATGGAGTCCGCAGGAAAGCAGAGAGGGCCAAATTGTCTTTGGCATTTAAAGAGGTTCCAGGAGGCAGTGAGGACCAGCATTACTTTTCCCCGCTGGCACCTTTGAGCGGCAGCAAAAGCTGGACGTTTGTCTTTTTACCACCAGAGGGCGCCGAAAGTGAAAAAAGGCGCTTTTGAGGATAGAGTCCGCAGGAAAGCAGAGAGGGCCAAATTGTCTGTGGCATTTGATAGGGTTCCAGGAGGCAGTGAGAACCAGCATTACTTTTCCCCGCTGGCACCTTTGCTGTGGCAGCAAAAGCTGGACGTTTGTCTTTTTTGCTCCGGAGGCTGCCGAAAGCGAAAACAGGTGCTTTTGAGGATGGAGTCCGCAGGAAAGCAGAGAGGGCCAAATTGTCTGTGGCATTTGAAAGGGTTCCAGGAGGCAGTGAGAACCAGCATTACTTTTCCCCGCTGGCACCTTTGCTGTGGCAGCAAAAGCTGGACGTTTGTCTTTTTTGCTCCGGAGGCTGCCGAAAGCGAAAACAGGTGCTTTTGAGGATGGAGTCCGCAGGAAAGCAGAGAGGGCCAAATTGTCTGTGGCATTTGAAAGGGTTCCAGGAGGCAGTGAGAACCAGCATTACTTTTCCACGCTGGCACCTTTGCTGTGGCAGCAAAAGCTGGACGTTTGTCTTTTTTGCTCCGGAGGGCGCCGAAAGAGAAAATAGGTTCTTTTGAGGATGGAGTCCGCAGGAAAGCAGAGAGGGCCAAATTGTCTGTGGCATTTGAAAGGGTTCCAGGAGGCAGTGAGAACCAGCGTTACTTTTCCTCGCTGGCACCTTTGCTGTGGCAGCAAAAGCTGGACGTTTGTCTTTTTTGCTCCGGAGGCTGCCGAAAGCGAAAACAGGTGCTTTTGAGGATGGAGTCCGCAGGAAAGCAGAGAGGGCCAAATTGTCTGGGGCATTTGAAAGGGTTCCAGGAGGCAGTTAGAACCAGCATTACTTTTCCCCGCTGGCACCTTTGTTGTGGCAGCAAAAGCTGGACGTTTGTCTTTTTTGCTCCGGAGGCTGCCGAAAGCGAAAACAGGTGCTTTTGATGATGGAGTCCGCAGGAAAGCAGAGAGAGCCAAATTGTCTGGGGGATTTGAAGGAGTTCCAGGAGGCAGTGAGAACCAGCATTACTTTTCCCCGCTGGCACCTTTGCTGTGGCAGCAAAAGCTGGACGTTTGTCTTTTTTGCTCCGGAGGCTGCCGAAAGCAAAAACAGGTGCTTTTGAGGATGGAGTCCGCAGGAAAGCAGAGAGGGCCAAATTGTCTGTGGCATTTGAAAGGGTTCCAGGAGGCAGTGAGAACCAGCATTACTTTTCCCCGTTGGCACCTTTGCTGTGGCAGCAAAAGCTGGACGTTTGTCTTTTTTGCTCCGGAGGCTGCCGAAAGCGAAAACAGGTGCTTTTGAGGATGGAGTCCGCAGGAAAGCAGAGAGAGCCAAATTGTCTGGAGCATTTGAAGTAGTTCCAGGAGGCAGGGAGAACCAGCATTACTTTTCCCCGCTGGCACCTTTGCTGTGGCAGCAAAAGCTGGACGTTTGTCTTTTTTGCTCCGGAGGCTGCCGAAAGCGAAAATAGGTTCTTTTGAGGATGGAGTCCGCAGGAAAGCAGAGAGGACCAAATTGTCTGTGGCATTTGAAAGGGTTCCAGGAGGCAGTGAGAACCAGCATTACTTTTCCCCGCTGGCACCTTTGCTGTGGCAGCAAAAGCTGGACGTTTGTCTTTTTTGCTCCGGAGGCTGCCGAAAGCGAAAACAGGTGCTTTTGATGATGGAGTCCGCAGGAAAGCAGAGAGGGCCAAATTGTCTGTGGCATTTGAAGGAGTTCCAGGAGGCAGTGAGAACCAGCATTACTTTTCCCCGCTGGCACCTTTGCTGTGGCAGCAAAAGCTGGACGTTTGTCTTTTTTGCTCCGGAGGCTGCCGAAAGCAAAAACAGGTGCTTTTGAGGATGGAGTCCGCAGGAAAGCAGAGAGGGCCAAATTGTCTGTGGCATTTGAAAGGGTTCCAGGAGGCAGTGAGAACCAGCATTACTTTTCCCCGCTGGCACCTTTGTTGTGGCAGCAAAAGCTGGACGTTTGTCTTTTTTGCTCCGGAGGTTGCCGAAAGCGAAAACAGGTGCTTTTGAGGATGGAGTCCGCAGGAAAGCAGAGAGGGCCAAATTGTCTGTGGCATTTGAAAGGGTTCCAGGAGGCAGTGAGAACGAGTATTACTTTTCCCCGCTGGCACCTTTGCTGTGGCAGCAAAAGCTGGACGTTTGTCTTTTTTGCTCCGGAGGCTGCCGAAAGCGAAAATAGGTTCTTTTGAGGATGGAGTCCGCAGGAAAGCAGAGAGGGCCAAATTGTCTGTGGCATTTGAAAGGGTTCCAGGAGGCAGTGAGAACCAGCATTACTTTTCCCCGCTGGCACCTTTGCTGTGGCAGCAAAAGCTGGACGTTTGTCTTTTTTGCTCCGGAGGGCGCCGAAAGCAAAAATAGGTTCTTTTGATGATGGAGTCCGCAGGAAAGCAGAGAGGGCCAAATTGTCTGTGGCATTTGAAAGGGTTCCAGGAGGCAGTGAGAACCAGCATTACTTTTCCCCGCTGGCACCTTTGCTGTGGCAGCAAAAGCTGGACGTTTGTCTTTTTTGCTCCGGAGGCTGCTGAAAGCGAAAACAGGTGCTTTTGATGATGGAGTCCGCAGGAAAGCAGAGAGGGCCAAATTGTCTTTGGCATTTAAAGAGGTTGCAGGAGGCAGTGAGGACCAGCATTACTTTTCCCCGCTGGCACCTTTGCTGCGGCAGCAAAAGCTGGACGTTTGTCTTTTTACCACCAGAGGGCGCCGAAAGTGAAAACAGGTGCTTTTGAGGATAGAATCCGCAGGAAAGCAGAGAGGGCCAAATTGTCTGTGGCATTTGATAGGGTTCCAGGAGGCAGTGAGAACCAGCATTACTTTTCCCCGCTGGCACTTTTGCTGTGGCAGCAAAAGCTGGACGTTTGTCTTTTTTGCTCCGGAGGCTGCCGAAAGCGAAAACAGGTGCTTTTGAGGATGGAGTCCGCAGCAAAGCAGAGAGGGCCAAATTGTCTGTGGCATTTGAAAGGGTTCCAGGAGGCAGTGAGAACCAGCATTACTTTTCCCCGCTGGCACCTTTGCTGTGGCAGCAAAAGCTGGACGTTTGTCTTTTTTGCTCCGGAGGCTGCCGAAAGCGAAAACAGCTGCTTTTAAGGATGGAGTCCGCAGCAAAGCAGAGAGGGCCAAATTGTCTGTGGCATTTGAAAGGGTTCCAGGAGGCAGTGAGAACCAGCATTACTTTTCCCCGCTGGCACCTTTGCTGTGGCAGCAAAAGCTGGACGTTTGTCTTTTTTGCTCCGGAGGCTGCCGAAAGCGAAAACAGCTGCTTTTGAGGATGGAGTCCGCAGGAAAGCAGAGAGGGCCAAATTGTCTGTGGCATTTGAAAGGGTTCCAGGAGGCAGTGAGAACCAGCATTACTTTTCCCCGCTGGCACCTTTGCTGTGGCAGCAAAAGCTGGACGTTTGTCTTTTTTGCTCCGGAGGCTGCCGAAAGCGAAAACAGGTGCTTTTGAGGATGGAGTCCGCAGGAAAGCAGAGAGGGCCAAATTGTCTGTGGCATTTGAAAGGGTTCCAGGAGGCAGTGAGAACGAGCATTACTTTTCCCCGCTGGCACCTTTGCTGTGGCAGCAAAAGCTGGACGTTTGTCTTTTTTGCTCCGGAGGCTGCCGAAAGCAAAAACAGGTGCTTTTGATGATGGAGTCCGCAGGAAAGCAGAGAGGGCCAAATTGTCTTTGGCATTTAAAGAGGTTCCAGGAGGCAGTGAGGACCAGCATTACTTTTCCCCGCTGGCACCTTTGAGCGGCAGCAAAAGCTGGACGTTTGTCTTTTTACCACCAGAGGGCGCCGAAAGTGAAAAAAGGCGCTTTTGAGGATAGAGTCCGCAGGAAAGCAGAGAGGGCCAAATTGTCTGTGGCATTTGATAGGGTTCCAGGAGGCAGTGAGAACCAGCATTACTTTTCCCCGCTGGCACCTTTGCTGTGGCAGCAAAAGCTGGACGTTTGTCTTTTTTGCTCCGGAGGCTGCCGAAAGCGAAAACAGGTGCTTTTGAGGATGGAGTCCGCAGGAAAGCAGAGAGGGCCAAATTGTCTGTGGCATTTGAAAGGGTTCCAGGAGGCAGTGAGAACCAGCATTACTTTTCCCCGCTGGCACCTTTGCTGTGGCAGCAAAAGCTGGACGTTTGTCTTTTTTGCTCCGGAGGCTGCCGAAAGCGAAAACAGCTGCTTTTGAGGATGGAGTCCGCAGCAAAGCAGAGAGGGCCAAATTGTCTGTGGCATTTGAAAGGGTTCCAGGAGGCAGTGAGAACCAGCATTACTTTTCCCCGCTGGCACCTTTGCTGTGGCATGAAAAGCTGGACGTTTGTCTTTTTTGCTCCGGAGGCTGCCGAAAGCGAAAACAGGTGCTTTTGAGGATGGAGTCTGCAGGAAAGCAGAGAGGGCCAAATTGTCTGTGGCATTTGAAAGGGTTCCAGGAGGCAGTGACAACCAGCATTACTTTTCCTTGCTGGCACCTTTGCTGTGGCAGCAAAAGCTGGACGTTTGTCTTTTTTGCTCCGGAGGCTGCCGAAAGCAAAAACAGGTGCTTTTGATGATGGAGTCCGCAGGAAAGCAGAGAGGGCCAAATTGTCTTTGGCATTTAAAGAGGTTCCAGGAGGCAGTGAGGACCAGCATTACTTTTCCCCGCTGGCACCTTTGCTGCGGCAGCAAAAGCTGGACGTTTGTCTTTTTACCACCAGAGGGCGCCGAAAGTGAAAAAAGGCGCTTTTGAGGATAGAGTCCGCAGGAAAGCAGAGAGGGCCAAATTGTCTGTGGCATTTGATAGGGTTCCAGGAGGCAGTGAGAACCAGCATTACTTTTCCCCGCTGGCACCTTTGCTGTGGCAGCAAAAGCTGGACGTTTGTCTTTTTTGCTCCGGAGGCTGCCGAAAGCGAAAACAGGTGCTTTTGAGGATGGAGTCCGCAGCAAAGCAGAGAGGGCCAAATTGTCTGTGGCATTTGAAAGGGTTCCAGGAGGCAGTGAGAACCAGCATTACTTTTCCCCGCTGGCACCTTTGCTGTGGCAGCAAAAGCTGGACGTTTGTCTTTTTTGCTCCGGAGGCTGCTGAAAGCGAAAACAGGTGCTTTTGAGGATGGAGTCCGCAGGAAAGCAGAGAGGGCCAAATTGTCTTTGGCATTTAAAGAGGTTCCAGGAGGCAGTGAGGACCAGCATTACTTCTCCCCGCTGGCACCTTTGCTGCGGCAGCAAAAGCTGGACGTTTGTCTTTTTACCACCAGAGGGCGCCGAAAGTGAAAAAAGGCGCTTTTGAGGATACAGTCCGCAGGAAAGCAGAGAGGGCCAAATTGTCTGTGGCATTTGATAGGGTTCCAGGAGGCAGTGAGAACCAGCATTACTTTTCCCCGCTGGCACCTTTGCTGTGGCAGCAAAAGCTGGACGTTTGTCTTTTTTGCTCCGGAGGCTGCCGAAAGTGAAAACAGGTGCTTTTGAGGATGGAGTCCGCAGGAAAGCAGAGAGGGCCAAATTGTCTGTGACATTTGAAAGGGTTCCAGGAGGCAGTGAGAACCAGCATTACTTTTCCCCGCTGGCACCTTTGCTGTGGCAGCAAAAGCTGGACGTTTGTCTTTTTTGCTCCGGAGGCTGCCGAAAGCGAAAACAGCTGCTTTTGAGGATGGAGTCCGCAGGAAAGCAGAGAGGGCCAAATTGTCTGTGACATTTGAAAGGGTTCCAGGAGGCAGTTAGAACCAGCATTACTTTTCCCCGCTGGCACCTTTGCTGTGGCAGCAAAATCTGGACGTTTGTCTTTTTTGCTCCGAAGGCTGCCGAAAGCGAAAACAGGTGCTTTTGAGGATGGAGTCCGCAGGAAAGCAGAGAGGGCCAAATTGTCTGTGGCATTTGAAAGGGTTCCAGGAGGCAGTGAGAACCAGCATTACTTTTCCCCGCTGGCACCTTTGCTGTGGCAGCAAAAGCTGGACGTTTGTCTTTTTTGCTCCGGAGGCTGCCGAAAGCGAAAACAGGTGCTTTTGAGGATGGAGTCCGCAGGAAAGCAGAGAGGGCCAAATTGTCTTTGGCATTTAAAGAGGTTCCAGGAGGCAGTGAGAACCAGCATTACTTTTCCCCGCTGGCACCTTTGCTGCGGCAGAAAAAGCTGGACGTTTGTCTTTTTACCACCGGAGGGCGCCGAAAGTGAAAAAAGGCGCTTTTAAGGATAGAGTCCGCAGGAAAGCAGAGAGGGCCAAATTGTCTGTGGCATTTGAAAGGGTTCCAGGAGGCAGTGAGAACCAGCATTACTTTTCCCCGCTGGCACCTTTGCTGTGGCAACAAAATCTGGACGTTTGTCTTTTTTGCTCCGGAGGCTGCCGAAAGCGAAAACAGGTGCTTTTGAGGATGGAGTCCGCAGGAAAGCAGAGAGGGCCAAATTGTCTGTGACATTTGAAAGGGTTCCAGGAGGCAGTGAGAACCAGCATTACTTTTCCCCGCTGGCACCTTTGCTGTGGCAGCAAAATCTGGACGTTTGTCTTTTTTGCTCCGGAGGCTGCCGAAAGCGAAAACAGGTGCTTTTGAGGATGGAGTCCGCAGGAAAGCAGAGAGGGCCAAATTGTCTGTGGCATTTGAAAGGGTTCCAGGAGGCAGTGAGAACCAGCATTACTTTTCCCCGTTGGCACCTTTGCTGTGGCAGCAAAAGCTGGACGTTTGTCTTTTTTGCTCCGGAGGCTGCCGAAAGCGAAAACAGGTGCTTTTGAGGATGGAGTCCGCAGGAAAGCAGAGAGGGCCAAATTGTCTTTGGCATTTAAAGAGGTTCCAGGAGGCAGTGAGAACCAGCATTACTTTTCCCCGCTGGCACCTTTGCTGCGGCAGCAAAAGCTGGACGTTTGTCTTTTTACCACCGGAGGGCGCCGAAAGTGAAAAAAGGCGCTTTTGAGGATAGAGTCCGCAGGAAAGCAGAGAGGGCTAAATTGTCTGTGGCATTTGATAGGGTTCCAGGAGGCAGTGAGAACCAGCATTACTTTTCCCCGCTGGCACCTTTGCTGTGGCAGCAAAATCTGGACGTTTGTCTTTTTTGCTCCGGAGGCTGCCGAAAGCGAAAACATGTGCTTTTGAGGATGGAGTCCGCAGGAAAGCAGAGAGGGCCAAATTGTCTGTGACATTTGAAAGGGTTCCAGGAGGCAGTGAGAACCAGCATTACTTTTCCCCGCTGGCACCTTTGCTGTGGCAGCAAAAGCTGGACGTTTGTCTTTTTTGCTCCGGAGGTTGCCGAAAGCGAAAACAGGTGCTTTTGAGGATGGAGTCCGCAGGAAAGCAGAGAGGGCCAAATTGTCTGTGGCATTTGAAAGGGTTCCAGGAGGCAGTGAGAACCAGCATTACTTTTCCCCGCTGGCACCTTTGCTGTGGCAGCAAAAGCTGGACGTTTGTCTTTTTTGCTCCGGAGGCTGCCGAAAGCGAAAACAGGTGCTTTTGAGGATGGAGTCCGCAGGAAAGCAGAGAGGGCCAAATTGTCTGTGGCATTTGAAAGGGTTCCAGGAGGCAGTGAGAACCAGCATTACTTTTCCCCGCTGGCACCTTTGCTGTGGCAGCAAAAGCTGGACGTTTGTCTTTTTTGCTCCGGAGGCTGCCGAAAGCGAAAATAGGTTCTTTTGAGGATGGAGTCCGCAGGAAAGCAGAGAGGGCCAAATTGTCTGTGGCATTTGAAAGGGTTCCAGGAGGCAGTGACAACCAGCATTACTTTTCCCCGCTGGCACCTTTGCTGTGGCAGCAAAACCTGGACGTTTGTCTTTTTTGCTCCGGAGGCTGCCGAAAGCAAAAACAGCTGCTTTTGATGATGGAGTCCGCAGGAAAGCAGAGAGGGCCAAATTGTCTTTGGCATTTAAAGAGGTTGCAGGAGGCAGTGAGGACCAGCATTACTTTTCCCCGCTGGCACCTTTGCTGCGGCAGCAAAAGCTGGACGTTTGTCTTTTTACCACCAGAGGGCGCCGAAAGTGAAAAAAGGCGCTTTTGAGGATAGAGTCCGCAGGAAAGCAGAGAGGGCCAAATTGTCTGTGGCATTTGATAGGGTTCCAGGAGGCAGTGAGAACCAGCATTACTTTTCCCCGCTGGCACGTTTGCTGTGGCAGCAAAAGCTGGACGTTTGTCTTTTTTGCTCCGGAGGCTGCCGAAAGCGAAAACAGCTGCTTTTGAGGATGGAGTCCGCAGCAAAGCAGAGAGGGCCAAATTGTCTGTGGCATTTGAAAGGGTTCCAGGAGGCAGTGACAACCAGCATTACTTTTCCCCGCTGGCACCTTTGCTGTGGCAGCAAAAGCTGGACGTTTGTCTTTTTTGCTCCGGAGGCTGCCGAAAGCGAAAATAGGTTCTTTTGAGGATGGAGTCCGCAGGAAAGCAGAGAGGGCCAAATTGTCTGGGGCATTTGAAAGGGTTCCAGGAGGCAGTGAGAACCAGCATTACTTTTCCCCGCTGGCACCTTTGCTGCGGCAGCAAAAGCTGGACGTTTGTCTTTTTTGCTCCGGAGGCTGCCGAAAGCGAAAACAGGTGCTTTTGAGGATGGAGTCCGCAGGAAAGCAGAGAGGGCCAAATTGTCTGTGGCATTTGAAAGGGTTCCAGGAGGCAGTGACAACCAGCATTACTTTTCCCCGCTGGCACCTTTGCTGCGGCAGCAAAAGCTGGACGTTTGTCTTTTTACCACCGGAGGGCGCCGAAAGTGAAAAAAGGCGCTTTTGAGGATACAGTCCGCAGGAAAGCAGAGAGGGCCAAATTGTCTGTGGCATTTGATAGGGTTCCAGGAGGCAGTGAGAACCAGCATTACTTTTCCCCGCTGGCACCTTTGCTGTGGCAGCAAAATCTGGACGTTTGTCTTTTTTGCTCCGGAGGCTGCCGAAAGCGAAAACAGGTGCTTTTGAGGATGGAGTCCGCAGGAAAGCAGAGAGGGCCAAATTGTCTGTGACATTTGAAAGGGTTCCAGGAGGCAGTGAGAACCAGCATTACTTTTCCCCGCTGGCACCTTTGCTGCGGCAGCAAAAGCTGGACGTTTGTCTTTTTACCACCGGAGGGCGCCGAAAGTGAAAAAAGGCGCTTTTGAGGATAGAGTCCGCAGGAAAGCAGAGAGGGCTAAATTGTCTGTGGCACATTTGATAGGGTTCCAGGAGGCAGTGAGAACCAGCATTACTTTTCCCCGCTGGCACCTTTGCTGTGGCAGCAAAGCTGGACGTTTGTCTTTTTTGCTCCGGAGGCTGCCGAAAGCGAAAACATGTGCTTTTGAGGATGGAGTCCGCAGGAAAGCAGAGAGGGCCAAATTGTCTGTGACATTTGAAAGGGTTCCAGGAGGCAGTGAGAACCAGCATTACTTTTCCCCGCTGGCACCTTTTATGTGGCAGCAAAAGCTGGACGTTTGTCTTTTTTGCTCCGGAGGTTGCCGAAAGCGAAAACAGGTGCTTTTGAGGATGGAGTCCGCAGGAAAGCAGAGAGGGCCAAATTGTCTGTGGCATTTGAAAGGGTTCCAGGAGGCAGTGAGAACCAGCATTACTTTTCCCCGCTGGCACCTTTGCTGTGGCAGCAAAAGCTGGACGTTTGTCTTTTTTGCTCCGGAGGCTGCCGAAAGCGAAAACAGGTGCTTTTGAGGATGGAGTCCGCAGGAAAGCAGAGAGGGCCAAATTGTCTGTGGCATTTGAAAGGGTTCCAGGAGGCAGTGAGAACCAGCATTACTTTTCCCCGCTGGCACCTTTGCTGTGGCAGCAAAAGCTGGACGTTTGTCTTTTTTGCTCCGGAGGCTGCCGAAAGCGAAAATAGGTTCTTTTGAGGATGGAGTCCGCAGGAAAGCAGAGAGGGCCAAATTGTCTGTGGCATTTGAAAGGGTTCCAGGAGGCAGTGACAACCAGCATTACTTTCCCCGCTGGCACCTTTGCTGTGGCAGCAAAACCTGGACGTTTGTCTTTTTTGCTCCGGAGGCTGCCGAAAGCAAAAACAGCTGCTTTTGATGATGGAGTCCGCAGGAAAGCAGAGAGGGCCAAATTGTCTTTGGCATTTAAAGAGGTTGCAGGAGGCAGTGAGGACCAGCATTACTTTTCCCCGCTGGCACCTTTGCTGCGGCAGCAAAAGCTGGACGTTTGTCTTTTTACCACCAGAGGGCGCCGAAAGTGAAAAAAGGCGCTTTTGAGGATAGAGTCCGCAGGAAAGCAGAGAGGGCCAAATTGTCTGTGGCATTTGATAGGGTTCCAGGAGGCAGTGAGAACCAGCATTACTTTTCCCCGCTGGCACGTTTGCTGTGGCAGCAAAAGCTGGACGTTTGTCTTTTTTGCTCCGGAGGCTGCCGAAAGTGAAAACAGCTGCTTTTGAGGATGGAGTCCGCAGCAAAGCAGAGAGGGCCAAATTGTCTGTGGCATTTGAAAGGGTTCCAGGAGGCAGTGACAACCAGCATTACTTTTCCCCGCTGGCACCTTTGCTGTGGCAGCAAAAGCTGGACGTTTGTCTTTTTTGCTCCGGAGGCTGCCGAAAGCGAAAATAGGTTCTTTTGAGGATGGAGTCCGCAGGAAAGCAGAGAGGGCCAAATTGTCTGGGGCATTTGAAAGGGTTCCAGGAGGCAGTGAGAACCAGCATTACTTTTCCCCGCTGGCTCCTTTGCTGCGGCAGCAAAAGCTGGACGTTTGTCTTTTTTGCTCCGGAGGCTGCCGAAAGCGAAACAGGTGCTTTTGAGGATGGAGTCCGCAGGAAAGCAGAGAGGGCCAAATTGTCTGTGGCATTTGAAAGGGTTCCAGGAGGCAGTGACAACCAGCATTACTTTTCCCCGCTGGCACCTTTGCTGCGGCAGCAAAAGCTGGACGTTTGTCTTTTTTACCACCGGAGGGCGCCGAAAGTGAAAAAAGGCGCTTTTGAGGATACAGTCCGCAGGAAAGCAGAGAGGGCCAAATTGTCTGTGGCATTTGATAGGGTTCCAGGAGGCAGTGAGAACCAGCATTACTTTTCCCCGCTGGCACCTTTGCTGTGGCAGCAAAATCTGGACGTTTGTCTTTTTTGCTCCGGAGGCTGCCGAAAGCGAAAACAGGTGCTTTTGAGGATGGAGTCCGCAGGAAAGCAGAGAGGGCCAAATTGTCTGTGACATTTGAAAGGGTTCCAGGAGGCAGTGAGAACCAGCATTACTTTTCCCCGCTGGCACCTTTGCTGTGGCAGCAAAAGCTGGACGTTTGTCTTTTTTGCTCCGGAGGCTGCCGAAAGCGAAAACAGGTGCTTTTGAGGATGGAGTCCGCAGGAAAGCGAAGAGGGCCAAATTGTCTGTGGCATTTGAAAGGGTTCCAGGAGGCAGTGAGAACCAGCATTACTTTTCCCCGCTGGCACCTTTGCTGTGGCAGCAAAAGCTGGACGTTTGTCTTTTTTGCTCCGGAGGCTGCCGAAAGCGAAAACAGGTGCTTTTGAGGATGGAGTCCTCAGGAAAGCAGAGAGGGCCAAATTGTCTGTGGCATTTGAAAGGGTTCCAGGAGGCAGTGAGAACCAGCATTACTTTTCCCCGCTGGCACCTTTGCTGCGGCAGCAAAAGCTGGACGTTTGTCTTTTTTGCTCCGGAGGGCGCCGAAAGAGAAAATAGGTTCTTTTGAGGATGGAGTCCGCAGCAAAGCAGAGAGGGCCAAATTGTCTGTGGCATTTGAAAGGGTTCCAGGAGGCAGTGAGAACCAGCATTACTTTTCCCCGCTGGCACCTTTGCTGTGGCAGCAAAAGCTGGACGTTTGTCTTTTTTGCTCCGGAGGGCGCCGAAAGCGAAAATAGGTTCTTTTGAGGATGGAGTCCGCAGGAAAGCAGAGAGGGCCAAATTGTCTGTGGCATTTGAAAGGGTTCCAGGAGGCAGTGAGAACCAGCATTACTTTTCCCCGCTGGCACCTTTGCTGTGGCAGCAAAAGCTGGACGTTTGTCTTTTTTGCTCCGGAGGCTGCCGAAAGCGAAAACAGGTGCTTTTGATGATGGAGTCCGCAGGAAAGCAGAGAGGGCCAAATTGTCTGTGGCATTTGAAAGGGTTCCAGGAGGCAGTGAGAACCAGCATTACTTTTCCCCGCTGGCACCTTTGCTGTGGCAGCAAAAGCTGGACGTTTGTCTTTTTTGCTCCGGAGGCTGCCGAAAGCGAAAACAGGTGCTTTTGATGATGGAGTCCGCAGGAAAGCAGAGAGGGCCAAATTGTCTTTGGCATTTAAAGAGCTTCCAGGAGGCAGTGAGGACCAGCATTACTTTTCCCCGCTGGCACCTTTGCTGTGGCAGCAAAAGCTGGACGTTTGTCTTTTTACCACCAGAGGGCGCCGAAAGTGAAAAAAGGCGCTTTTGAGGATACAGTCCGCAGGAAAGCAGAGAGGGCCAAATTGTCTGTGGCATTTGATAGGGTTCCAGGAGGCAGTGAGAACCAGCATTACTTTTCCCCGCTGGCACCTTTGCTGTGGCAGCAAAAGCTGGACGTTTGTCTTTTTTGCTCCGGAGGCTGCCGAAAGCGAAAACAGGTGCTTTTGAGGATGGAGTCCGCAGGAAAGCAGAGAGGGCCAAATTGTCTGTGGCATTTGAAAGGGTTCCAGGAGGCAGTGACAACCAGCATTACTTTTCCCCGCTGGCACCTTTGTTGTGGCAGCAAAAGCTGGACGTTTGTCTTTTTTGCTCTGGAGGTTGCCGAAAGCGAAAACAGGTGCTTTTGAGGATGGAGTCCGCAGGAAAGCAGAGAGGGCCAAATTGTCTGTGGCATTTGAAAGGGTTCCAGGAGGCAGTGAGAACGAGCATTACTTTTCCCCGCTGGCACCTTTGCTGTGGCAGCAAAAGCTGGACGTTTGTCTTTTTTGCTCCGGAGGCTGCCGAAAGCGAAAATAGGTTCTTTTGAGGATGGAGTCCGCAGGAAAGCAGAGAGGGCCAAATTGTCTGTGGCATTTGAAAGGGTTCCAGGAGGCAGTGAGAACCAGCATTACTTTTCCCCGCTGGCACCTTTGTTGTGGCAGCAAAAGCTGGACGTTTGTCTTTTTTGCTCCGGAGGGCGCCGAAAGCAAAAATAGGTTCTTTTGATGATGGAGTCCGCAGGAAAGCAGAGAGGGCCAAATTGTCTGTGGCATTTGAAAGGGTTCCAGGAGGCAGTGACAACCAGCATTACTTTTCCCCGCTGGCACCTTTGCTGTGGCAGCAAAAGCTGGACGTTTGTCTTTTTTGCTCCGGAGGCTGCCGAAAGCGAAAACAGGTGCTTTTGATGATGGAGTCCGCAGGAAAGCAGAGAGGGCCAAATTGTCTTTGGCATTTAAAGAGGTTGCAGGAGGCAGTGAGGACCAGCATTACTTTTCCCCGCTGGCACCTTTGCTGCGGCAGCAAAAGCTGGACGTTTGTCTTTTTACCACCAGAGGGCGCCGAAAGTGAAAACAGGTGCTTTTGAGGATAGAATCCGCAGGAAAGCAGAGAGGGCCAAATTGTCTGTGGCATTTGATAGGGTTCCAGGAGGCAGTGAGAACCAGCATTACTTTTCCCCGCTGGCACTTTTGCTGTGGCAGCAAAAGCTGGACGTTTGTCTTTTTTGCTCCGGAGGCTGCCGAAAGCGAAAACAGCTGCTTTTGAGGATGGAGTCCGCAGCAAAGCAGAGAGGGCCAAATTGTCTGTGGCATTTGAAAGGGTTCCAGGAGGCAGTGAGAACCAGCATTACTTTTCCCCGCTGGCACCTTTGCTGTGGCAGCAAAAGCTGGACGTTTGTCTTTTTTGCTCCGGAGGCTGCCGAAAGCGAAAACAGCTGCTTTTAAGGATGGAGTCCGCAGCAAAGCAGAGAGGGCCAAATTGTCTGTGGCATTTGAAAGGGTTCCAGGAGGCAGTGAGAACCAGCATTACTTTTCCCCGCTGGCACCTTTGCTGTGGCAGCAAAAGCTGGACGTTTGTCTTTTTTGCTCCGGAGGCTGCCGAAAGCGAAAACAGGTGCTTTTGAGGATGGAGTCCGCAGGAAAGCAGAGAGGGCCAAATTGTCTGTGGCATTTGAAAGGGTTCCAGGAGGCAGTGACAACCAGCATTACTTTTCCCCGCTGGCACCTTTGCTGTGGCAGCAAAATCTGGACGTTTGTCTTTTTTGCTCCGGAGGCTGCCGAAAGCGAAAACAGCTGCTTTTGAGGATGGAGTCCGCAGGAAAGCAGAGAGGGCCAAATTGTCTGTGACATTTGAAAGGGTTCCAGGAGGCAGTGAGAAACAGCATTACTTTTCCCCGCTGGCACCTTTGCTGTGGCAGCAAAATCTGGACGTTTGTCTTTTTTGCTCCGGAGGCTGCCGAAAGCGAAAACAGGTGCTTTTGAGGATGGAGTCCGCAGGAAAGCAGAGAGGGCCAAATTGTCTGTGACATTTGAAAGGGTTCCAGGAGGCAGTGAGAACCAGCATTACTTTTCCCCGCTGGCACCTTTGCTGTGGCAGCAAAATCTGGACGTTTGTCTTTTTTACTCCGGAGGCTGCCGAAAGCGAAAACAGGTGCTTTTGAGGATGGAGTCCGCAGGAAAGCAGAGAGGGCCAAATTGTCTGTGGCATTTGAAAGGGTTCCAGGAGGCAGTGAGAACCAGCATTACTTTTCCCCGCTGGCACCTTTGCTGTGGCAGCAAAAGCTGGACGTTTGTCTTTTTTGCCCCGGAGGCTGCCGAAAGCAAAAACAGGTGCTTTTGATGATGGAGTCCGCAGGAAAGCAGAGAGGGCCAAATTGTCTTTGGCATTTAAAGAGGTTCCAGGAGGCAGTGAGGACCAGCATTACTTTTCCCCGCTGGCACCTTTGCTGCGGCAGCAAAAGCTGGACGTTTGTCTTTTTACCACCAGAGGGCGCCGAAAGTGAAAAAAGGCGCTTTTGAGGATAGAGTCCGCAGGAAAGCAGAGAGGGCCAAATTGTCTGTGGCATTTGATAGGGTTCCAGGAGGCAGTGAGAACCAGCATTACTTTTCCCCGCTGGCACCTTTGCTGTGGCAGCAAAAGCTGGACGTTTGTCTTTTTTGCTCCGGAGGCTGCCGAAAGCGAAAACAGGTTCTTTTGAGGATGGAGTCCGCAGGAAAGCAGAGAGGGCCAAATTGTCTGTGGCATTTGAAAGGGTTCCAGGAGGCAGTGAGAACCAGCATTACTTTTCCCCGCTGGCACCTTTGCTGTGGCAGCAAAAGCTGGACGTTTGTCTTTTTTGCTCCGGAGGCTGCCGAAAGCGAAAACAGGTGCTTTTGAGGATGGAGTCCGCAGCAAAGCAGAGAGGGCCAAATTGTCTGTGGCATTTGAAAGGGTTCCAGGAGGCAGTGAGAACCAGCATTACTTTTCCCCGCTGGCACCTTTGCTGTGGCAGCAAAAGCTGGACGTTTGTCTTTTTTGCTCCGGAGGCTGCCGAAAGCGAAAACAGGTGCTTTTGAGGATGGAGTCCGCAGGAAAGCAGAGAGGGCCAAATTGTCTGTGGCATTTGAAAGGGTTCCAGGAGGCAGTGAGAACGAGCATTACTTTTCCCCGCTGGCACCTTTGCTGTGGCAGCAAAAGCTGGACGTTTGTCTTTTTTGCTCCGGAGGCTGCCGAAAGCAAAAACAGGTGCTTTTGATGATGGAGTCCGCAGGAAAGCAGAGAGGGCCAAATTGTCTTTGGCATTTAAAGAGGTTCCAGGAGGCAGTGAGGACCAGCATTACTTTTCCCCGCTGGCACCTTTGAGCGGCAGCAAAAGCTGGACGTTTGTCTTTTTACCACCAGAGGGCGCCGAAAGTGAAAAAAGGCTCTTTTGAGGATAGAGTCCGCAGGAAAGCAGAGAGGGCCAAATTGTCTGTGGCATTTGATAGGGTTCCAGGAGGCAGTGAGAACCAGCATTACTTTTCCCCGCTGGCACCTTTGCTGTGGCAGCAAAAGCTGGACGTTTGTCTTTTTTGCTCCGGAGGCTGCCGAAAGCGAAAACAGGTGCTTTTGAGGATGGAGTCCACAGGAAAGCAGAGAGGGCCAAATTGTCTGTGGCATTTGAAAGGGTTCCAGGAGGCAGTGAGAACCAGCATTACTTTTCCCCGCTGGCACCTTTGCTGTGGCAGCAAAATCTGGACGTTTGTCTTTTTTGCTCCGGAGGCTGCCGAAAGCGAAAACAGCTGCTTTTGAGGATGGAGTCCGCAGCAAAGCAGAGAGGGCCAAATTGTCTGTGGCATTTGAAAGGGTTCCAGGAGGCAGTGAGAACCAGCATTACTTTTCCCCGCTGGCACCTTTGCTGTGGCATGAAAAGCTGGACGTTTGTCTTTTTTGCTCCGGAGGCTGCCGAAAGCGAAAACAGGTGCTTTTGAGGATGGAGTCTGCAGGAAAGCAGAGAGGGCCAAATTGTCTGTGGCATTTGAAAGGGTTCCAGGAGGCAGTGACAACCAGCATTACTTTTCCCCGCTGGCACCTTTGCTGTGGCAGCAAAAGCTGGACGTTTGTCTTTTTTGCTCCGGAGGCTGCCGAAAGCAAAAACAGGTGCTTTTGATGATGGAGTCCGCAGGAAAGCAGAGAGGGCCAAATTGTCTTTGGCATTTAAAGAGGTTCCAGGAGGCAGTGAGGACCAGCATTACTTTTCCCCGCTGGCACCTTTGCTGCGGCAGCAAAAGCTGGACGTTTGTCTTTTTACCACCAGAGGGCGCCGAAAGTGAAAAAAGGCGCTTTTGAGGATAGAGTCCGCAGGAAAGCAGAGAGGGCCAAATTGTCTGTGGCATTTGATAGGGTTCCAGGAGGCAGTGAGAACCAGCATTACTTTTCCCCGCTGGCACCTTTGCTGTGGCAGCAAAAGCTGGACGTTTGTCTTTTTTGCTCCGGAGGCTGCCGAAAGCGAAAACAGGTGCTTTTGAGGATGGAGTCCGCAGCAAAGCAGAGAGGGCCAAATTGTCTGTGGCATTTGAAAGGGTTCCAGGAGGCAGTGAGAACCAGCATTACTTTTCCCCGCTGGCACCTTTGCTGTGGCAGCAAAAGCTGGACGTTTGTCTTTTTTGCTCCGGAGGCTGCCGAAAGCGAAAACAGGTGCTTTTGAGGATGGAGTCCGCAGGAAAGCAGAGAGGGCCAAATTGTCTTTGGCATTTAAAGAGGTTCCAGGAGGCAGTGAGGACCAGCATTACTTCTCCCCGCTGGCACCTTTGCTGCGGCAGCAAAAGCTGGACGTTTGTCTTTTTACCACCAGAGGGCGCCGAAAGTGAAAAAAGGCGCTTTTGAGGATACAGTCCGCAGGAAAGCAGAGAGGGCCAAATTGTCTGTGGCATTTGATAGGGTTCCAGGAGGCAGTGAGAACCAGCATTACTTTTCCCCGCTGGCACCTTTGCTGTGGCAGCAAAAGCTGGACGTTTGTCTTTTTTGCTCCGGAGGCTGCCGAAAGTGAAAACAGGTGCTTTTGAGGATGGAGTCCGCAGGAAAGCAGAGAGGGCCAAATTGTCTGTGACATTTGAAAGGGTTCCAGGAGGCAGTGAGAACCAGCATTACTTTTCCCCGCTGGCACCTTTGCTGTGGCAGCAAAAGCTGGACGTTTGTCTTTTTTACTCCGGAGGCTGCCGAAAGCGAAAACAGGTGCTTTTGAGGATGGAGTCCGCAGGAAAGCAGAGAGGGCCAAATTGTCTGTGGCATTTGAAAGGGTTCCAGGAGGCAGTGAGAACCAGCATTACTTTTCCCCGCTGGCACCTTTGCTGTGGCAGCAAAATCTGGACGTTTGTCTTTTTTGCTCCGGAGGCTGCCGAAAGCGAAAACAGGTGCTTTTGAGGATGGAATCCGCAGCAAAGCAGAGAGGGCCAAATTGTCTGTGGCATTTGAAAGGGTTCCAGGAGGCAGTGAGAACCAGCATTACTTTTCCCCGCTGGCACCTTTGCTGTGGCAGCAAAAGCTGGACGTTTGTCTTTTTTGCTCCGGAGGCTGCAGAAAGCGAAAACAGGTGCTTTTGAGGATGGAGTCCGCAGGAAAGCAGAGAGGGCCAAATTGTCTTTGGCATTTAAAGAGGTTCCAGGAGGCAGTGAGAACCAGCATTACTTTTCCCCGCTGGCACCTTTGCTGCGGCAGCAAAAGCTGGACGTTTGTCTTTTTACCACCGGAGGGCGCCGAAAGTGAAAAAAGGCGCTTTTGAGGATAGAGTCCGCAGGAAAGCAGAGAGGGCCAAATTGTCTGTGACATTTGAAAGGGTTCCAGGAGGCAGTGAGAACCAGCATTACTTTTCCCCGCTGGCACCTTTGCTGTGGCAGCAAAATCTGGACGTTTGTCTTTTTTGCTCCGGAGGCTGCCGAAAGCGAAAACAGGTGCTTTTGAGGATGGAGTCCGCAGGAAAGCAGAGAGGGCCAAATTGTCTGTGACATTTGAAAGGGTTCCAGGAGGCAGTGAGAACCAGCATTACTTTTCCCCGCTGGCACCTTTGCTGTGGCAGCAAAAGCTGGACATTTGTCTTTTTTGCTCCGGAGGCTGCCGAAAGCGAAAACAGGTGCTTTTGAGGATGGAGTCCGCAGGAAAGCAGAGAGGGCCAAATTGTCTGTGGCATTTGAAAGGGTTCCAGGAGGCAGTGAGAACCAGCATTACTTTTCCCCGTTGGCACCTTTGCTGTGGCAGCAAAAGCTGGACGTTTGTCTTTTTTGCTCCGGAGGCTGCCGAAAGCGAAAACAGGTGCTTTTGAGGATGGAGTCCGCAGGAAAGCAGAGAGGGCCAAATTGTCTTTGGCATTTAAAGAGGTTCCAGGAGGCAGTGAGAACCAGCATTACTTTTCCCCGCTGGCACCTTTGCTGCGGCAGCAAAAGCTGGACGTTTGTCTTTTTACCACCGGAGGGCGCCGAAAGTGAAAAAAGGCGCTTTTGAGGATAGAGTCCGCAGGAAAGCAGAGAGGGCTAAATTGTCTGTGGCATTTGATAGGGTTCCAGGAGGCAGTGAGAACCAGCATTACTTTTCACCGCTGGCACCTTTGCTGTGGCAGCAAAATCTGGACGTTTGTCTTTTTTGCTCCGGAGGCTGCCGAAAGCAAAAACATGTGCTTTTGAGGATGGAGTCCGCAGGAAAGCAGAGAGGGCCAAATTGTCTGTGGCATTTGAAAGGGTTCCAGGAGGCAGTGAGAACCAGCATTACTTTTCCCCGCTGGCACCTTTGCTGTGGCAGCAAAAGCTGGACGTTTGTCTTTTTTGCTCCGGAGGTTGCCGAAAGCGAAAACAGGTGCTTTTGAGGATGGAGTCCGCAGGAAAGCAGAGAGGGCCAAATTGTCTGTGGCATTTGAAAGGGTTCCAGGAGGCAGTGAGAACCAGCATTACTTTTCCCCGCTGGCACCTTTGCTGTGGCAGCAAAAGCTGGACGTTTGTCTTTTTTGCTCCGGAGGCTGCCGAAAGCGAAAACAGGTGCTTTTGAGGATGGAGTCCACAGGAAAGCAGAGAGGGCCAAATTGTCTGTGGCATTTGAAAGGGTTCCAGGAGGCAGTGAGAACCAGCATTACTTTTCCCCGCTGGCACCTTTGCTGTGGCAGCAAAAGCTGGACGTTTGTCTTTTTTGCTCCGGAGGCTGCCGAAAGCGAAAATAGGTTCTTTTGAGGATGGAGTCCGCAGGAAAGCAGAGAGGGCCAAATTGTCTGTGGCATTTGAAAGGGTTCCAGGAGGCAGTGACAACCAGCATTACTTTTCCCCGCTGGCACCTTTGTTGTGGCAGCAAAAGCTGGACGTTTGTCTTTTTTGCTCCGGAGGCTGCCGAAAGCAAAAACAGCTGCTTTTGATGATGGAGTCCGCAGGAAAGCAGAGAGGGCCAAATTGTCTTTGGCATTTAAAGAGGTTGCAGGAGGCAGTGAGGACCAGCATTACTTTTCCCCGCTGGCACCTTTGCTGCGGCAGCAAAAGCTGGACGTTTGTCTTTTTACCACCAGAGGGCGCCGAAAGTGAAAAAAGGCGCTTTTGAGGATAGAGTCCGCAGGAAAGCAGAGAGGGCCAAATTGTCTGTGGCATTTGATAGGGTTCCAGGAGGCAGTGAGAACCAGCATTACTTTTCCCCGCTGGCACCTTTGCTGTGGCAGCAAAAGCTGGACGTTTGTCTTTTTTGCTCCGGAGGCTGCCGAAAGCGAAAACAGCTGCTTTTGAGGATGGAGTCCGCAGCAAAGCAGAGAGGGCCAAATTGTCTGTGGCATTTGAAAGGGTTCCAGGAGGCAGTGACAACCAGCATTACTTTTCCCCGCTGGCACCTTTGCTGTGGCAGCAAAAGCTGGACGTTTGTCTTTTTACCACCGGAGGCTGCCGAAAGCGAAAATAGGTTCTTTTGAGGATGGAGTCCGCAGGAAAGCAGAGAGGGCCAAATTGTCTGGGGCATTTGAAAGGGTTCCAGGAGGCAGTGAGAACCAGCATTACTTTTCCCCGCTGGCACCTTTGCTGCGGCAGCAAAAGCTGGACGTTTGTCTTTTTTGCTCCGGAGGCTGCCGAAAGCGAAAACAGCTGCTTTTGAGGATGGAGTCCGCAGGAAAGCAGAGAGGGCCAAATTGTCTGTGGCATTTGAAAGGGTTCCAGGAGGCAGTGACAACCAGCATTACTTTTCCCCGCTGGCACCTTTGCTGCGGCAGCAAAAGCTGGACGTTTGTCTTTTTACCACCGGAGGGCGCCGAAAGTGAAAAAAGGGGCTTTTGAGGATACAGTCCGCAGGAAAGCAGAGAGGGCCAAATTGTCTGTGGCATTTGATAGGGTTCCAGGAGGCAGTGAGAACCAGCATTACTTTTCCCCGCTGGCACCTTTGCTGTGGCAGCAAAAGCTGGACGTTTGTCTTTTTTGCTCCGGAGGCTGCCGAAAGCAAAAACAGGTGCTTTTGAGGATGGAGTCCGCAGGAAAGCGAAGAGGGCCAAATTGTCTGTGGCATTTGAAAGGGTTCCAGGAGGCAGTGAGAACCAGCATTACTTTTCCCCGCTGGCACCTTTGCTGTGGCAGCAAAAGCTGGACGTTTGTCTTTTTTGCTCCGGAGGCTGCCGAAAGCGAAAACAGGTGCTTTTGAGGATGGAGTCCGCAGGAAAGCAGAGAGGGCCAAATTGTCTGTGGCATTTGAAAGGGTTCCAGGAGGCAGTGAGAACCAGCATTACTTTTCCCCGCTGGCACCTTTGCTGCGGCAGCAAAAGCTGGACGTTTGTCTTTTTTGCTCCGGAGGGCGCCGAAAGAGAAAATAGGTTCTTTTGAGGATGGAGTCCGCAGCAAAGCAGAGAGGGCCAAATTGTCTGTGGCATTTGAAAGGGTTCCAGGAGGCAGTGAGAACCAGCATTACTTTTCCCCGCTGGCACCTTTGCTGTGGCAGCAAAAGCTGGACGTTTGTCTTTTTTGCTCCGGAGGCTGCCGAAAGCGAAAATAGGTTCTTTTGAGGATGGAGTCCGCAGGAAAGCAGAGAGGGCCAAATTGTCTGTGGCATTTGAAAGGGTTCCAGGAGGCAGTGAGAACCAGCATTACTTTTCCCCGCTGGCACCTTTGCTGTGGCAGCAAAATCTGGACGTTTGTCTTTTTTGCTCCGGAGGCTGCCGAAAGCGAAAACAGGTGCTTTTGATGATGGAGTCCGCAGGAAAGCAGAGAGGGCCAAATTGTCTGTGGCATTTGAAAGGGTTCCAGGAGGCAGTGAGAACCAGCATTACTTTTCCCCGCTGGCACCTTTGCTGTGGCAGCAAAAGCTGGACGTTTGTCTTTTTTGCTCCGGAGGCTGCCGAAAGCGAAAACAGCTGCTTTTGAGGATTAAGTCCGCAGGAAAGCAGAGAGGGCCAAATTGTCTGGGGCATTTGAAAGGGTTCCAGGAGGCAGTGAGAACCAGCATTACTTTTCCCCGCTGGCACCTTTGCTGTGGCAGCAAAAGCTGGACGTTTGTCTTTTTTGCTCCGGAGGCTGCCGAAAGCGAAAACAGGTGCTTTTGATGATGGAGTCCGCAGGAAAGCAGAGAGGGCCAAATTGTCTTTGGCATTTAAAGAGCTTCCAGGAGGCAGTGAGGACCAGCATTACTTTTCCCCGCTGGCACCTTTGCTGTGGCAGCAAAAGCTGGACGTTTGTCTTTTTACCACCAGAGGGCGCCGAAAGTGAGAAAAGGCGCTTTTGAGGATACAGTCCGCAGGAAAGCAGAGAGGGCCAAATTGTCTGTGGCATTTGATAGGGTTCCAGGAGGCAGTGAGAACCAGCATTACTTTTCCCCGCTGGCACCTTTGCTGTGGCAGCAAAATCTGGACGTTTGTCTTTTTTGCTCCGGAGGCTCCTGAAAGCGAAAACAGGTGCTTTTGAGGATGGAGTCCGCAGGGAAGCAGAGAGGGCCAAATTGTCTGTGGCATTTGAAAGGGTTCCAGGAGGCAGTGACAACCAGCATTACTTTTCCCCGCTGGCACCTTTGCTGTGGCAGCAAAAGCTGGACGTTTGTCTTTTTTGCTCCGGAGGCTGCCGAAAGCGAAAACAGGTGCTTTTGAGGATGGAGTCCGCAGGAAAGCAGAGAGGGCCAAATTGTCTGTGGCATTTGAAAGGGTTCCAGGAGGCAGTGAGAACCAGCATTACTTTTCCACGCTGGCACCTTTGCTGTGGCAGCAAAAGCTGGACGTTTGTCTTTTTTGCTCCGGAGGGCGCCGAAAGAGAAAATAGGTTCTTTTGAGGATGGAGTCCGCAGGAAAGCAGAGAGGGCCAAATTGTCTGTGGCATTTGAAAGGGTTCCAGGAGGCAGTGAGAACCAGCATTACTTTTCCCCGCTGGCACCTTTGCTGTGGCAGCAAAAGCTGGACGTTTGTCTTTTTTGCTCCGGAGGCTGCCGAAAGCGAAAACAGGTGCTTTTGAGGATGGAGTCCGCAGGAAAGCAGAGAGGGCCAAATTGTCTGGGGCATTTGAAAGGGTTCCAGGAGGCAGTTAGAACCAGCATTACTTTTCCCCGCTGGCACCTTTGTTGTGGCAGCAAAAGCTGGACGTTTGTCTTTTTTGCTCCGGAGGCTGCCGAAAGCGAAAACAGGTGCTTTTGATGATGGAGTCCGCAGGAAAGCAGAGAGAGCCAAATTGTCTGGGGGATTTGAAGGAGTTCCAGGAGGCAGTGAGAACCAGCATTACTTTTCCCCGCTGGCACCTTTGCTGTGGCAGCAAAAGCTGGACGTTTGTCTTTTTTGCTCCGGAGGCTGCCGAAAGCGAAAACAGGTGCTTTTGATGATGGAGTCCGCAGGAAAGCAGAGAGGGCCAAATTGTCTTTGGCATTTAAAGAGCTTCCAGGAGGCAGTGAGGACCAGCATTACTTTTCCCCGCTGGCACCTTTGCTGTGGCAGCAAAAGCTGGACGTTTGTCTTTTTACCACCAGAGGGCGCCGAAAGTGAAAAAAGGCGCTTTTGAGGATACAGTCCGCAGGAAAGCAGAGAGGGCCAAATTGTCTGTGGCATTTGATAGGGTTCCAGGAGGCAGTGAGAACCAGCATTACTTTTCCCCGCTGGCACCTTTGCTGTGGCAGCAAAATCTGGACGTTTGTCTTTTTTGCTCCGGAGGCTCCTGAAAGCGAAAACAGGTGCTTTTGAGGATGGAGTCCGCAGGGAAGCAGAGAGGGCCAAATTGTCTGTGGCATTTGAAAGGGTTCCAGGAGGCAGTGACAACCAGCATTACTTTTCCCCGCTGGCACCTTTGCTGTGGCAGCAAAAGCTGGACGTTTGTCTTTTTTGCTCCGGAGGCTGCCGAAAGCGAAAACAGGTGCTTTTGAGGATGGAGTCCGCAGGAAAGCAGAGAGGGCCAAATTGTCTGTGGCATTTGAAAGGGTTCCAGGAGGCAGTGAGAACCAGCATTACTTTTCCACGCTGGCACCTTTGCTGTGGCAGCAAAAGCTGGACGTTTGTCTTTTTTGCTCCGGAGGGCGCCGAAAGAGAAAATAGGTTCTTTTGAGGATGGAGTCCGCAGGAAAGCAGAGAGGGCCAAATTGTCTGTGGCATTTGAAAGGGTTCCAGGAGGCAGTGAGAACCAGCATTACTTTTCCCCGCTGGCACCTTTGCTGTGGCAGCAAAAGCTGGACGTTTGTCTTTTTTGCTCCGGAGGCTGCCGAAAGCGAAAACAGGTGCTTTTGAGGATGGAGTCCGCAGGAAAGCAGAGAGGGCCAAATTGTCTGGGGCATTTGAAAGGGTTCCAGGAGGCAGTTAGAACCAGCATTACTTTTCCCCGCTGGCACCTTTGTTGTGGCAGCAAAAGCTGGACGTTTGTCTTTTTTGCTCCGGAGGCTGCCGAAAGCGAAAACAGGTGCTTTTGATGATGGAGTCCGCAGGAAAGCAGAGAGAGCCAAATTGTCTGGGGGATTTGAAGGAGTTCCAGGAGGCAGTGAGAACCAGCATTACTTTTCCCCGCTGGCACCTTTGCTGTGGCAGCAAAAGCTGGACGTTTGTCTTTTTTGCTCCGGAGGCTGCCGAAAGCAAAAACAGGTGCTTTTGAGGATGGAGTCCGCAGGAAAGCAGAGAGGGCCAAATTGTCTGTGGCATTTGAAAGGGTTCCAGGAGGCAGTGAGAACCAGCATTACTTTTCCCCGTTGGCACCTTTGCTGTGGCAGCAAAAGCTGGACGTTTGTCTTTTTTGCTCCGGAGGCTGCCGAAAGCGAAAACAGGTGCTTTTGAGGATGGAGTCCGCAGGAAAGCAGAGAGAGCCAAATTGTCTGGAGCATTTGAAGTAGTTCCAGGAGGCAGGGAGAACCAGCATTACTTTTCCCCGCTGGCACCTTTGCTGTGGCAGCAAAAGCTGGACGTTTGTCTTTTTTGCTCCGGAGGCTGCCGAAAGCGAAAATAGGTTCTTTTGAGGATGGAGTCCGCAGGAAAGCAGAGAGGACCAAATTGTCTGTGGCATTTGAAAGGGTTCCAGGAGGCAGTGAGAACCAGCATTACTTTTCCCCGCTGGCACCTTTGCTGTGGCAGCAAAAGCTGGACGTTTGTCTTTTTTGCTCCGGAGGCTGCCGAAAGCGAAAACAGGTGCTTTTGATGATGGAGTCCGCAGGAAAGCAGAGAGGGCCAAATTGTCTGGGGCATTTGAAGGAGTTCCAGGAGGCAGTGAGAACCAGCATTACTTTTCCCCGCTGCCACCTTTGCTGTGGCAGCAAAAGCTGGACGTTTGTCTTTTTTGCTCCGGAGGCTGCCGAAAGCGAAAACAGGTGCTTTTGATGATGGAGTCCGCAGGAAAGCAGAGAGGGCCAAATTGTCTTTGGCATTTAAAGAGGTTCCAGGAGGCAGTGAGGACCAGCATTACTTTTCCCCGCTGGCACCTTTGCTGCGGCAGCAAAAGCTGGACGTTTGTCTTTTTACCACCGGATGGCGCCGAAAGTGAAAAAAGGCGCTTTTGAGGATAGAGTCCGCAGGAAAGCAGAGAGGGCCAAATTGTCTGGGGCATTTGAAAGGGTTCCAGGAGGCAGTGAGAACCAGCATTACTTTTCCCCGCTGGCACCTTTGCTGTGGCAGCAAAAGCTGGACGTTTGTCTTTTTTGCTCCGGAGGCTGCCGAAAGCGAAAACAGGTGCTTTTGAGGATGGGGTTTGCAGGAAAGCAGAGAGGGCCAAATTGTCTGTGGCATTTGAAAGGGTTCCAGGAGGCAGTGAGAACCAGCATTACTTTTCCCCGCTGGCACCTTTGCTGTGGCAGCAAAAGCTGGACGTTTGTCTTTTTTGCTCCGGAGGCTGCCGAAAGCGAAAACAGGTGCTTTTGAGGATGGAGTCCGCAGGAAAGCAGAGAGGGCCAAATTGTCTGTGGCATTTGAAAGGGTTCCAGGAGGCAGTGAGAACCAGCATTACTTTTCCCCGCTGGCACCTTTGCTGTGGCAGCAAAAGCTGGACGTTTGTCTTTTTTGCTCCGGAGGCTGCCGAAAGCGAAAACAGGTGCTTTTGAGGATGGAGTCCGCAGGAAAGCAGAGAGGGCCAAATTGTCTTTGGCATTTAAAGAGGTTCCAGGAGGCAGTGAGAACCAGCATTACTTTTCCCCGCTGGCACCTTTGCTGCGGCAGCAAAAGCTGGACGTTTGTCTTTTTACCACCGGAGGGCGCCGAAAGTGAAAAAAGGCGCTTTTGAGGATAGAGTCCGCAGGAAAGCAGAGAGGGCCAAATTGTCTGTGGCATTTGATAGGGTTCCAGGAGGCAGTGAGAACCAGCATTACTTTTCCCCGCTGGCACCTTTGCTGTGGCAGCAAAAGCTGGACGTTTGTCTTTTTTGCTCCGGAGGCTGCCGAAAGCGAAAACAGCTGCTTTTGAGGATGGAGTCCGCAGGAAAGCAGAGAGGGCCAAATTGTCTGTGGCATTTGAAAGGGTTCCAGGAGGCAGTGAGAACCAGCATTACTTTTCCCCGCTGGCACCTTTGTTGTGGCAGCAAAAGCTGGACGTTTGTCTTTTTTGCTCCGCAGGTTGCCGAAAGCGAAAACAGGTGCTTTTGAGGATGGAGTCCGCAGGAAAGCAGAGAGGGCCAAATTGTCTGTGGCATTTGAAAGGGTTCCAGGAGGCAGTGAGAACCAGCATTACTTTTCCCCGCTGGCACCTTTGCTGTGGCAGCAAAAGCTGGACGTTTTTCTTTTTTGCTCCGGAGGCTGCCGAAAGCGAAAATAGGTTCTTTTGAGGATGGAGTCCGCAGGAAAGCAGAGAGGGCCAAATTGTCTGTGGCATTT
Source organism: Vanellus vanellus (assembly GCF_965231255.1). Lineage (NCBI taxonomy): Eukaryota > Metazoa > Chordata > Aves > Charadriiformes > Charadriidae > Vanellus > Vanellus vanellus. The sequence goes on along the minus strand of NW_028127110.1, from coordinate 26,702 downwards.
GAAAGGGTTCCAGGAGGCAGTGAGAACCAGCATTACTTTTCCCCGCTGGCACCTTTGTTGTGGCAGCAAAAGCTGGACGTTTGTCTTTTTTGCTCCGGAGGGCGCCGAAAGCAAAAATAGGTTCTTTTGATGATGGAGTCCGCAGGAAAGCAGAGAGGGCCAAATTGTCTGTGGCATTTGAAAGGGTTCCAGGAGGCAGTGACAACCAGCATTACTTTTCCCCGCTGGCACCTTTGCTGTGGCAGCAAAAGCTGGACGTTTGTCTTTTTTGCTCCGGAGGCTGCCGAAAGCGAAAACAGGTGCTTTTGATGATGGAGTCCGCAGGAAAGCAGAGAGGGCCAAATTGTCTTTGGCATTTAAAGAGGTTGCAGGAGGCAGTGAGGACCAGCATTACTTTTCCCCGCTGGCACCTTTGCTGCGGCAGCAAAAGCTGGACGTTTGTCTTTTTACCACCAGAGGGCGCCGAAAGTGAAAAAAGGCACTTTTGAGGATAGAATCCGCAGGAAAGCAGAGAGGGACAAATTGTCTGTGGCATTTGATAGGGTTCCAGGAGGCAGTGAGAACCAGCATTACTTTTCCCCGCTGGCACTTTTGCTGTGGCAGCAAAATCTGGACGTTTGTCTTTTTTGCTCCGGAGGCTGCCGAAAGCGAAAACAGGTGCTTTTGAGGATGGAGTCCGCAGGAAAGCAGAGAGGGCCAAATTGTCTGTGGCATTTGAAAGGGTTCCAGGAGGCAGTGAGAACCAGCATTACTTTTCCCCGCTGGCACCTTTGCTGTGGCAGCAAAAGCTGGACGTTTGTCTTTTTTGCTCCGGAGGCTGCCGAAAGCGAAAACAGCTGCTTTTAAGGATGGAGTCCGCAGCAAAGCAGAGAGGGCCAAATTGTCTGTGGCATTTGAAAGGGTTCCAGGAGGCAGTGACAACCAGCATTACTTTTCCCCGCTGGCACCTTTGCTGTGGCAGCAAAATCTGGACGTTTGTCTTTTTTGCTCCGGAGGCTGCCGAAAGCGAAAACAGGTGCTTTTGAGGATGGAGTCCGCAGGAAAGCGAAGAGGGCCAAATTGTCTGTGACATTTGAAAGGGTTCCAGGAGGCAGTGAGAAACAGCATTACTTTTCCCCGCTGGCACCTTTGCTGTGGCAGCAAAATCTGGACGTTTGTCTTTTTTGCTCCGGAGGCTGCCGAAAGCGAAAACAGGTGCTTTTGAGGATGGAGTCCGCAGGAAAGCAGAGAGGGCCAAATTGTCTGTGACATTTGAAAGGGTTCCAGGAGGCAGTGAGAACCAGCATTACTTTTCCCCGCTGGCACCTTTGCTGTGGCAGCAAAATCTGGACGTTTGTCTTTTTTACTCCGGAGGCTGCCGAAAGCGAAAACAGGTGCTTTTGAGGATGGAGTCCGCAGGAAAGCAGAGAGGGCCAAATTGTCTGTGGCATTTGAAAGGGTTCCAGGAGGCAGTGAGAACCAGCATTACTTTTCCCCGCTGGCACCTTTGCTGTGGCAGCAAAAGCTGGACGTTTGTCTTTTTTGCTCCGGAGGCTGCCGAAAGCGAAAACAGGTGCTTTTGAGGATGGAGTCCGCAGGAAAGCAGAGAGGGCCAAATTGTCTTTGGCATTTAAAGAGGTTCCAGGAGGCAGTGAGAACCAGCATTACTTTTCCCCGCTGGCACGTTTGCTGTGGCAGCAAAAGCTGGACGTTTGTCTTTTTACCACCGGAGGGCGCCGAAAGTGAAAAAAGGCGCTTTTGAGGATAGAGTCCGCAGGAAAGCAGAGAGGGCCAAATTGTCTGTGGCATTTGATAGGGTTCCAGGAGGCAGTGAGAACCAGCATTACTTTTCCCCGCTGGCACCTTTGCTGTGGCAGCAAAAGCTGGACGTTTGTCTTTTTTGCTCCGGAGGCTGCCGAAAGCGAAAACAGCTGCTTTTGAGGATGGAGTCCGCAGGAAAGCAGAGAGGGCCAAATTGTCTGTGGCATTTGAAAGGGTTCCAGGAGGCAGTGAGAACCAGCATTACTTTTCCCCGCTGGCACCTTTGTTGTGGCAGCAAAAGCTGGACGTTTGTCTTTTTTGCTCCGCAGGTTGCCGAAAGCGAAAACAGGTGCTTTTGAGGATGGAGTCCGCAGGAAAGCAGAGAGGGCCAAATTGTCTGTGGCATTTGAAAGGGTTCCAGGAGGCAGTGAGAACCAGCATTACTTTTCCCCGCTGGCACCTTTGCTGTGGCAGCAAAAGCTGGACGTTTTTCTTTTTTGCTCCGGAGGCTGCCGAAAGCGAAAATAGGTTCTTTTGAGGATGGAGTCCGCAGGAAAGCAGAGAGGGCCAAATTGTCTGTGGCATTTGAAAGGGTTCCAGGAGGCAGTGAGAACCAGCATTACTTTTCCCCGCTGGCACCTTTGTTGTGGCAGCAAAAGCTGGACGTTTGTCTTTTTTGCTCCGGAGGGCGCCGAAAGCAAAAATAGGTTCTTTTGATGATGGAGTCCGCAGGAAAGCAGAGAGGGCCAAATTGTCTGTGGCATTTGAAAGGGTTCCAGGAGGCAGTGACAACCAGCATTACTTTTCCCCGCTGGCACCTTTGCTGTGGCAGCAAAAGCTGGACGTTTGTCTTTTTTGCTCCGGAGGCTGCCGAAAGCGAAAACAGGTGCTTTTGATGATGGAGTCCGCAGGAAAGCAGAGAGGGCCAAATTGTCTTTGGCATTTAAAGAGGTTGCAGGAGGCAGTGAGGACCAGCATTACTTTTCCCCGCTGGCACCTTTGCTGCGGCAGCAAAAGCTGGACGTTTGTCTTTTTACCACCAGAGGGCGCCGAAAGTGAAAAAAGGCACTTTTGAGGATAGAATCCGCAGGAAAGCAGAGAGGGACAAATTGTCTGTGGCATTTGATAGGGTTCCAGGAGGCAGTGAGAACCAGCATTACTTTTCCCCGCTGGCACTTTTGCTGTGGCAGCAAAATCTGGACGTTTGTCTTTTTTGCTCCGGAGGCTGCCGAAAGCGAAAACAGGTGCTTTTGAGGATGGAGTCCGCAGGAAAGCAGAGAGGGCCAAATTGTCTGTGGCATTTGAAAGGGTTCCAGGAGGCAGTGAGAACCAGCATTACTTTTCCCCGCTGGCACCTTTGCTGTGGCAGCAAAAGCTGGACGTTTGTCTTTTTTGCTCCGGAGGCTGCCGAAAGCGAAAACAGCTGCTTTTAAGGATGGAGTCCGCAGCAAAGCAGAGAGGGCCAAATTGTCTGTGGCATTTGAAAGGGTTCCAGGAGGCAGTGACAACCAGCATTACTTTTCCCCGCTGGCACCTTTGCTGTGGCAGCAAAATCTGGACGTTTGTCTTTTTTGCTCCGGAGGCTGCCGAAAGCGAAAACAGGTGCTTTTGAGGATGGAGTCCGCAGGAAAGCGAAGAGGGCCAAATTGTCTGTGACATTTGAAAGGGTTCCAGGAGGCAGTGAGAAACAGCATTACTTTTCCCCGCTGGCACCTTTGCTGTGGCAGCAAAATCTGGACGTTTGTCTTTTTTGCTCCGGAGGCTGCCGAAAGCGAAAACAGGTGCTTTTGAGGATGGAGTCCGCAGGAAAGCAGAGAGGGCCAAATTGTCTGTGACATTTGAAAGGGTTCCAGGAGGCAGTGAGAACCAGCATTACTTTTCCCCGCTGGCACCTTTGCTGTGGCAGCAAAATCTGGACGTTTGTCTTTTTTACTCCGGAGGCTGCCGAAAGCGAAAACAGGTGCTTTTGAGGATGGAGTCCGCAGGAAAGCAGAGAGGGCCAAATTGTCTGTGGCATTTGAAAGGGTTCCAGGAGGCAGTGAGAACCAGCATTACTTTTCCCCGCTGGCACCTTTGCTGTGGCAGCAAAAGCTGGACGTTTGTCTTTTTTGCTCCGGAGGCTGCCGAAAGCGAAAACAGGTGCTTTTGAGGATGGAGTCCGCAGGAAAGCAGAGAGGGCCAAATTGTCTTTGGCATTTAAAGAGGTTCCAGGAGGCAGTGAGAACCAGCATTACTTTTCCCCGCTGGCACGTTTGCTGTGGCAGCAAAAGCTGGACGTTTGTCTTTTTTGCTCCGGAGGTTGCCGAAAGCGAAAACAGGTGCTTTTGAGGATGGAGTCCGCAGGAAAGCAGAGAGGGCCAAATTGTCTGTGGCATTTGATAGGGTTCCAGGAGGCAGTGAGAACCAGCATTACTTTTCCCCACTGGCACATTTGCTGTGGCAGCAAAAGCTGGACGTTTGTCTTTTTTGCTCCGGAGGCTGCCGAAAGCGAAAACAGGTTCTTTTGAGGATGGAGTCCGCAGGAAAACAGAGAGGGCCAAATTGTCTGTGGCATTTGAAAGGGTTCCAGGAGGCAGTGAGAACCAGCATTACTTTTCCCCGCTGGCACCTTTGCTGTGGCAGCAAAAGCTGGACGTTTGTCTTTTTTGCTCCGGAGGCTGCCGAAAGCGAAAACAGGTGCTTTTGAGGATGGAGTCCGCAGGAAAGCAGAGAGGGCCAAATTGTCTGTGGCATTTGAAAGGGTTCCAGGAGGCAGTGACAACCAGCATTACTTTTCCCCGCTGGCACCTTTGCTGTGGCAGCAAAAGCTGGACGTTTGTCTTTTTTGCTCCGGAGGCTGCCGAAAGCAAAAACAGGTGCTTTTGATGATGGAGTCTGCAGGAAAGCAGAGAGGGCCAAATTGTCTTTGGCATTTAAAGAGGTTCCAGGAGGCAGTGAGGACCAGCATTACTTTTCCCCGCTGCCACCTTTGAGCGGCAGCAAAAGCTGGACGTTTGTCTTTTTACCACCAGAGGGCGCCGAAAGTGAAAAAAGGCGCTTTTGAGGATAGAGTCCGCAGGAAAGCAGAGAGGGCCAAATTGTCTGTGGCATTTGATAGGGTTCCAGGAGGCAGTGAGAACCAGCATTACTTTTCCCCGCTGGCACCTTTGCTGTGGCAGCAAAAGCTGGACGTTTGTCTTTTTTGCTCCGGAGGCTGCCGAAAGCGAAAACAGGTGCTTTTGAGGATGGAGTCCGCAGCAAAGCAGAGAGGGCCAAATTGTCTGTGGCATTTGAAAGGGTTCCAGGAGGCAGTGAGAACCAGCATTACTTTTCCCCGCTGGCACCTTTGCTGTGGCAGCAAAAGCTGGACGTTTGTCTTTTTTGCTCCGGAGGCTGCCGAAAGCGAAAACAGCTGCTTTTGAGGATGGAGTCCGCAGCAAAGCAGAGAGGGCCAAATTGTCTGTGGCATTTGAAAGGGTTCCAGGAGGCAGTGAGAACCAGCATTACTTTTCCCCGCTGGCACCTTTGCTGTGGCATGAAAAGCTGGACGTTTGTCTTTTTTGCTCCGGAGGCTGCCGAAAGCGAAAACAGGTGCTTTTGAGGATGGAGTCCGCAGGAAAGCAGAGAGGGCCAAATTGTCTGTGGCATTTGAAAGGGTTCCAGGAGGCAGTGAGAACCAGCATTACTTTTCCCCGCTGGCACCTTTGCTGTGGCAGCAAAAGCTGGACGTTTGTCTTTTTTGCTCCGGAGGCTGCAGAAAGCAAAAACAGGTGCTTTTGATGATGGAGTCCGCAGGAAAGCAGAGAGGGCCAAATTGTCTTTGGCATTTAAAGAGGTTCCAGGAGGCAGTGAGGACCAGCATTACTTTTCCCCGCTGGCACCTTTGCTGCGGCAGCAAAAGCTGGACGTTTGTCTTTTTACCACCAGAGGGCGCCGAAAGTGAAAAAAGGCGCTTTTGAGGATAGAGTCCGCAGGAAAGCAGAGAGGGCCAAATTGTCTGTGGCATTTGATAGGGTTCCAGGAGGCAGTGAGAACCAGCATTACTTTTCCCCGCTGGCACCTTTGCTGTGGCAGCAAAAGCTGGACGTTTGTCTTTTTTGCTCCGGAGGCTGCCGAAAGCGAAAACAGGTGCTTTTGAGGATGGAGTCCGCAGCAAAGCAGAGAGGGCCAAATTGTCTGTGGCATTTGAAAGGGTTCCAGGAGGCAGTGAGAACCAGCATTACTTTTCCCCGCTGGCACCTTTGCTGTGGCAGCAAAAGCTGGACGTTTGTCTTTTTTGCTCCGGAGGCTGCCGAAAGCGAAAACAGGTGCTTTTGAGGATGGAGTCCGCAGGAAAGCAGAGAGGGCCAAATTGTCTTTGGCATTTAAAGAGGTTCCAGGAGGCAGTGAGGACCAGCATTACTTCTCCCCGCTGGCACCTTTGCTGCGGCAGCAAAAGCTGGACGTTTGTCTTTTTACCACCAGAGGGCGCCGAAAGTGAAAAAAGGCGCTTTTGAGGATAGAGTCCGCAGGAAAGCAGAGAGGGCCAAATTGTCTGTGGCATTTGATAGGGTTCCAGGAGGCAGTGAGAACCAGCATTACTTTTCCCCGCTGGCACCTTTGCTGTGGCAGCAAAAGCTGGACGTTTGTCTTTTTTGCTCCGGAGGCTGCCGAAAGTGAAAACAGGTGCTTTTGAGGATGGAGTCCGCAGGAAAGCAGAGAGGGCCAAATTGTCTGTGACATTTGAAAGGGTTCCAGGAGGCAGTGAGAACCAGCATTACTTTTCCCCGCTGGCACCTTTGCTGTGGCAGCAAAAGCTGGACGTTTGTCTTTTTTGCTCCGGAGGCTGCCGAAAGCGAAAACAGCTGCTTTTGAGGATGGAGTCCGCAGGAAAGCAGAGAGGGCCAAATTGTCTGTGGCATTTGAAAGGGTTCCAGGAGGCAGTGAGAACCAGCATTACTTTTCCCCGCTGGCACCTTTGCTGTGGCAGCAAAAGCTGGACGTTTGTCTTTTTTGCTCCGGAGGCTGCCGAAAGCGAAAACAGGTGCTTTTGAGGATGGAGTCCGCAGGAAAGCAGAGAGGGCCAAATTGTCTGTGGCATTTGAAAGGGTTCCAGGAGGCAGTGAGAACCAGCATTACTTTTCCCCGCTGGCACCTTTGCTGTGGCAGCAAAAGCTGGACGTTTGTCTTTTTTGCTCCGGAGGCTGCCGAAAGCGAAAACAGGTGCTTTTGAGGATGGAGTCCGCAGGAAAGCAGAGAGGGCCAAATTGTCTTTGGCATTTAAAGAGGTTCCAGGAGGCAGTGAGGACCAGCATTACTTTTCCCCGCTGGCACCTTTGCTGCGGCAGCAAAAGCTGGACGTTTGTCTTTTTACCACCAGAGGGCGCCGAAAGTGAAAAAAGGCGCTTTTGAGGATAGAGTCCGCAGGAAAGCAGAGAGGGCCAAATTGTCTGTGGCATTTGATAGGGTTCCAGGAGGCAGTGAGAACCAGCATTACTTTTCCCCGCTGGCACCTTTGCTGTGGCAGCAAAAGCTGGACGTTTGTCTTTTTTGCTCCGGAGGCTGCCGAAAGTGAAAACAGGTGCTTTTGAGGATGGAGTCCGCAGGAAAGCAGAGAGGGCCAAATTGTCTGTGGCATTTGAAAGGGTTCCAGGAGGCAGTGAGAACCAGCATTACTTTTCCCCGCTGGCACCTTTGCTGTGGCAGCAAAAGCTGGACGTTTGTCTTTTTTGCTCCGGAGGCTGCCGAAAGCGAAAACAGCTGCTTTTGAGGATGGAGTCCGCAGGAAAGCAGAGAGGGCCAAATTGTCTGTGGCATTTGAAAGGGTTCCAGGAGGCAGTGAGAACCAGCATTACTTTTCCCCGCTGGCACCTTTGCTGTGACAGCAAAAGCTGGACGTTTGTCTTTTTTGCTCCGGAGGCTGCCGAAAGCGAAAACAGGTGCTTTTGAGGATGGAGTCCGCAGGAAAGCAGAGAGGGCCAAATTGTCTTTGGCATTTAAAGAGGTTCCAGGAGGCAGTGAGAACCAGCATTACTTTTCCCCGCTGGCACCTTTGCTGCGGCAGCAAAAGCTGGACGTTTGTCTTTTTACCACCAGAGGGCGCCGAAAGTGAAAAAAGGCGCTTTTGAGGATAGACTCCGCAGGAAAGCAGAGAGGGCCAAATTGTCTGTGGCATTTGATAGGGTTCCAGGAGGCAGTGAGAACCAGCATTACTTTTCCCCGCTGGCACCTTTGCTGTGGCAGCAAAAGCTGGACGTTTGTCTTTTTTTGCTCCGGAGGCTGCCGAAAGCGAAAACAGGTTCTTTTGAGGATGGAGTCCGCAGGAAAGCAGAGAGGGCCAAATTGTCTGTGGCATTTGAAAGGGTTCCAGGAGGCAGTGAGAACCAGCATTACTTTTCCCCGCTGGCACCTTTGCTGTGGCAGCAAAAGCTGGACGTTTGTCTTTTTTGCTCCGGAGGCTGCCGAAAGCGAAAACAGCTGCTTTTGAGGATGGAGTCCGCAGCAAAGCAGAGAGGGCCAAATTGTCTGTGGCATTTGAAAGGGTTCCAGGAGGCAGTGAGAACCAGCATTACTTTTCCCCGCTGGCACCTTTGCTGTGGCAGCAAAAGCTGGACGTTTGTCTTTTTTGCTCCGGAGGCTGCCGAAAGCGAAAACAGGTGCTTTTGAGGATGGAGTCCGCAGGAAAGCAGAGAGGGCCAAATTGTCTGTGGCATTTGAAAGGGTTCCAGGAGGCAGTGAGAACCAGCATTACTTTTCCCCGCTGGCACCTTTGCTGTGGCAGCAAAAGCTGGACGTTTGTCTTTTTTGCTCCGGAGGCTGCCGAAAGCAAAAACAGGTGCTTTTGATGATGGAGTCCGCAGGAAAGCAGAGAGGGCCAAATTGTCTGTGGCATTTGAAAGGGTTCCAGGAGGCAGTGAGAACCAGCATTACTTTTCCCCGCTGGCACCTTTGCTGTGGCAGCAAAAGCTGGACGTTTGTCTTTTTTGCTCCGGAGGCTGCCGAAAGCGAAAATAGGTTCTTTTGAGGATGGAGTCCGCAGGAAAGCAGAGAGGGCCAAATTGTCTGTGGCATTTGAAAGGGTTCCAGGAGGCAGTGACAACCAGCATTACTTTTCCCCGCTGGCACCTTTGCTGTGGCAGCAAAAGCTGGACGTTTATCTTTTTTGCTCCGGAGGCTGCCGAAAGCAAAAACAGGTGCTTTTGATGATGGAGTCCGCAGGAAAGCAGAGAGGGCCAAATTGTCTTTGGCATTTAAAGAGGTTCCAGGAGGCAGTGAGGACCAGCATTACTTTTCCCCGCTGGCACCTTTGCTGCGGCAGCAAAAGCTGGACGTTTGTCTTTTTACCACGAGAGGGCGCCGAAAGTGAAGAAAGGCGCTTTTGAGGATAGAGTCCGCAGGAAAGCAGAGAGGGCCAAATTGTCTGTGGCATTTGATAGGGTTCCAGGAGGCAGTGACAACCAGCATTACTTTTCCCCGCTGGCACCTTTGCTGTGGCAGCAAAAGCTGGACGTTTGTCTTTTTTTGCTCCGGAGGCTGCCGAAAGCGAAAACAGGTTCTTTTGAGGATGGAGTCCGCAGGAAAGCAGAGAGGGCCAAATTGTCTGTGGCATTTGAAAGGGTTCCAGGAGGCAGTGAGAACCAGCATTACTTTTCCCCGCTGGCACCTTTGCTGTGGCAGCAAAAGCTGGACGTTTGTCTTTTTTGCTCCGGAGGCTGCCGAAAGCGAAAACAACTGCTTTTGAGGATGGAGTCCGCAGCAAAGCAGAGAGGGCCAAATTGTCTGTGGCATTTGAAAGGGTTCCAGGAGGCAGTGAGAACCAGCATTACTTTTCCCCGCTGGCACCTTTGCTGTGGCAGCAAAAGCTGGACGTTTGTCTTTTTTGCTCCGGAGGCTGCCGAAAGCGAAAACAGGTGCTTTTGAGGATGGAGTCCGCAGGAAAGCAGAGAGGGCCAAATTGTCTGTGGCATTTGAAAGGGTTCCAGGAGGCAGTGACAACCAGCATTACTTTTCCCCGCTGGCACCTTTGCTGTGGCAGCAAAAGCTGGACGTTTGTCTTTTTTGCTCCGGAGGCTGCCGAAAGTGAAAACAGGTGCTTTTGAGGATGGAGTCCGCAGGAAAGCAGAGAGGGCCAAATTGTCTTTGGCATTTAAAGAGGTTCCAGGAGGCAGTGAGGACCAGCATTACTTTTCCCCGCTGGCACCTTTGAGCGGCAGCAAAAGCTGGACGTTTGTCTTTTTACCACCAGAGGGCGCCGAAAGTGAAAAAAGGCGCTTTTGAGGATAGACTCCGCAGGAAAGCAGAGAGGGCCAAATTGTCTGTGGCATTTGATAGGGTTCCAGGAGGCAGTGAGAACCAGCATTACTTTTCCCCGCTGGCACCTTTGCTGTGGCAGCAAAAGCTGGACGTTTGTCTTTTTTGCTCCGGAGGCTGCCGAAAGCGAAAACAGGTGCTTTTGAGGATGGAGTCCGCAGGAAAGCAGAGAGGGCCAAATTGTCTGTGGCATTTGAAAGGGTTCCAGGAGGCAGTGAGAACAAGCATTACTTTTCCCCGCTGGCACCTTTGCTGTGGCAGCAAAAGCTGGACGTTTGTCTTTTTTGCTCCGGAGGCTGCCGAAAGCGAAAACAGCTGCTTTTGAGGATGGAGTCCGCAGCAAAGCAGAGAGGGCCAAATTGTCTGTGGCATTTGAAAGGGTTCCAGGAGGCAGTGAGAACCAGCATTACTTTTCCCCGCTGGCACCTTTGCTGTGGCATGAAAAGCTGGACGTTTGTCTTTTTTGCTCCGGAGGCTGCCGAAAGCGAAAACAGGTGCTTTTGAGGATGGAGTCCGCAGGAAAGCAGAGAGGGCCAAATTGTCTGTGGCATTTGAAAGGGTTCTAGGAGGCAGTGACAACCAGCATTACTTTTCCCCGCTGGCACCTTTGCTGTGGCAGCAAAAGCTGGACGTTTGTCTTTTTTGCTCCGGAGGCTGCCGAAAGCAAAAACAGGTGCTTTTGATGATGGAGTCCGCAGGAAAGCAGAGAGGGCCAAATTGTCTTTGGCATTTAAAGAGGTTCCAGGAGGCAGTGAGAACCAGCATTACTTTTCCCCGCTGGCACCTTTGCTGCGGCAGCAAAAGCTGGACGTTTGTCTTTTTACCACCAGAGGGCGCCGAAAGTGAAAAAAGGCGCTTTTGAGGATAGAGTCCGCAGGAAAGCAGAGAGGGCCAAATTGTCTGTGGCATTTGATAGGGTTCCAGGAGGCAGTGAGAACCAGCATTACTTTTCCCCGCTGGCACCTTTGCTGTGGCAGCAAAAGCTGGACGTTTGTCTTTTTTGCTCCGGAGGCTGCCGAAAGCGAAAACAGCTGCTTTTGAGGATTAAGTCCGCAGGAAAGCAGAGAGGGCCAAATTGTCTGTGGCATTTGAAAGGGTTCCAGGAGGCAGTGAGAACCAGCATTACTTTTCCCCGCTGGCACCTTTGCTGTGGCAGCAAAAGCTGGACGTTTGTCTTTTTTGCTCCGGAGGCTGCCGAAAGCGAAAACAGGTGCTTTTGATGATGGAGTCCGCAGGAAAGCAGAGAGGGCCAAATTGTCTTTGGCATTTAAAGAGGTTACAGGAGGCAGTGAGGACCAGCATTAGTTCTCCCCGCTGGCACCTTTGCTGCGGGAGCAAAAGCTGGACGTTTGTCTTTTTACCACCAGAGGGCGCCGAAAGTGAAAAAAGGCGCTTTTGAGGATACAGTCCGCAGGAAAGCAGAGAGGGCCAAATTGTCTGTGGCATTTGATAGGGTTCCAGGAGGCAGTGAGAACCAGCATTACTTTTCCCCGCTGGCACCTTTGCTGTGGCAGCAAAAGCTGGACGTTTGTCTTTTTTGCTCCGGAGGCTGCCGAAAGTGAAAACAGGTGCTTTTGAGGATGGAGTCCGCAGGAAAGCAGAGAGGGCCAAATTGTCTGTGACATTTGAAAGGGTTCCAGGAGGCAGTGAGAACCAGCATTACTTTTCCCCGCTGGCACCTTTGCTGTGGCAGCAAAAGCTGGACGTTTGTCTTTTTTGCTCCGGAGGCTGCCGAAAGCGAAAACAGCTGCTTTTGAGGATGGAGTCCGCAGGAAAGCAGAGAGGGCCAAATTGTCTGTGACATTTTAAAGGGTTCCAGGAGGCAGTGAGAACCAGCATTACTTTTCCCCGCTGGCACCTTTGCTGTGGCAGCAAAAGCTGGACGTTTGTCTTTTTTGCTCCGGAGGCTGCCGAAAGCGAAAACAGGTGCTTTTGAGGATGGAGTCCGCAGGAAAGCAGAGAGGGCCAAATTGTCTGTGGCATTTGAAAGGGTTCCAGGAGGCAGTGAGAACCAGCATTACTTTTCCCCGCTGGCACCTTTGCTGTGGCAGCAAAAGCTGGACGTTTGTCTTTTTTGCTCCGGAGGCTGCCGAAAGCGAAAACAGGTGCTTTTGAGGATGGAGTCCGCAGGAAAGCAGAGAGGGCCAAATTGTCTTTGGCATTTAAAGAGGTTCCAGGAGGCAGTGAGGACCAGCATTACTTTTCCCCGCTGGCACCTTTGCTGCGGCAGCAAAAGCTGGACGTTTGTCTTTTTACCACCAGAGGGCGCCGAAAGTGAAAAAAGGCGCTTTTGAGGATAGAGTCCGCAGGAAAGCAGAGAGGGCCAAATTGTCTGTGGCATTTGATAGGGTTCCAGGAGGCAGTGAGAACCAGCATTACTTTTCCCCGCTGGCACCTTTGCTGCGGCAGCAAAAGCTGGACGTTTGTCTTTTTACAACCGGAGGGCGCCGAAAGTGAAAAAAGGCGCTTTTGAGGATAGAGTCCGCAGGAAAGCAGAGAGGGCCAAATTGTCTGTGGCATTTGATAGGGTTCCAGGAGGCAGTGAGAACCAGCATTACTTTTCCCCGCTGGCACCTTTGCTGTGGCAGCAAAATCTGGACGTTTGTCTTTTTTGCTCCGGAGGCTGCCGAAAGCGAAAACATATGCTTTTGAGGATGGAGTCCGCAGGAAAGCAGAGAGGGCCAAATTGTCTGGGGCATTTGAAAGGGTTCCAGGAGGCAGTGAGAACCAGCATTACTTTTCCCCGCTGGCACCTTTGCTGTGGCAGCAAAAGCTGGACGTTTGTCTTTTTTGCTCCGGAGGCTGCCGAAAGCGAAAACAGGTGCTTTTGAGGATGGAGTCCGCAGGAAAGCAGAGAGGGCCAAATTGTCTGTGGCATTTGAAAGGGTTCCAGGAGGCAGTGAGAACCAGCATTACTTTTCCCCGCTGGCACCTTTGCTGCGGCAGCAAAAGCTGGACGTTTGTCTTTTTTGCTCCGGAGGCTGCCGAAAGCGAAAACAGGTTCTTTTGAGGATGGAGTCCGCAGGAAAGCAGAGAGGGCCAAATTGTCTGTGGCATTTGAAAGGGTTCCAGGAGGCAGTGAGAACCAGCATTACTTTTCCCCGCTGGCACCTTTGCTGTGGCAGCAAAAGCTGGACGTTTGTCTTTTTTGCTCCGGAGGCTGCCGAAAGCAAAAACAGGTGCTTTTGATGATGGAGTCCGCAGGAAAGCAGAGAGGGCCAAATTGTCTTTGGCATTTAAAGAGGTTCCAGGAGGCAGTGAGGACCAGCATTACTTTTCCCCGCTGGCACCTTTGCTGCGGCAGCAAAAGCTGGACGTTTGTCTTTTTACCACCAGAGGGCGCCGAAAGTGAAAAAAGGTGCTTTTGAGGATAGAGTCCGCAGGAAAGCAGAGAGGGCCAAATTGTCTGTGGCATTTGAAAGGGTTCCAGGAGGCAGTGAGAACCAGCATTACTTTTCCCCGCTGGCACCTTTGCTGTGGCAGCAAAAGCTGGACGTTTGTCTTTTTTGCTCCGGAGGCTGCCGAAAGCGAAAACAGCTGCTTTTGAGGATAGAGTCCGCAGCAAAGCAGAGAGGGCCAAATTGTCTGTGGCATTTGAAAGGGTTCCAGGAGGCAGTGAGAACCAGCATTACTTTTCCCCGCTGGCACCTTTGCTGTGGCAGCAAAAGCTGGACGTTTGTCTTTTTTGCTCCGGAGGCTGCCGAAAGCGAAAATAGGTTCTTTTGAGGATGGAGTCCGCAGGAAAGCAGAGAGGGCCAAATTGTCTGGGGCATTTGAAAGGGTTCCAGGAGGCAGTGAGAACCAGCATTACTTTTCCCCGCTGGCACCTTTGCTGTGGCAGCAAAAGCTGGACGTTTGTCTTTTTTGCTCCGGAGGCTGCCGAAAGCGAAAACAGCTGCTTTTGAGGATGGAGTCCGCAGGAAAGCAGAGAGGGCCAAATTGTCTGTGACATTTTAAAGGGTTCCAGGAGGCAGTGAGAACCAGCATTACTTTTCCCCGCTGGCACCTTTGCTGTGGCAGCAAAATCTGGACGTTTGTCTTTTTTGCTCCGGAGGCTGCCGAAAGCGAAAACAGGTGCTTTTGAGGATGGAGTCCGCAGGAAAGCAGAGAGGGCCAAATTGTCTGTGGCATTTGAAAGGGTTCCAGGAGGCAGTGAGAACCAGCATTACTTTTCCCCGCTGGCACCTTTGCTGTGGCAGCAAAAGCTGGACGTTTGTCTTTTTTGCTCCGGAGGCTGCCGAAAGCGAAAACAGGTGCTTTTGAGGATGGAGTCCGCAGGAAAGCAGAGAGGGCCAAATTGTCTTTGGCATTTAAAGAGGTTCCAGGAGGCAGTGAGGACCAGCATTACTTTTCCCCGCTGGCACCTTTGCTGCGGCAGCAAAAGCTGGACGTTTGTCTTTTTACCACCAGAGGGCGCCGAAAGTGAAAAAAGGCGCTTTTGAGGATAGAGTCCGCAGGAAAGCAGAGAGGGCCAAATTGTCTGTGGCATTTGATAGGGTTCCAGGAGGCAGTGAGAACCAGCATTACTTTTCCCCGCTGGCACCTTTGCTGCGGCAGCAAAAGCTGGACGTTTGTCTTTTTACAACCGGAGGGCGCCGAAAGTGAAAAAAGGCGCTTTTGAGGATAGAGTCCGCAGGAAAGCAGAGAGGGCCAAATTGTCTGTGGCATTTGATAGGGTTCCAGGAGGCAGTGAGAACCAGCATTACTTTTCCCCGCTGGCACCTTTGCTGTGGCAGCAAAATCTGGACGTTTGTCTTTTTTGCTCCGGAGGCTGCCGAAAGCGAAAACATATGCTTTTGAGGATGGAGTCCGCAGGAAAGCAGAGAGGGCCAAATTGTCTGTGGCATTTGAAAGGTTTCCAGGAGGCAGTGAGAACCAGCATTACTTTTCCCCGCTGGCACCTTTGCTGTGGCAGCAAAAGCTGGACGTTTGTCTTTTTTGCTCCGGAGGTTGCCGAAAGCGAAAACAGGTGCTTTTGAGGATGGAGTCCGCAGGAAAGCAGAGAGGGCCAAATTGTCTGTGGCATTTGAAAGGGTTCCAGGAGGCAGTGAGAACCAGCATTACTTTTCCCCGCTGGCACCTTTGCTGCGGCAGCAAAAGCTGGACGTTTGTCTTTTTTGCTCCGGAGGCTGCCGAAAGTGAAAACAGGTTCTTTTGAGGATGGAGTCCGCAGGAAAGCAGAGAGGGCCAAATTGTCTGTGGCATTTGAAAGGGTTCCAGGAGGCAGTGAGAACCAGCATTACTTTTCCCCGCTGGCACCTTTGCTGTGGCAGCAAAAGCTGGACGTTTGTCTTTTTTGCTCCGGAGGCTGCCGAAAGCAAAACCAGGTGCTTTTGATGATGGAGTCCGCAGGAAAGCAGAGAGGGCCAAATTGTCTTTGGCATTTAAAGAGGTTCCAGGAGGCAGTGAGGACCAGCATTACTTTTCCACGCTGGCACCTTTGCTGCGGCAGCAAAAGCTGGACGTTTGTCTTTTTACCACCAGAGGGCGCCGAAAGTGAAAAAAGGTGCTTTTGAGGATAGAGTCCGCAGGAAAGCAGAGAGGGCCAAATTGTCTGTGGCATTTGAAAGGGTTCCAGGAGGCAGTGAGAACCAGCATTACTTTTCCCCGCTGGCACCTTTGCTGTGGCAGCAAAAGCTGGACGTTTGTCTTTTTTGCTCCGGAGGCTGCCGAAAGCGAAAACAGCTGCTTTTGAGGATAGAGTCCGCAGCAAAGCAGAGAGGGCCAAATTGTCTGTGGCATTTTAAAGGGTTCCAGGAGGCAGTGAGAACCAGCATTACTTTTCCCCGCTGGCACCTTTGCTGTGGCAGCAAAAGCTGGACGTTTGTCTTTTTTGCTCCGGAGGCTGCCGAAAGCGAAAATAGGTTCTTTTGAGGATGGAGTCCGCAGGAAAGCAGAGAGGGCCAAATTGTCTGGGGCATTTGAAAGGGTTCCAGGAGGCAGTGAGAACCAGCATTACTTTTCCCCGCTGGCACCTTTGCTGCGGCAGCAAAAGCTGGACGTTTGTCTTTTTTGCTCCGGAGGCTGTCGAAAGCGAAAACAGGTGCTTTTGAGGATGGAGTCCGCAGGAAAGCAGAGAGGGCCAAATTGTCTGTGGCATTTGAAAGGGTTCCAGGAGGCAGTGACAACCAGCATTACTTTTCCCCGCTGGCACCTTTGCTGTGGCAGCAAAAGCTGGACGTTTGTCTTTTTTGCTCCGGAGGCTGCCGAAAGCGAAAACAGCTGCTTTTGAGGATGGAGTCCGCAGCAAAGCAGAGAGGGCCAAATTGTCTGTGGCATTTGAAAGGGTTCCAGGAGGCAGTGAGAACCAGCATTACTTTTCCCCGCTGGCACCTTTGCTGTGGCAGCAAAAGCTGGACGTTTGTCTTTTTTGCTCCGGAGGCTGCCGAAAGCGAAAACAGGTGCTTTTGAGGATGGAGTCCGCAGGAAAGCAGAGAGGGCCAAATTGTCTGTGGCATTTGAAAGGGTTCCAGGAGGCAGTGAGAACCAGCATTACTTTTCCCCGCTGGCACCTTTGCTGTGGCAGCAAAAGCTGGACGTTTGTCTTTTTTGCTCCGGAGGCTGCCGAAAGCAAAAACAGGTGCTTTTGATGATGGAGTCCGCAGGAAAGCAGAGAGGGCCAAATTGTCTGTGGCATTTGAAAGGGTTCCAGGAGGCAGTGAGAACCAGCATTACTTTTCCCCGCTGGCACCTTTGCTGTGGCAGCAAAAGCTGGACGTTTGTCTTTTTTGCTCCGGAGGCTGCCGAAAGCGAAAATAGGTTCTTTTGAGGATGGAGTCCGCAGGAAAGCAGAGAGGGCCAAATTGTCTGTGGCATTTGAAAGGGTTCCAGGAGGCAGTGACAACCAGCATTACTTTTCCCCGCTGGCACCTTTGCTGTGGCAGCAAAAGCTGGACGTTTATCTTTTTTGCTCCGGAGGCTGCCGAAAGCAAAAACAGGTGCTTTTGAGGATGGAGTCCGCAGGAAAGCAGAGAGGGCCAAATTGTCTGTGGCATTTGAAAGGGTTCCAGGAGGCAGTGAGAACCAGCATTACTTTTCCCCGCTGGCACCTTTGCTGTGGCAGCAAAAGCTGGACGTTTGTCTTTTTTTGCTCCGGAGGCTGCCGAAAGCGAAAACAGGTTCTTTTGAGGATGGAGTCCGCAGGAAAGCAGAGAGGGCCAAATTGTCTGTGGCATTTGAAAGGGTTCCAGGAGGCAGTGAGAACCAGCATTACTTTTCCCCGCTGGCACCTTTGCTGTGGCAGCAAAAGCTGGACGTTTGTCTTTTTTGCTCCGGAGGCTGCCGAAAGCGAAAACAGGTGCTTTTGAGGATGGAGTCCGCAGGAAAGCAGAGAGGGCCAAATTGTCTTTGGCATTTAAAGAGGTTCCAGGAGGCAGTGAGGACCAGCATTACTTTTCCCCGCTGGCACCTTTGCTGCGGCAGCAAAAGCTGGACGTTTGTCTTTTTACCACGAGAGGGCGCCGAAAGTGAAAAAAGGCGCTTTTGAGGATAGAGTCCGCAGGAAAGCAGAGAGGGCCAAATTGTCTGTGGCATTTGATAGGGTTCCAGGAGGCAGTGAGAACCAGCATTACTTTTCCCCGCTGGCACCTTTGCTGTGGCAGCAAAATCTGGACGTTTGTCTTTTTTGCTCCGGAGGCTGCCGAAAGCGAAAACATATGCTTTTGAGGATGGAGTCCGCAGGAAAGCAGAGAGGGCCAAATTGTCTGTGGCATTTGAAAGGGTTCCAGGAGGCAGTGAGAACCAGCATTACTTTTCCCCGCTGGCACCTTTGCTGTGGCAGCAAAAGCTGGACGTTTGTCTTTTTTGCTCCGGAGGTTGCCGAAAGCGAAAACAGGTGCTTTTGAGGATGGAGTCCGCAGGAAAGCAGAGAGGGCCAAATTGTCTGGGGCATTTGAAAGGGTTCCAGGAGGCAGTGAGAACCAGCATTACTTTTCCCCGCTGGCACCTTTGCTGCGGCAGCAAAAGCTGGACGTTTGTCTTTTTTGCTCCGGAGGCTGCCGAAAGCGAAAACAGGTTCTTTTGAGGATGGAGTCCGCAGGAAAGCAGAGAGGGCCAAATTGTCTGTGGCATTTGAAAGGGTTCCAGGAGGCAGTGAGAACCAGCATTACTTTTCCCCGCTGGCACCTTTGCTGTGGCAGCAAAAGCTGGACGTTTGTCTTTTTTGCTCCGGAGGCTGCCGAAAGCAAAAACAGGTGCTTTTGATGATGGAGTCCGCAGGAAAGCAGAGAGGGCCAAATTGTCTTTGGCATTTAAAGAGGTTCCAGGAGGCAGTGAGGACCAGCATTACTTTTCCCCGCTGGCACCTTTGCTGCGGCAGCAAAAGCTGGACGTTTGTCTTTTTACCACCAGAGGGCGCCGAAAGTGAAAAAAGGTGCTTTTGAGGATAGAGTCCGCAGGAAAGCAGAGAGGGCCAAATTGTCTGTGGCATTTGAAAGGGTTCCAGGAGGCAGTGAGAACCAGCATTACTTTTCCCCGCTGGCACCTTTGCTGTGGCAGCAAAAGCTGGACGTTTGTCTTTTTTGCTCCGGAGGCTGCCAAAAGCGAAAACAGCTGCTTTTGAGGATAGAGTCCGCAGCAAAGCAGAGAGGGCCAAATTGTCTGTGGCATTTGAAAGGGTTCCAGGAGGCAGTGAGAACCAGCATTACTTTTCCCCGCTGGCACCTTTGCTGTGGCAGCAAAAGCTGGACGTTTGTCTTTTTTGCTCCGGAGGCTGCCGAAAGCGAAAATAGGTTCTTTTGAGGATGGAGTCCGCAGGAAAGCAGAGAGGGCCAAATTGTCTGTGGCATTTGAAAGGGTTCCAGGAGGCAGTGAGAACCAGCATTACTTTTCCCCGCTGGCACCTTTGCTGCGGCAGCAAAAGCTGGACGTTTGTCTTTTTTGCTCCGGAGGCTGTCGAAAGCGAAAACAGGTGCTTTTGAGGATGGAGTCCGCAGGAAAGCAGAGAGGGCCAAATTGTCTGGGGCATTTGAAAGGGTTCCAGGAGGCAGTGACAACCAGCATTACTTTTCCCCGCTGGCACCTTTGCTGTGGCAGCAAAAGCTGGACGTTTGTCTTTTTTGCTCCGGAGGCTGCCGAAAGCGAAAACAGGTGCTTTTGATGATGGAGTCCGCAGGAAAGCAGAGAGGGCCAAATTGTCTTTGGCATTTAAAGAGGTTCCAGGAGGCAGTGAGAACCAGCATTACTTTTCCCCGCTGGCACCTTTGCTGCGGCAGCAAAAGCTGGACGTTTGTCTTTTTACCACCAGAGGGCGCCGAAAGTGAAAACAGCTGCTTTTGAGGATACAGTCCGCAGGAAAGCAGAGAGGGCCAAATTGTCTGTGGCATTTGAAAGGGTTCCAGGAGGCAGTGAGAACCAGCATTACTTTTCCCCGCTGGCACCTTTGCTGTGGCAGCAAAAGCTGGACGTTTGTCTTTTTTGCTCCGGAGGCTGCCGAAAGCGAAAACAGGTGCTTTTGATGATGGAGTCCGCAGGAAAGCAGAGAGGGCCAAATTGTCTTTGGCATTTAAAGAGGTTACAGGAGGCAGTGAGGACCAGCATTAGTTCTCCCCGCTGGCACCTTTGCTGCGGGAGCAAAAGCTGGACGTTTGTCTTTTTACCACCAGAGGGCGCCGAAAGTGAAAAAAGGCGCTTTTGAGGATACAGTCCGCAGGAAAGCAGAGAGGGCCAAATTGTCTGTGGCATTTGATAGGGTTCCAGGAGGCAGTGAGAACCAGCATTACTTTTCCCCGCTGGCACCTTTGCTGTGGCAGCAAAAGCTGGACGTTTGTCTTTTTTGCTCCGGAGGCTGCCGAAAGTGAAAACAGGTGCTTTTGAGGATGGAGTCCGCAGGAAAGCAGAGAGGGCCAAATTGTCTGTGACATTTGAAAGGGTTCCAGGAGGCAGTGAGAACCAGCATTACTTTTCCCCGCTGGCACCTTTGCTGTGGCAGCAAAAGCTGGACGTTTGTCTTTTTTGCTCCGGAGGCTGCCGAAAGCGAAAACAGCTGCTTTTGAGGATGGAGTCCGCAGGAAAACAGAGAGGGCCAAATTGTCTGTGACATTTTAAAGGGTTCCAGGAGGCAGTGAGAACCAGCATTACTTTTCCCCGCTGGCACCTTTGCTGTGGCAGCAAAATCTGGACGTTTGTCTTTTTTGCTCCGGAGGCTGCCGAAAGCGAAAACAGGTGCTTTTGAGGATGGAGTCCGCAGGAAAGCAGAGAGGGCCAAATTGTCTGTGGCATTTGAAAGGGTTCCAGGAGGCAGTGAGAACCAGCATTACTTTTCCCCGCTGGCACCTTTGCTGTGGCAGCAAAAGCTGGACGTTTGTCTTTTTTGCTCCGGAGGCTGCCGAAAGCGAAAACAGGTGCTTTTGAGGATGGAGTCCGCAGGAAAGCAGAGAGGGCCAAATTGTCTTTGGCATTTAAAGAGGTTCCAGGAGGCAGTGAGGACCAGCATTACTTTTCCCCGCTGGCACCTTTGCTGCGGCAGCAAAAGCTGGACGTTTGTCTTTTTACCACCAGAGGGCGCCGAAAGTGAAAAAAGGCGCTTTTGAGGATAGAGTCCGCAGGAAAGCAGAGAGGGCCAAATTGTCTGTGGCATTTGATAGGGTTCCAGGAGGCAGTGAGAACCAGCATTACTTTTCCCCGCTGGCACCTTTGCTGCGGCAGCAAAAGCTGGACGTTTGTCTTTTTACAACCGGAGGGCGCCGAAAGTGAAAAAAGGCGCTTTTGAGGATAGAGTCCGCAGGAAAGCAGAGAGGGCCAAATTGTCTGTGGCATTTGATAGGGTTCCAGGAGGCAGTGAGAACCAGCATTACTTTTCCCCGCTGGCACCTTTGCTGTGGCAGCAAAAGCTGGACGTTTGTCTTTTTTGCTCCGGAGGCTGCCGAAAGCGAAAACATATGCTTTTGAGGATGGAGTCCGCAGGAAAGCAGAGAGGGCCAAATTGTCTGTGGCATTTTAAAGGGTTCCAGGAGGCAGTGAGAACCAGCATTACTTTTCCCCGCTGGCACCTTTGCTGTGGCAGCAAAAGCTGGACGTTTGTCTTTTTTGCTCCGGAGGTTGCCGAAAGCGAAAACAGGTGCTTTTGAGGATGGAGTCCGCAGGAAAGCAGAGAGGGCCAAATTGTCTGTGGCATTTGAAAGGGTTCCAGGAGGCAGTGAGAACCAGCATTACTTTTCCCCGCTGGCACCTTTGCTGCGGCAGCAAAAGCTGGACGTTTGTCTTTTTTGCTCCGGAGGCTGCCGAAAGCGAAAACAGGTTCTTTTGAGGATGGAGTCCGCAGGAAAGCAGAGAGGGCCAAATTGTCTGTGGCATTTGAAAGGGTTCCAGGAGGCAGTGAGAACCAGCATTACTTTTCCCCGCTGGCACCTTTGCTGTGGCAGCAAAAGCTGGACGTTTGTCTTTTTTGCTCCGGAGGCTGCCGAAAGCAAAAACAGGTGCTTTTGATGATGGAGTCCGCAGGAAAGCAGAGAGGGCCAAATTGTCTTTGGCATTTAAAGAGGTTCCAGGAGGCAGTGAGGACCAGCATTACTTTTCCCCGCTGGCACCTTTGCTGCGGCAGCAAAAGCTGGACGTTTGTCTTTTTACCACCAGAGGGCGCCGAAAGTGAAAAAAGGTGCTTTTGAGGATAGAGTCCGCAGGAAAGCAGAGAGGGCCAAATTGTCTGTGGCATTTGAAAGGGTTCCAGGAGGCAGTGAGAACCAGCATTACTTTTCCCCGCTGGCACCTTTGCTGTGGCAGCAAAAGCTGGACGTTTGTCTTTTTTGCTCCGGAGGCTGCCGAAAGCGAAAACAGCTGCTTTTGAGGATAGAGTCCGCAGGAAAGCAGAGAGGGCCAAATTGTCTGTGGCATTTGAAAGGGTTCCAGGAGGCAGTGAGAACCAGCATTACTTTTCCCCGCTGGCACCTTTGCTGTGGCAGCAAAAGCTGGACGTTTGTCTTTTTTGCTCCGGAGGCTGCCGAAAGCGAAAATAGGTTCTTTTGAGGATGGAGTCCGCAGGAAAGCAGAGAGGGCCAAATTGTCTGGGGCATTTGAAAGGGTTCCAGGAGGCAGTGAGAACCAGCATTACTTTTCCCCGCTGGCACCTTTGCTGCGGCAGCAAAAGCTGGACGTTTGTCTTTTTTGCTCCGGAGGCTGTCGAAAGCGAAAACAGGTGCTTTTGAGGATGGAGTCCGCAGGAAAGCAGAGAGGGCCAAATTGTCTGTGGCATTTGAAAGGGTTCCAGGAGGCAGTGACAACCAGCATTACTTTTCCCCGCTGGCACCTTTGCTGTGGCAGCAAAAGCTGGACGTTTGTCTTTTTTGCTCCGGAGGCTGCCGAAAGCGAAAACAGGTGCTTTTGATGATGGAGTCCGCAGGAAAGCAGAGAGGGCCAAATTGTCTTTGGCATTTAAAGAGGTTCCAGGAGGCAGTGAGGACCAGCATTACTTTTCCCCGCTGGCACCTTTGCTGCGGCAGCAAAAGCTGGACGTTTGTCTTTTTACCACCAGAGGGCGCCGAAAGTGAAAACAGCTGCTTTTGAGGATACAGTCCGCAGGAAAGCAGAGAGGGCCAAATTGTCTGTGGCATTTGATAGGGTTCCAGGAGGCAGTGAGAACCAGCATTACTTTTCCCCGCTGGCACCTTTGCTGTGGCAGCAAAAGCTGGACGTTTGTCTTTTTTGCTCCGGAGGCTGCCGAAAGCGAAAACAGGTGCTTTTGAGGATGGAGTCCGCAGGAAAGCAGAGAGGGCCAAATTGTCTGTGGCATTTGAAAGGGTTCCAGGAGGCAGTGAGAACCAGCATTACTTTTCCCGCTGGCACCTTTGCTGTGGCAGCAAAAGCTGGACGTTTGTCTTTTTTGCTCCGGAGGCTGCCGAAAGCGAAAACAGGTGCTTTTGAGGATGGAGTCCGCAGGAAAGCAGAGAGGGCCAAATTGTCTGTGGCATTTGAAAGGGTTCCAGGAGGCAGTGAGAACCAGCATTACTTTTCCCCGCTGGCACCTTTGCTGCGGCAGCAAAAGCTGGACGTTTGTCTTTTTTGCTCCGGAGGGCGCCGAAAGAGAAAATAGGTTCTTTTGAGGATGGAGTCCGCAGGAAAGCAGAGAGGGCCAAATTGTCTGTGGCATTTGAAAGGGTTCCAGGAGGCAGTGAGAACCAGCATTACTTTTCCCCGCTGGCACCTTTGCTGTGGCAGCAAAAGCTGGACGTTTGTCTTTTTTGCTCCGGAGGCTGCCGAAAGCGAAAACAGGTGCTTTTGATGATGGAGTCCGCAGGAAAGCAGAGAGGGCCAAATTGTCTGTGGCATTTGAAAGGGTTCCAGGAGGCAGTGAGAACCAGCATTACTTTTCCCCGCTGGCACCTTTGCTGTGGCAGCAAAAGCTGGACGTTTGTCTTTTTTGCTCCGGAGGCTGCCGAAAGCGAAAACAGGTGCTTTTGAGGATGGAGTCCGCAGGAAAGCAGAGAGGGCCAAATTGTCTGTGGCATTTGAAAGGGTTCCAGGAGGCAGTGACAACCAGAATTACTTTTCCCCGCTGGCACCTTTGCTGTGGCAGCAAAAGCTGGACGTTTGTCTTTTTTGCTCCGGAGGCTGCCGAAAGCGAAAACAGGTGCTTTTGATGATGGAGTCCGCAGGAAAGCAGAGAGGGCCAAATTGTCTGTGGCATTTAAAGAGCTTCCAGGAGGCAGTGAGGACCAGCATTACTTTTCCCCGCTGGCACCTTTGCTGCGGCAGCAAAAGCTGGACGTTTGTCTTTTTACCACCAGAGGGCGCCGAAAGTGAAAAAAGGCGCTTTTGAGGATACAGTCCGCAGGAAAGCAGAGAGGGCCAAATTGTCTGTGGCATTTGATAGGGTTCCAGGAGGCAGTGAGAACCAGCATTACTTTTCCCCGCTGGCACCTTTGCTGTGGCAGCAAAATCTGGACGTTTGTCTTTTTTTGCTCCGGAGGCTGCCGAAAGCGAAAACAGGTGCTTTTGAGGATGGAGTCCGCAGGAAAGCAGAGAGGGCCAAATTGTCTGTGACATTTGAAAGGGTTCCAGGAGGCAGTGAGAACCAGCATTACTTTTCCCCGCTGGCACCTTTGCTGTGGCAGCAAAAGCTGGACGTTTGTCTTTTTTGCTCCGGAGGCTGCCGAAAGCGAAAACAGGTGCTTTTGAGGATGGAGTCCGCAGGAAAGCAGAGAGGGCCAAATTGTCTGTGGCATTTGAAAGGGTTCCAGGAGGCAGTGAGAACCAGCATTACTTTTCCGCGCTGGCACCTTTTGCTGTGGCAGCAAAAGCTGGACGTTTGTCTTTTTTGCTCCGGAGGCTGCCGAAAGCGAAAACAGGTGCTTTTGAGGATGGAGTCCGCAGGAAAGCAGAGAGGGCCAAATTGTCTGTGGCATTTGAAAGGGTTCCAGGAGGCAGTGAGAACCAGCATTACTTTTCCACGCTGGCACCTTTGCTGTGGCAGCAAAAGCTGGACGTTTGTCTTTTTGCTCCGGAGGGCGCCGAAAGAGAAAATAGGTTCTTTTGAGGATGGAGTCCGCAGGAAAGCAGAGAGGGCCAAATTGTCTGTGGCATTTGAAAGGGTTCCAGGAGGCAGTGAGAACCAGCGTTACTTTTCCCTGCTGGCACCTTTGCTGTGGCAGCAAAAGCTGGACGTTTGTCTTTTTTGCTCCGGAGTCTGCCGAAAGCGAAAACAGGTGCTTTTGAGGATGGAGTCCGCAGGAAAGCAGAGAGGGCCAAATTGTCTGGGGCATTTGAAAGGGTTCCAGGAGGCAGTTAGAACCAGCATTACTTTTCCCCGCTGGCACCTTTGTTGTGGCAGCAAAATCTGGACGTTTGTCTTTTTTGCTCCGGAGTCTGCCGAAAGCGAAAACAGGTGCTTTTGATGATGGAGTCCGCAGGAAAGCAGAGAGAGCAAATTGTCTGGGGCATTTGAAGGAGTTCCAGGAGGCAGTGAGAACCAGCATTTACTTTTCCCCGCTGGCACCTTTGCTGTGGCAGCAAAAGCTGGACGTTTGTCTTTTTTGCTCCGGAGGCTGCCGAAAGCGAAAACAGGTGCTTTTGATGATGGAGTCCGCAGGAAAGCAGAGAGGGCCAAATTGTCTGGGGCATTTGAAGGAGTCCAGGAGGCAGGGAGAACCAGCATTACTTTTCCCCACTGGCACCTTTGCTGTGGCAGCAAAAGCTGGACGTTTGTCTTTTTTGCTCCGGAGGCTGCCGAAAGCGAAAATAGGTTCTTTTGAGGATGGAGTCCGCAGGAAAGCAGAGAGGACCAAATTGTCTGTGGCATTTGAAAGGGTTCCAGGAGGCAGTGAGAACCAGCATTACTTTTCCCCGCTGGCACCTTTGCTGTGGCAGCAAAAGCTGGACGTTTGTCTTTTTTGCTCCGGAGGCTGCCGAAAGCGAAAACAGGTGCTTTTGATGATGGAGTCCGCAGGAAAGCAGAGAGGGCCAAATTGTCTGGGGCATTTGAAGGAGTTCCAGGAGGCAGTGAGAACCAGCATTACTTTTCCCCGCTGGCACCTTTGCTGTGGCAGCAAAACCTGGACGTTTGTCTTTTTACCACCGGATGGCGCCGAAAGTGAAAAAAGGCGCTTTTGAGGATAGAGTCCGCAGGAAAGCAGAGAGGGCCAAATTGTCTGTGGCATTTGAAAGGGTTCCAGGAGGCAGTGAGAACCAGCATTACTTTTCCCCGCTGGCACCTTTGCTGTGGCAGCAAAAGCTGGACGTTTGTCTTTTTTGCTCCGGAGGTTGCCGAAAGCGAAAATAGGTTCTTTTGAGGATGGAGTCCGCAGGAAAGCAGAGAGGGCCAAATTGTCTGTGGCATTTGAAAGGGTTCCAGGAGGCAGTGAGAACCAGCATTACTTTTCCCCGCTGGCACCTTTGCTGTGGCAGCAAAAGCTGGACGTTTGTCTTTTTTGCTCCGGAGGCTGCCGAAAGCGAAAACAGGTGCTTTTGAGGATGGAGTCCGCAGGAAAGCAGAGAGGGCCAAATTGTCTGTGGCATTTGAAAGGGTTCCAGGAGGCAGTGAGAACCAGCATTACTTTTCCCCGCTGGCACCTTTGCTGTGGCAGCAAAAGCTGGACGTTTGTCTTTTTTGCTCCGGAGGCTGCCGAAAGCGAAAACAGGTGCTTTTGAGGATGGAGTCCGCAGGAAAGCAGAGAGGGCCAAATTGTCTGTGGCATTTGAAAGGGTTCCAGGAGGCAGTGAGAACCAGCATTACTTTTCCCCGCTGGCACCTTTGCTGTGGCAGCAAAAGCTGGACGTTTGTCTTTTTTGCTCCGGAGGCTGCCGAAAGCGAAAACAGGTGCTTTTGAGGATGGAGTCCGCAGGAAAGCAGAGAGAGCCAAATTGTCTGGGGCATTTGAAGGAGTTCCAGGAGGCAGTGAGAACCAGCATTACTTTTCCCTGCTGGCACGTTTGCTGTGGCAGCAAAAGCTGGACGTTTGTCTTTTTTGCTCCGGAGGTTGCCGAATGCGAAAACAGGTGCTTTTGAGGATGGAGTCCGCAGGAAAGCAGAGAGGGCCAAATTGTCTGTGGCATTTGATAGGGTTCCAGGAGGCAGTGAGAACCAGCATTACTTTTCCCCGCTGGCACCTTTGCTGTGGCAGCAAAATCTGGACGTTTGTCTTTTTTGCTCCGGAGGCTGCCGAAAGCGAAAACAGGTGCTTTTGAGGATGGAGTCCGCAGGAAAGCAGAGAGGGCCAAATTGTCTGTGACATTTGAAAGGGTTCCAGGAGGCAGTGAGAACCAGC